>NC_056733.1:1074408724-1074471224 GCF_019279795.1 Protopterus annectens
TTCCTAAGCCAGCAGAGAGCAGAGCAGAAAAAGCAACTTTCTTGATCATAAGTATTTTTTAAAACTTTTTGTTTGCATTTTTCGATCTTTTAAGCTTTTCGACTACTGTTTGTGCCTTTATTACTGTTTTATTGCCTTATTTTCCTATGTTTGTGAGCTTATATTGTTGATTGCACTTGTGGGCTAAAGTATTGCTTAAAAGTAACTAACAGGCTAATACACTCAAGTGTACCAGCCTTTGATAGCAATTTAGTCGAAAACAAAGCATTTACTGCATTTTTTCCTGTCTGTTTGAAAAAAAAACAAAAAACAAAAAATATTTCTCCTTTCCTAAACTTTACTTGCTAGTTGTTCCAGTGATCAGATTTTGCTGATCCCTGGGCTTTGTATTTGGTTTCTGTGTTCCTCCATTTTCTTGTGTGGCCAGAGGTAGTTTCTTTACTCACCAGTGGGAGTGGGGAGTACTGAGCTGCTTGTTTGTCCTCAGAGGAGTGGTTAGAAGCAGCAACTTGTAATTTGTTGGCCATTTTGGGTCATTTCCTGTTTTTCCAGCCCCTGCTATAAAGCATGCTTTGGGGCTTTTCTGGCATTAGAGAACTTGGCATAGCTCCTCGTGGTCCACTGCAGAGTTCCTAAGCCAGCAGAGAGCAGAAAAAGCAACTTTCTTGATCATAAGTATTTTTAAAACTTTAGTTTGCATTTTTCGATCTTTTAAGCTTTTCGACTACTGTTTGTGCCTTTATTACTGTTTTATTGCCTTATTTTCCTATGTTTGTGAGCTTATATTGTTGATTGCACTTGTGGGCTAAAGTATTGCTTAAAAGTAACTAACAGGCTAATACACTCAAGTGTACCAGCCTTTGATAGCAATTTAGTCGAAAACAAAGCATTTACTGCATTTTTCCTGTCTGTTTGAAAAAAAAACAAAAAAAACAAAAAATATTTCTCCTTTCCTAAACTTTACTTGCTAGTTGTTCCAGTGATCAGATTTTGCTGATCCCTGGGCTTTGTATTTGGTTTCTGTGTTCCTCCATTTTCTTGTGTGGCCAGAGGTAGTTTCTTTACTCACCAGTGGGAGTGGGGAGTACTGAGCTGCTTGTTTGTCCTCAGAGGAGTGGTTAGAAGCAGCAACTTGTAATTTGTTGGCCATTTTGGGTCATTTCCTGTTTTTTCCAGCCCCCTGCTATAAAGCATGCTTTGTTGGGCTTTTCTGGCATTAGAGAACTTGGCATAGCCCCTCGTGGTCCCCTGCAGAGTTCCTAAGCCAGCAGAGAGCAGAACGGCAACTTTCTAGATCATAAGTATTTTTTAAAACTTTTTGTTTGCATTTTTCGATCTTTTAAGCTTTTCGACTACTGTTTGTGCCTTTATTACTGTTTTATTGCCTTATTTTCCTGTGTTTGTGAGCTTATATTGTTGATTGCACTTGTGGGCTAAAGTATTGCTTAAAAGTAACTAACAGGCTAATACACTCAAGTGTACCAGCCTTTGATAGCAATTTAGTCGAAAACAAAGCATTTACTGCATTTTTCTTGTCTGTTTGAAAACAAAAAAAAAACAAAAAAAATTTCTCCTTTTCCTAAACTTTACTTGGTAGTTGTTCCAGTGATCAGATTTTGCTGATCCCTGGGCTTTGTATTTGGTTTCTGTGTTCCTCCATTTTCTTGTGTGGCCAGAGGTAGTTTCTTTACTCACCAGTGGGAGTGGGGAGTACTGAGCTGCTTGTTTGTCCTCAGAGGAGTGGTTAGAAGCAGCAACTTGTAATTTGTTGGCCATTTTGGGTCATTTCCTGTTTTTTCCAGCCCCCTGCTATAAAGCATGCTTTGGCGGGCTTTTCTGGCATTAGAGAACTTGGCATAGCTCCTCGTGGTCCACTGCAGAGTTCCTAAGCCAGCAGAGAGCAGAAAAAGCAACTTTCTTGATCATAAGTATTTTTTTAAACTTTTTGTTTGCATTTTTCGATCTTTTAAGCTTTTCGACTACTGTTTGTGCCTTTATTACTGTTTTATTGCCTTATTTTCCTATGTTTGTGAGCTTATATTGTTGATTGCACTTGTGGGCTAAAGTATTGCTTAAAAGTAACTAACAGGCTAATACACTCAAGTGTACCAGCCTTTGATAGCAATTTAGTCGAAAACAAAGCATTTACTGCATTTTTCCTGTCTGTTTGAAAAAAACAAAAAAAAACAAAAAATATTTCTCCTTTCCTAAACTTTACTTGCTAGTTGTTCCAGTGATCAGATTTTGCTGATCCCTGGGCTTTGTATTTGGTTTCTGTGTTCCTCCATTTTCTTGTGTGGCCAGAGGTAGTTTCTTTACTCACCAGTGGGAGTGGGGAGTACTGAGCTGCTTGTTTGTCCTCAGAGGAGTGGTTAGAAGCAGCAACTTGTAATTTGTTGGCCATTTTGGGTCATTTCCTGTTTTTCCAGCCCCTGCTATAAAGCAGCGTTAGCTTTTAGCGATTTAGAGCGGAGCTGCTACGTTGCACACTAGGGCAGTGCCGGTTAAGCAGATTTAAACTATTAGGGCTACCTAAAGTTCACTCTTCAAATTTTCCCTTAAAACTACCTTCCTCAAAGTGTACTACTGTTCTATTTAGTGTATCCTCCAACTATAAATTATCTCTACTTGACACCCAAGTAGACTATTCTCTATCGTATAGCTAAGCACTTGCTCCTACAGTACTTATCACCTCGATACAGCACTCTTGTTATAGAAAGTACCCACAAAAAGCAAACCCCATTTCTCGGTCACCCACATCCCCAAAAGCTTTTTTTAAGTTTTTCTGTCTATTCCTTCTAGCATGTCGAGGGATCTGTTGCTAATATCCTCTCCTGCTCAGCTGGTGAACCTGGGATTATTGAGGCAATGTTACAATTGCCTCATGTACACAGACAACCCTCTCCTCCTCCCACAAAACACAAATACATGCGAGAGATGCAACTATACGGCCAAACTGGAGGCTGAGCTCTCTCAACATAGGACTGGCAAGACCAGACAGGAGGAGAAGGTAACCACACACACTATAGACCCAGTCTCACATAATACCATCACAACCTCAAATCATACACATAAACACACAAAGACATACTCGGAGGCTCTGATCAAAAATCTACCAAAACAGAAGAGGCCACCAAAGCAGACACCCAAACAACTACCACCTCAGAACACAACACCTGCATCACATAGACCACACAGTCAGAGTGTCAAGCAGTCACAGCTCTTAAGGCCAAACACTATGCCAGACACACTAGTCATTGGTGACTCCATAGTCAGACACACTGACGTCCTGCTCACCAGACTGAGTAAGGAGAAGGTCACAGTAAGCTGCCTGTCGGGTGCTAGAATCCGCCACATAACGCATGCACTCAGGTCTCTCAACAGCAGGTACAAGTACGACTCAATCATTGTCCACGCTGGTGTAAACGACCTGAGACGTACCTCCTGGACTACATGAAAAGAGACATAGAGGAGCTCTCTGATTATGTAGCCCAGGCAGGTATGACCCTGACCTTGAGCAGTATCCTACCTTCACCAAGAATGATGCCACAATACAGAGATAAGATGATCAGTTTTAACAATTGGCTTAAACTCTGGTGTCATTCAAAGGGGATCCAATGTCTGTCTGCCTGGGATGACATGCTGGACAAGCCATGCTGCAAGGGACGGCTTGCACTTGTCACCCTGGGATTCGGATTTTGGCAAAGGCTCTTGCCACCCCATAGTGCCTTTTTTAGGCAAGGCTCAAATTCTAAACCTACCACCCTAGAACAAAACAAAGAAAAAAAACTAAGGGTAATGCTGCTCAATGCCAGAAGTCTCAACCCCAAGATGCACTTTTCGAGGCCCTTCTCAGTATGGAGAACATTGATGTCTGTGCTGTGGCAGAAACCTGGTTCAAGGCTCCTGAGAGCACCCCAGCACTATCAGGTTTTACCTCATATCATGCGTTCCGGCCACAAAACCCGGACAATACCAAGAAAGGAGGAGGGGTATCCATATTCATCAAGGACACCCACACCTCAAGATTGGTGGCATCGCACGATGCATCGGAAACCATCCAGGTGCAATTAACCATAGGCAAGACTGCTATGCAAATTGTAGCATGTTACAGGCCACCCTCGCAAACACAGGAACCTCACATGGCCTTCCTGAAAACACTGGAGGGGATAAATGTATCTCCGAACACCATCATACTAGGTGACTTCAACTACCCTAATATAGACTGGGAACACTACTCAAGCCCAAACACTCTAGCCCAAAAGTTCCTGGAATTCATAAACTCAAATGCCATGGAACAACTAGTCACCATCCCCACAAGAGGAGAGAACATACTTGATCTCATCATCACGAACATGGGAGCACAATGTTCAACACCAGAAGTATACCCCTCACTGGTGAGATCTGATCACAAACTAATCTCGCTGGAGGTCCTCATCCCCCCCCCCCCCGAAATGAAAAAGACCACAGTAAAGAACTTCTCGAAAGCCGACTTCACACTTCTAAAGACTAGTGTGGTCTCCTTTAAGGCCCCTGAGCTGGCGGTTAACATTACTCAAACCACTGAATCACTTACAAATGCCTTCTACCAGCACCTACAGGGCTGCATGGATCAGGCAATCCCAAGCAAAACAAAGACTCTTTGTACCAAAGGCAAGCGTCCAGTCTGGTGGACCCCAGCCATAAACAAACTCTACAATAAAAGGAGAAAGCTACTACAAGATAGAGCAAAATCCTTAAAAGGTAAGAAACCGCTGATCACTATAAGTAAAAAGCTAAGAGCTCTCATAAAATCATGCAAAGCTAATTTTGAGAAAAAAATAGCTAAGGACTCTAAAGACAACCATAAAGCATTCTTTAGCTATGTCAGAAACCTAGGAGGAAACTCCCAAATATGCTCAGAATTAGTTCAAAATGATGTGAAGATTACTGATCCTACAGACATTGCCAACATACTGGCTGACAGGTTCAGTGCAAACTTCTCCCCACCCTCCCCCGCCTAAAGAAGAGATATCTATACCAAATGATTGTAGCCCCCCAAACATCTCCAATGCTCAGGTGAGAACTGCTCTCTCCAAGGCAAAGAACACAGCATCCATGGGACCTGATGGTGTCCCCGGCTGTGTGCTCCATGAACTCAATGAGGAATTAAACCCACAGTTAGGACAGCTGTTTAATCTTAGTCTCACTTCCGGATACGTCCAGGAGTGGCGCACAGCGACTGTGGTCCCACTCCACAAAGGCGGTGCCTCCACTGACCCTGGAAATTACCGTCCCATTAGCTTGACAAGCCTGATCTGCAAAGCCATGGAAAGGATCATAATGGATCTCATAAATAAAGACATAGGGAATTTGCAGACTTTGGATCCGACCCAGTTTGGCTTTGTCAAAGGCAGATCATGCCTTTTAAACTTGGTTGACTTTTTTGAAACAGTCACCAAGGCCATTGACGAGGAAAGGCAGTCCATACAGCCTACCTAGACCTGGCGAAGGCTTTGATACAATACCCCACTCGGGTATCATTGAAAAACTCATCAACTTAAATGTAAACCCATACATTACAAGATGGGTTGCAAACTGGCTGAGTGACAGAACCCACAGGGTCAGAGTTGCTGGCGCCATGTCAGACTCTAAGCCTGTCACAAGTGGTGTCCCACAGGGCTCAGTCCTGGGCCCACTCTTGTTTGGCATCTACTTTTCTGAAGTACAAGCAAACACAGGAGGGTTATGGCTGACAAAGTTCGCAGATGACTGTAAACTGGGCCGTAGTTGAGAACACATCCGACACAGATATCCTTCAGAAGGGTCTCACAGAAACGGATAACTGGTGCCAGAGCCATGGCCTCAAGTTAAATGCCAAGAAATGCATAGTCATACCCTTCGGGAAAAATAAGGTTACCCCTAGCTACCATATAGGTGGCAATCCCCTGAACACAGATGAAGTTATTAGGGACCTGGGAACCCAGGTTGACAGTAGCCTTTCATTCGACACTCATATTGCTAAAGTAGTTAGGAAGACCTTCTACATTGCCCACCTTATCATGAAGGGATTCACATCTAGATCAAGGGAAGTCATAGTCTCCTATACTCATCGCTCATCAGACCAATGATCGAGTATAATGCCCCATTCGGAATGTATCTGGCCCGCCACTTGCAGCAGCTGGAGAGGCCACAAAGTTCCTCACCAAAAGGATAAAGGGTCTCAAAAATCTGTCTTATGCTGCACGACTGAAAGAACTCCAGTTATATTCAGTTGCATACCGCTTACTCAGAGGTGACCTATGCCTGACATACAAGGCCATGTCAAACCCAGATTTGATGAATATGCTTCATCTCAAAAATCTAGATCCTCAGAGCCACAAGGGCGGGTGACTTAAACCTCGACACGGTTATTAATAGGACGTGCTGGAGGGATAGATTCATCACCCAAAGACTCCCTATGCTGTAGAACAAAATCCCGGTTTATGTGAGGCAGAGCACCTCGCTGGCCTTGTTCAAGAGGAATCTTGACCAATGGATGGGAGATCGCAGATACACCCCAGGGGTTACCTCAGTGTCACTGCTCGACAGAGGCACAGCTAAATAATGGGCATAGTTTCTCCAAACTTAAGTAAGCCACAAAACTATGGCTAGGCTTATAAATGCCCTCGGGCAGATAGCCTAGTATGAACCTATGAACCTATGAACCTAAGATATAGACTGATATAGATATGAATATAGCTATATATTATAGATATAGATATAGATAGTGATATAGATATAGACTGATATAGATATAAATATAGCTATAGATTATAGATATAGATAATGATATAGATATAGACTGATATAGATATAAATATAGCTATAGATTATAGATATAGATATAGATAGTGATATAGATATAGACTGATATAGATATAAATATAAATATAGCTATAGATTATAGATATAGCTATAGATAATGATATAGGTATAGACTGATATAGATATAAATATAGCTATAGATTATAGATATAGATATAGATATAGACTGATATAGATATAAATATAGCTATAGATTATAGATATAGATATAGATAGTGATATAGATATAGACTGATATAGATATAAATATAGCTATAGATTATAGATATAGATATAGATAATGATATAGATATAGACTGATATAGATATAGATATAAATATAGCTATAGATTATAGATACAGATATAGATAATAATATAGATATAGACTGATATATATATATAAATATAGCTATAGATTATAGATATAGATATAGATAATGATATAGATATAGACTGATATAGATAAAAATATAGCTATAGATTATAGATATAGATATAGATACTGATATAGATATAGACTGATATAGATATAGATATAAATATAGCTATAGATTATAGATATAGATATATACTGATATAGATATAGACTGATATCAACAGTAATTACCTTTGCATTCACTTTGTTCATGTGTATATGTTAGTCTCTGAGTTGCAGAACAAGTTGTGCATGTTGGTTCCATGAAACTTAGCTTAAATGCTTGGCAAATTCCATGAACCCCTTAGGAATAATTGTTTTGACATGAACAGACAATATTTTCAAACAGGGGTCAAATTGTTTGGCAAATGAGGGAGCCGTGGACATGCTCAGTACAGCAGCCTGCATTTGTAGATAATGAGAACAGAGCAGAACTAAAATGCATTTGTTTTCATGTTAGTTCATCTGCAATATAAATACAATTCCAGAAAAGCACAGTATCAAAATGATACACCATAGCATATGTATGGATACAAAATAATTATTCAATGTTATTTCTAGTGCCACCCTCTTAAATGTTCCATCAGCACAAATGAATCATTTTCTTTTTATCAAAAATTCTTCAGCCTCAGATAGATTTCAGCAAATTAGGTTCCCCTACTAGAAGCAGATGGTTCTTTTGAGGTTACTATTTATTTTACTTGAGTTAACTGTTTATTATTTTACATTTTTTGGCATGAAAGTTGAAGTATAAAATCTCTAGTACATTTTTTTGTCCATAAAACAGTTTTCTCTCTCTGCAGGAAATGTATCAAATTTTGCATATGACACTAGGGAGTATTTGTCTTTGATACAAGACATTTAAATCTCTGCGACAGCCAAAGCTGTTCCTACAAATTTAATATGTTATAGGTCTTAAAGGACAAATAATAACCCCCACTTAACTCCAATTGATGTGAATCATCATAAGCTCTTAAGAAGTCACTTGCATATAAAGTGTTTGGCTTAATAATGCACTTAATGTTAGCTATTTCATACTGGGTAGGCATGAAAATCATGTTAGTATTTTTTTCCCAACATAGCCAGAGGTCAGTAAAGAGGAATTATGACCATTTCTGAGGCTAAGCCAACAAAAATGCACATAGAACATCATAACCAGCACTTGTAAATGTTTTAAGGTCAAGGTCAAGAGCACATACTTTATAGTTATTTTTTAAACAAATAAGATTTATTTCAGCTATCATTACATCCAAAAAGCATGTACTTTGCAGAGCAGTTGTAAGAAGGCTGTGAAAATAATGTCTCAAAACAGAAAAATTCAAGATTTGTTTAAACCTGAAGAAATTATATTTGGATGTGAAAATATGAAGCTGTTGTAGCTCCAATTATAAATTAATCAGAAGGTTTTACATCCCAGAATAGGGGATGGACTTTGTTCCAAACCTGGATGTGGTGTCAGGGAGTGCTTAGCCGTTGACATTAGTCTTATTACAAGGGACTGCAAACAGTTCTGAGAGTGTTGACATCCTGTTACACTAACTCTGACCACCCAGTCAAGGAATGCTCCACTGAGAAGTAGGGCCCTTTGTATGTCAGCATGAATAGAAAACTACAGAGTAAGGAATTTACTTCTTTCAATGAATGCCACTATTTAAGTTCATTATAAAGGACACAATGCTGTATTCAACATGGAACTTGCAGTACAGTTCTGGCAAAAATGTTTTGGTCTACTGACATCATCAGAGTGTATGAAACTAGGGTCTATATCACTTTATTAAACAGGCACTTCAACGAACAGCATTTCATTGGAAAAGCTGTTCATCAAATTCCCCTCATGTGGGGGGCTGTGCCCCCACCCCCCCAGCACCCTGCTAATTATATATACAATTTCCAAGATTGCACTACAGTGGGCAAAGGGCAATTTTTTTGATGCTAACTGTACCAAACTCTCAGTATGAACAATTTGACAAACTGCATGTTTGATGTAATTTCACTGAAATATGGTTTGATGAACTGATTTTTGATGAAATGATAAGGACCCATGAACCTGGTAAGCAAGCTTTGACAAGGCTTGGTAAACATAGCCTGTTTTCTAATAACATCTCCTTTTTATACAGACATGAAGCACACTGCGCTATGGCCTAGGCTTCCTCATAGTGTTTAATCACTAGTGCTACCGTTTCTTCATTAATGTCAAGATATGGATGTAACCACACATATAGATACTTCACTTTGGTATTGGTAGCAGTCACTTAATGCCAACCACTAGAGGGTAGAGTTCACAGATTCATAAGTTTTGGGTTGCCTTCCTCTATCAGGCAGCACAACTTTAGTTCTTCTTTTATTAACAGCAAGCTTCTTGTCAGTTAAGCCACTGATAACCAGTGACTGTCTTACTTCTGAAGAGATAGTAATGTAAAGTAGTCCCTGTATCACTTTTTTTTTGCCTTTGTTACTCGTTAATCAAAAGTTTCTTTCCTGTTTTTGATCACTGGCCAAGATATTTGCTCTAGTGAAGACTAAGACAGCTACTGCTCTGAGAAAATAGCCTAAGAATCAGCAGAGGTAGTGATATGGGAGAGGTGCAGGACCTTGTTCCACTAAAGTGATATTTACATTCTTCGGAATTTATTATTTTCCTGTGAATTTCATTTTAATGGTGTTCCACCCTTCTTTATTTTATGTAGTTGTGGAATAGTGTTTATTTCTTAAGGAAGAATACAGCGTAGTATATGTTTGACTGTGGTTATCAAAATGGCTGAGTTTTTTTTTCTCTGTAGCTGCAATGAGAATGCATGCTAGTTTCTTACCTTTTGTATTCATGTTTATTTTATTTTTATATCAAACTTCCTCTAATATGTTTCATCAGCAGTAATGTGATATTGTTTGCATCCTACAGGTACCTTCAGCCATTAAACAATGCTAGGCATGTTGTCGACTAAGCATCATTTGATGAACTGCCACACATCCTTTTATAGAATATGAACAGCCAAAGCATGTGTTTGAGGGAATTGAGTATGTGACAGTCTGTATGTATTAAGATGTACGGTGTACTATGAACTTTGAATGAACTCTGAGCAATGAGAAAATACTGAAAAACAAGAATCTGCTTGAAAGCAGGAAATGTGCCTTTTATGGAAATGCATCCGATTTTCTCTCTCTGCCTAGAGATATGATGATGTGAATTGTCTTATGTTTATGGGTAAACCATTGATTGGTTAATTGCCCTGTATAATGGTCTAATTGGTTCATTTTTATATTTTTGTACTGTCAGCAATATCACCAGTATATAAACTTGTTTATTCCTTTGTTCTGGGAGTCTCCCTGGTGCTTTCCATGAGGCTCCCACATGTGTGTACTGTAGATAATAAAAAACACTGAAAGAGAGAAAGAACTGTATTTGTCTTCATTTTCAAAGTATTGTGTAACGTATCAATTGGTGCTGTTTACTCGGATCTGAATTGAGAACAAGCTGCAGCAGTCAGGAACTGAATGAAATACTGCCAACAAAAGGGCTCATAACAGATTTTTCTGTTTTGGCAGTGTTCCTTTCATTTTTCTGCACCTGTCTGCTTTAAAGATTTGAAAATATTGTTTTTTTTATGCAGAAAATGGTATGATTTCTCTCATTCAGTTGTTTTGAGGTAAGTGGCATGCATTTCTTTTTCTGCTATTGAATGCGCATTATGAGTGTGGGTTAATATGGAGAATACTGGCGACATACGTATGAAAGGAGATATGATAGTGGGGTAACAAGACGTTTATAGAATGCCTTAACTAAACCTGTATTACACAAGTATAGCTCTGTTTGAGTGAAAATGTGAGCGAGTGCGGGGAAAATAGATGAGCCAGAAAAAGGTACACCAGCTGGTTATATGTTTTACCGTATGTCCCGGGACAATTGCATGTTTTTAAATCAGTGGATCGCCCTTACTAAAGATGACGGTAATCTTGCTTTTCCCAAAAATGGTAGTTTTAATAAAGGTATATTGACTAATTTGCTAAAGAAATTAAAAAAGAAAGGAAAAATACCAGGGTTGTGCTGGGCAGCTTTTAATGATTGGATGTGTGAGGCTAAAGAAAGGAAAAAGGACTCGGTCATCAGTAGCCTTAAAGACAATCAAAAGAAACTAAAAGAACAGATAAAGGAACTGCGACATACTGCGAGTAATCTGGATGTAGCAGACGGTAAATGCTTAAAGGAACCACCCTTTAAGGGATTATATCCTGTACAGGAATTACAAATAACTGAATCATCTGAGGATGATAACCCCTGGTTCCCCCCACCCCCTACGGCTCCTCCACAGCAATATCAACCATCACAGGTTCAAGATGGAGCAGTGAGCTCCACAACAGAGGGTGAAGGCCGGCGGGGAGAACAGCAGACCAGTCCCGACTCTGGAAGCGGAGATCAGGTAATGGGAAGCCAGCCTAGCAGACCGATTATAGAACAACCTGATCAAACAGATACAGGTAAACCATCACCTAGACTCACCCATTCTAAGACAAAAAAACAGCAGAAAAGAAAAGCACAAATGCTTTTTGACCATAGGTCTAGCCAGCCGAAAATATATCACAATAAAAAGGCTGTATATTTACACAAGGGTAAATATTACAAGCAATGCCCAATTGTAATTGAAGATAATGACGGCTACATTGGTCTGGACAAATCTAATCCAGATTCTGATTCTGAATCGGGCACTCGCCCATCAGATGAAGAAGGAGTATTCCCATTGAGAGAAGTCCCAAACCCAGCACATGCTAGGGATGCAGGACAACTGGCTACTGTAGTGGTACCTAGGGCATGGTCAGCAGTCGATTTTCAAGCGATCACTGAATCACTCCCGCCTATTCGTACTAACCCAGCGAAGTTTCAACGCATATTGGCAGGACATATCTGTTTGCAAAATTCTACCATAGAAGAGGTTAGAGCTGTCCTCCAATATGCGTCCCAGCTAATCTGATGAAACGTATCTGGGATCATGCTAATGTTCCTACCCCAATACCGAAGCACAACATACAAGGGGAGAATGGGTTTGAAGTGGTTAGGCAATGTATAGTTGATACTATCACTGTAATAGTGTCACCTACCCCTAATTGGTCAAAAATTAAATCAGTCCTACAGAAAGAGGTTGAGCCTATAGACGAATACTTAAATCGACTCACTGAAGCCTTTGAGGCATATTCCGGGTACCCAGAAACCACCGAAGGACCAGCACAAAGCGGGCTGTCATCTGCCTTTGTAGATGGGTTACACCCTCAAGTGAGGGACAAGTTAAAGGAAGTATGTTTAAACTGGCCTAGTTTGGGCTTACATGAGCTAGTCCAGCAGGTACAATACCTATCTGACCATTTAGCTAAAGAAAAGAAGGATTTACAGGAGAAATTAGTAAAAGCACAAATCCAAATGTGTAGCGCTTTTGGTCAGTGCGGTAGAGGACGAGGGAGAGGGAGGGGTGGGCACCAAGGAGCAGGAAATCAGAATAGACAAAACTGGCAGGGAACACAGTCGGCCCCACCCCAGAACTCTAGTAATCAGACAGAGTGTTTCAACTGTGGCCAAGTAGGCCACTGGAAAAATGAGTGTCCATATTTGGCTGAGCAACCTGCACCATACACTGGTGTGTCACATCAATGGAATTCTAACTGGATGCCATCCATTTGACAGCAACCACAATGAAGGTTCCCTGAACAGAAACAACAGCAATTGTGTTCTTTTATTCCTGTGGATCAGGATGGACCACATGTTATGTTACTGGTTAAAAATAAACCCTATCCATTTTTAATTGATACTGGAGCGACAAAATCCATGCTAGCTGGCAAAGCAGCGATGAATGTTCCCCTCTCCAACAAAATAACTAGAGGAGTTGGTGTCTCTGGTATACCTATTGAATATTCCAAAACTTTTCCAGTCCCAGTAACTTTGGGACCTCTGCAGGATAGCCATGCATTTTAGTAGGACCCTCTGCACCTTTAAATCTATTAGGAAGAGACTTGCTTTGCAAAATGGGGGCCACCATTTTTTGCACAGCTGATGGAGTTTATCTCCAAGTACCTTCAGACCAACAGGATAGTACCCTGGCAGCTTTAGATGACTCCGTCATTTTACAGATGATGTGTATTCAGCCAAATTCTGACAGAAATGAGTATTTACATTCCCTACCCTCTCACCTGTGGACTACTCATGACAATGATGTAGGGTTTTTGACCTCAGCTACTCCTGTAAAAATAACCCTAAAACCAGGAGCAAAGTTACCACGAGTACCACAGTACTCTTTGACAGCTGATGCAATATTTGGTATTACCCCTGTTATTTCTGCATTGGAACAGCAAGGGATCATAGTACCCACCACAAGCCCATCTAACACCCCAATATTACCGGTGAAAAAGCCTGGCAAACAAGCTTACAGATTTGTGCAGGACTTGCGGGAAGTTAACAAAGCGGTTTTGCCTGTTTTCCCGATTGTACCAAACCCAGCTACTATTTTGAGCTGTATCCCACCTACTGCAAAATGTTTTACGGTAATAGATATTTCATCAGCTTTTTTCTCTATTCCAGTACATCCCGACAGTCAGTATTTATTTACATTTACCTACAAAGGTCAGCAGTATACTTGGACTTGATTGCCCCAAGGATATGTAGAGTCCCCAACCTTATTTTCTAGAGAGATGCATAGACAGTTACAGGATCTGCAACTACCATCACGTTCAGTTCTAGCCCAATATGTGGACGATAGTCTTATAGCCTCACCAGACAGTAACTCATGTAGGGAAGATTCCCTTCTAGTGTTAAACTTTTTAGCTAAACGAGGGTTTAAAGTAAATAGATCAAAATTATAATTTTGTCAGGAAAAGGTGCAGTATTTGGGACATATTATTACAATGGGTTCTCGTCAAATACTCCCAAATCGTATAACTTCTATTCAAAGTGCTCCACGCCCTGTAACCCAAAGGCAGCTTCGAGGATTCCTTGGCCTAGCAGGATACTGTCGACAGTGGGTGCCTAATTTTTCAGAAATTTCGGCTCCCCTGTTACAACTACTAAAAAAGGATATTACAGAACCTTTACCCTGGACATCACAACATGATAAGGCTTTTCAAGCTATCAAAACAACCTTGGTAAATCCTCCTGCCTTAGGGTTGCCAGATTATTCCAAACCTTTTGTTTTCTTTTGCTGTGAGTGAAACAAAACTGCCTTAGGTCTCCTGGCCCAGCAACGCAGTGGAGGCTACCGACCTATTGCTTACTATAACACTCAGCTAGATCCGGTTGCCTCTGGTTACCCAGTTTGCTTACGGGCTGTGGCAGCTGCTGCTGTTTTGATTGATATGGCAGCCCCACTAACCTTGGGACATGATACTATCTTAGCAGTCCCACATGCTGTTCAAGCACTACTTCTAAAGACAAAAACACAGTATCTTTCAAATGCACGCCTTACTAAATATGAACTAAGTTTAATAAATAATCCTGCCCTGCAAGTCATATGCTGCCCACCACTGAACCCTGCCTCTTTAATACCAACTTCGGATGAGGGCAAACCACATGATTGTGTGCTTGTTGTTAACTCTGTTCTTTCTCCTAGGTTGCATTTATATGACATTCCTTTGCAAAATCCTGATTTAGTCATTTTTGTTGATGGATCCTGCTTATGTACAAACTCTGGTGAATTCCAAGCTGCTTGGTCAGTCTGTACTCCGACTGAAGTTTTAAGGTCAGCACGATTACCCCCAGGCACTTCCACACAGGCTGCAGAACTAGTGGCATTATCGAATGCATGCAAAATAGCTAAGGACAAGTCTGTTACTATATATACTGACTCCCGTTGTGCCCATGGTGTTGTTCATGATTTTGGTATACTGTGGAAAGAATGAGGGTTTTTAACTTCTTCCGGGTCACCTGTTAAAAAACATTTTTATATCAATAACTTGCTACAAGACTTATTGTTACCATCTGAACTTGCTGTTGTTAAATGTGCAGCCCATCAATCTAATGACTCTTTTGAAACTAAAGGCAATAATTTAGCTGACTGGGCTGCTAAACAGGCTGCTCTCTCACACACTGTTCAGGGACATTTTTTGCAGCCTTTGCAACCAATAGTTACTTTTGATACCACAGTGTTAAAAGCTTTACAGGATGAAGTCCCAGAATCAGAAAGAAGAACATGGCTGGCTCAAGGTTATTTTAAATGCTCTGATCTCATTTGGCAACATCCAGATGGCAGCAGATTGGTCTGCCCAATGTCCATGTTA
This sequence comes from Protopterus annectens, assembly GCF_019279795.1. Lineage (NCBI taxonomy): Eukaryota > Metazoa > Chordata > Ceratodontiformes > Protopteridae > Protopterus > Protopterus annectens. Next base: position 1,074,424,217 of record NC_056733.1, read on the forward strand.
AATTCTCTTATTAAAGCGTATCATTTGCCAGCCCATGTCGGGGTACAAGCATTAGTAAAACAAATTCAAAAGGATTGGTTTGCCCCAGGACTTTCTGCTTCTGTACAGCATTTTTTGAGCACGTGCTCCATTTGTTTACAGTATAACATTTCAAAAGGCACTATGACTGCCGCACAACCATTGCCAAAACCATTGGGACCATTTTGTGCTTTGCAATGGGATTTTATTGAACTTCCACCTTGTGCTCATTTCAAATATGTTTTAACTGTTGTTGATGTTTTTTCTGGGTGGTGAGAAGCCTACCCATGTATCAAAAATGATGCTATTTCAGTTGCTAAGAAACTTTGTTATGAACTGATACCTCATTTTGGTGTTCCCTGTCAAATATATTCAGACCGTGGAACACATTTTACTGCTCAGTTAATTGATTCACTGTGTAAAATGTTAGGCATCACTCTAAAATTTCATTGTCCATATAGACCACAGGCATCAGGTATTATTGAACGCATGAATCAGACACTGAAAACCAGAGTGGCTAAAATTACTACTGAAACCGGCCTTAATTAGGTACAGGCCCTACCTCTAGCCCTACTCTCTATGAGAGCGCAAGTACATCCTACTAAAGGTCTTTCTCCTCATGAAATCCTCAAGGGCCACCGTATGCGTATGCCCATGACTCCACCACCACCCTTTTCTGAGTATGATGCCTTTGATCATGACATTCTTGCATATTGCACTTCTCTTGTCTCTTTTTTACAGTTTCATCACTGCCAGGTAGCAGCAGCTCAACATATCCCTGATCCTTTCCTGTCCTCCTCACTACAACCAGGAGATTGGGTATACGTCAAGTCATTCTCTCAAAAAACAGCGCTTCATCCATGCTGGAAGGGGCCCTTCCTGGTTCTACTGATGACATCATCAGCGGTGTGACTACAAGGCTCACCCACCTGGATTCACATATCGCACGTCAAGAAGGTCATCCCATCTGAAGATCAACAGCCTCTACCTTTTGCAACTCCTGACTCTTCACCTATTGCTACTCATACTCAAAGCCATACTGTACCAGCACCTGACAATACCTGATGTTTATCCATTTGGACAACCTCACCCTCTAGAAACAATACAAGTGCAACCACCATTTCCACAAAGGCACTGCACAGCTATTTTGGTGGTTATTCTTGTCGTTTTGTTATTTTTACTGTGACCATTTTTATTTCCTGCTCCAGCTATGCCTCATGCCAAACGAGCTACATGGCATCCACCTTTCAATACCTACCAAGTTATTAAACACGCCTATGCATCATCCCTCAATGTCTCAGACTGCTGGATTTGCACTGCTATTCCTACTGTTCATGGGGGATTGATGCTAAATGTAGTCCCTTTAGGGGTTAATGAAACCAGGATGAATCTGATCTATGATACATCAAATGTTATTTCAAAGGACAAGATAGCATTACAGTTGTCCCTCAGCCAAAACGGAACTGTGTGTTTTCAAAAACTTGGTAAAACTAGAGTAGGGTGGAGCCATTGTAACAAAACAGTGGTACATAACTGCACTGCAGACAATTCAGGTTGTGTAACAGATTTCTCACCTATAAAAGATTTGTTAAAAACTCTATAGCTAACTTTTCCCAGAAAATAGAAACTGTCTATTGGAAAATATTCCAAGGACTGCAGGACACCGGGGATCACTTCAAGTCTATAAACATCACCATTAAAGTAGAAAATTGTTATTTTGTGTGCGGAAGAAAAGCATATAAATGGCTACCAGGAAACTGGTCTGGCAGCTGCTTCCTGGGCTACCTAGTCCCAGCTATTCAACATGTATCTGCATTACCTAAAGGAAAAATTCGGAACGTTCGAGAGGTCAAGAAGCCTGCCAATCCGGTAGGTCCAGTTGATGCTCCATGGATCAATCACCATGATTTAGCTCATGCTAGCACCAAAGGACTGTCCCATATGGATTTGGGTGATGACGTCATATCATGGGCTGGTATAATTCCATCATACGGAGCAGTGAAATCAATTTGGGAACTGAGAAAGCTCTCTAAATTGCTTGAAATATTAAGCAATGCTACATTTTCTGCCTTAGAAATAGTGAATGATGAATTGACTGCTATGAGAGCTGTAGTACTTCAAAACCGTATGGCTCTCGATTTCACCCTAGAGGCGAAAGGAGGAACTTGCGCTTTAATCAAGGAGGAATGCTGTACGTGTATTCCTGACAATCAGCATGAAATTGAAAGTCATCTTGAACTGATTCAAAGAATTTCCAAACTCTCAAAGGCCAAAGAGGCTGATAGTTCAACATGGGCATGATTAACCAATCTGTTCTCAGGCTGGGGAGGTGGACTGTTGAAGTTGATTTTATTAATTGCAGTATTGGCAATTGTTGCTTTTCTTGTCTTATTTCTAATCAAAGCACTGATCTTGAAATTAATATCTTCAAAAACTGTGAAGAAAGTGTCTAAGTTTTATATGCCTGCAGCTATGAATGTAGACGATGAAATGACAATGTTTTCCAATGATGAAAAGACCAGTAGCATGGTTATGTTAGATTTGGGACAAATGTATGATAGGTTAAATGGTGATGCTTACACAGCATCTAATGGGGGATTGTAGAATATGAACAGCCAAAGCATGTGTTTGAGGGAATTGAATATGTGACAGTCTGTATGTATTAAGATGTACGGTGTACTATGAACTTTGAATGAACTCTGAGCAATGAGAAAATACTGAAAAACAAGAATCTGCTTGAAAGCAGGAAATGTGCCTTTTATGGAAGTGCATCCAATTTTCTCTCTCTGCCTAGAGATATGATGATGTGAATTGTCTTATGTTTACGGGTAAACCTTTGATTGGTTAATTGCCCTGTATAATTGTCTAATTGGTTCATTTTTATATTTTTGTACTGTCAGCAATATCACTAGTATATAAGCTTGTTTATTCCTTTGTTCTGGGAGTCTTCCTGGTGCTTTCCATGAGGCTCCCACACGTGTGTACTGTAGATAATAAAAAACACTGAAAGAGAGAAAGAACTGTATTTGTCTTCATTTTCAAAGTATTGTGTAACCTAACACTTTGTATCACCAAGCTAGTAGACGACAAGCAGAAAATGACAAAGTGGTATTTTACAGAAATTGGTTGTAGATTAAGTCACATGCAATAGGTAGCTTTAGAAAAGCTACAACACTCACTTGGCAGCCATCCTTAGGACAGAATATAGAATTTGTTAAAAAAAACAAGGCTGATGCATGCAGAAGCTTTGTGTTGTTTTTAAGACAGAACCTTATACTTGGCACACAGTTCAATCAAATGTATTGAGTTGTTAAATTGGAAAAGCACACAAACGCCGCAGAGTCTGCTGAGCCTCTCACAATTTTAATGTTTCATAACACCATAAAACAAACACACATAGAACTTAAAGTTGTATGAACATTAAAATTGTGGGAGGCTCAGTGGATGTGGTGTTTGTGCGCTTCTCGTGGTTTGTTTTTCATTGTGTACATTGTTAAATTGGAAAAGCAGCCTTAACATAACATTACACAAAATTTCTGGAATGAGAGGAAAAAGGGCGTAATCACCAGCAACAAGATAAGTAAGATACTTGAATAACTATCAGCAGGTGGGCTAACTGGATTCATGCCAGTTGATGAAGGGCTGCATCATCATCATCATCATCTGAAAGAATGAAATGAGAATTGTTAGTCACAGTAACTGTGCTGACATCAGCCCTCTGTTGTTCTACTGTGCTGGACACTTCATTATGAGAAATTATGAATACATTACAAATATGCACTATTGCAGGCACCTTTTGCATAGGTTTTAAGTACCACCCCTTTTATGGTATGTACAGTGTGACATGTGGTAAACAGTTCTATACAGTACCCTGGAACATGTAACTTACTGACATAGCCGGCCTTAGGCATAGGCCAACTAGGTGGCTGCCTAGGGTGCCGCTCTAGCAAGAGCACTTTTTCAATATTTAATTGGTGTAGGTAGACCAGGGTAGGGGCACCAGGTGGTGTGGTGGGGGGGGTGCCGTGGACCCCTTTTGCCTAGGGCCACTCCTGCTTACTGAGTAAGCTATGATACGTGTACACTGGAGATGCCTATGGGGCAGATGTACAGGTGACTAACAGTCATACCATCTTTGTAGTGTGCATAGTATGTTTTTTACCACACTGTTATACTCAATACTAGCATGATGCTTTCCCTACTGATATGGTGTTAATACGTTGCCAGGCCTGCACTCACATCCAAAACAACACCTGGAATGAGAGGCTGGTCCTTCTGCCTTGTGAACATTGTCAAAAACTACTCCACTTCTGTCATCTGTTTCAAAATGTCTGGGACACTCTTCCTGTAGTAGTCTTGTACACTGTGATGTTCTGGTGGTGTCTGCTTTGCCTGAGAGATCATGTCTACAACCCTCCATCCCACCTGTTGTAGGGGGATGTTATGAATACAAACAAGGCATTCTGATTCAGTATTGTGCCCTAGTCCTTTTAGACATAATCCCTGACATGCCAATATGCACCCCACCTTTGTGCAGAAGGTACATGCAATGCATGTGTATATCCTACAGAAACACATCATTCTCCTGACTTGTAAGCTTCTGTAGGCACTGCATCCCTGGTTAGCTCCACCAGTCCCTGTTTACCTGTAGATAAAATGTGTAATTTATTTGGCATATGTCCTTGGGTCTGCCATGTATTTGTTACTGGTAGTGGCATCCTCCATATTACGTTGCTGGATATCACCTGCAGTTACTAAATTACAAGGCATTTCTCTGGTATATAGTAATGCAAACTTGGCAGCTATGCAGGCCCATGGCAACCCCCACACCATATGCCAATGTATCCCTTGGGTTCTTATGAGAATGGCATCTATGGTACAGCAAACAAAACTAAGCATGCTGTGTGACTCTGTGGTGGCCTACCATATAAAATGTGAGAGTTTCTGGGTGTCTGTCAACCTGCATGCTTTGACATGTTTGTGTCCTTTGGAAACACTACCATATGTGACACATAGGTTCATAGTTATATGCTAGGCTAATGATCAGTAGAGCCTTTATAAACCTAGCCATGCAATCTATGCCCTATGTATCAATGACATTTATTAGGAGGGTGTATGTTAGGAAGTTTCTAGAGGTTATGTGGGGAGGGGATATATTAGTTTGGGCATTGCTGTCTGTCTCTGTCAGAGACATGGGACCAAACTTGAGGTGAATTTCTGATTTCTCATCAATTGCTCAAGGTTACTGTTAAACAGGGTTAGTGATGAACTCTGTTTCACATGGATGGGGATCATGTCCCAAAGCATGGAGGTCCTCTCAGACATATATCAGTCTCAAACAACATGGCTTATTTATGTCACAAGCAAAATGTAATTCCTTTTATCTAGTGGTTCTGATACTGTTCATTCTGTGGATGTGGAAAAATTATCTTATGGAATAGTCATATATGGCCTACCCTTGTTTGCCTGAGTTACACAATAAACAACTCACTGATCCTGTGTCTCCATGGCACGTATCAGGGGCATTACAGGGGTGCAGTAGATTACTTCTCCGTCCTTGTCTGTCTAATGTTCTATGTCCACAACAATTGTACAGCAATTGCAATAAATAGTAATCTTGTGTAAGGTGAAGATGATTGTTTATATCATGCTAACAAAGGGTACTTTGAGTGTTGGATATGATGATCAGGCCAGATAGTGTAGACGTCTTTGAATAACTTCCTCTGCACACTTCACTAACCATACTTAGCAGCATTACCTCCACTTAAATTGTTTAGCATGAGGAATGTTATATCTGTGCTCATGCATTTAGTATGAAAATGTGTATACTGCCGTGATCTGGTGCCACATTGCACACCACCTGATTCAGAAGCATAAGCCCATGCACAGAAATCTGCCATATGCTCCTTGAGTGGGCTAATTGAGTGGTCATGGCTACTTTATACTGCATGAGCTGCTAGGCTCCACAGCAGTGTGCCAGAGAGGACAGAACATTCCTATTCATTCCATTCTGGGCTTCACAGAGTACCTTCTGAGGTGTTATCATGCCTCATTTCAAAAGATAATTGCCTGCTTTGACCTAAAAAAAGGTGCTGCTTCATGCCACTGGCATCACTCATCCTGGGGGGAGGGGGAGGCAATGCAGGTAGTGATACAATTACTTGAAGTGGTGACACTCTGACCTACTCCATTAAAGGCAAGCAGATGTTCAGGAGATTCAGCCAGTCAGTGACTCTAAGTACATTTTGTCAGGTTATGTTTTAATGTCATAACGGTTTCTACCCATCCTTAGCAGCACTTCAGTTGGTTCTGTCTATTGAGGAACATCATTTCAATATAGTTGGCTGCCACATAAAACAGGAACAGCTCTACAAGCAGTAGGGTATGTCTGCACTATATGGCATTCCAATATACAACCGCAATATGTTCACATTGTGTCATCCATGGCTGGCAGGTGTGCACTCTATTCAAACGCATTTTGTTCCAATTAAAATGATGAAATGAAATGCAGTTTGAACAGAGGTAGTGTAATTTCAGTATTTGCTCAAGATCAATGAAAACTGGAGATAGGGGAATTTTCCCTTTTCTTCTGTATTGTGTGATCCTGGAGTTAGAATTATTTATGTATTTGCTTAACATTTGTTTACCAGAAGAGTCCTACTGGGATACAACTGATTTCCAGCAGACGACCAGGGAGAAATGCTCCAGATGATTGTCTTTGGAATGTGGGACGAAACTGGAGTACCTGGAGGAAACCCATACAAATGCAGGAAGAACATGCAGACTCCACACAGAAGGCAGCCCAGCTGAGAATCAAAATGTAGAACATATAGCTATGAGCCAGCAATGCTAACCGCTGCACCACTGCGCCACCCAGATATATTTTAGTTAGTAGGGATGTGGAAGGCACATCCCCCCAAAGGGTGTGCAGAGGAGGTTTGCCCTGCAAAAATAATTATATTCTTTGAAGGAAGCACCTTACCTCAATAATTCCATTCCTCAATGTATTTTACATGGAAGAGTAGATTTCAAAGTAAGTGTAGTGTTATCAATTACCATTAACCCTTTCATGTCACGTGTGTCTTTTTAATTTTCTTCCAATCGTGTCTTCCATATTCAGGTCCAACTGAAGAAGAGAAAGAGGTGTGACTCCATTTACATCAGCTTGCCAGCCACTGCACCTGTTTATGGGTCACTGGGTCCCTCCTTGTCTCTGATGGCTTATCTGTTGGAGGTGACATGTATTCCCCTGTTGCCCTACATGTTTATATCTCAGGAAGGAGAGTGAGATGAAGTCTGATGTTTGGTAAACTGAGAGCAGGTGTGGAGGCTAGTGACTAATGAGCTGTGCAAACATCTGGTTGTCCACACTAGAATCCTGGAGCACCTTATGGAGTAACTTGGGAAGTCACATGACTAGTGTTCCATAGACATCTGGTCTTCAGTGAAGCAACTGGCCCATGACCATGTGCGTGATGACTAGGAATGCTGTTCTGTTGGCCAGCTTAGCAGACAACATTGCCATTGGTTATCTCTCTCCCTGCCCATGATTTTTATTTATTATTTATTTATTTTTCATTTGTTAACCAGGTTAGTCCAGCTGAGCATTAGCTTGTTTTCAGTGGAGACCCGGGGAGAAAAGCTCCGCAATCAGTATTAACATTTTACATAAAGTCAGCAATAAAATTGCACTGGCTGCTAAAAAAATTAGAGAACATTTTACAATAAAATTTTACAGAAAACAGTTGGGTACAAATGTTTGAGATCAAACTGCAAAAAGCATTTACAACAAATCATACAGAAAAGCAGTAGAGTACAATGTCAGAATTTTTATAACTAAAACTTAGGTACAATGTCAATGTAGGGAAAACAGTGTTCATTATTTCTAAGTAGTTATATACAGTATAGGTATAGATGGAGTAGTAAGGTAATGTTATGGTACAGATGGAGTAGTAAGGTAATGTAGAGGAACAGATATTGTAGTAAGGTAATGTAGAGGTACAGATGGAGTAGTAAGGTAATGTAGAGGTACAGATGGAGTAGTAAGGTCATGTAGAGGTACAGATGGAGCAGTAAGGTAATGTAGAGGTACAGATGGAGTAGTAATGTCATGTAGAGGTACAGATGGAGCAGTAAAGTCATGTAGAGGTTAAGCAACGAGACAGAGAGGTAGATGGATATTAAGACAGACAGTGGAAGAGAAAGGAGGGATGAGAGACAAGCTAGGGTTAGGTAGTTTCAGGGAGGATGACTACAATGACAGGACCATTTATTTATTAGATATTCCCGAGTGGCTAGTTTGAAATGGTTTGTTTGGTTAAGGGACCTAATTTCTAGGGATAGTTGGTTCCAAGTTGTAGCAAGGTTATAGTTATAAAGTAAACACCCTGGTTTGGTTTTTGGGTTTATAGATCTGTAGGAAGTCTTGGTTTGAGCTACGTAATGTCCTGGTTGGGGAATATTTAGTTATAATTGATTGAAGGCTAGGGCAGTAAGATGCTATATAGAGGATGGAGTGGATAATTAAAAGTTGCTGTAGTAGCAGCAAATGAGGGAATATCCCTCCCCCTTCCTTTTTCATTGCTCAGCCCTGCTTGTCACCTGCTGTCTGCCTTTTGGCCGTAAGTTTCCATCCACTGTCTTTCTCAGCTCTTGTATCTATACCATCTCTGTCTGTGTGCTCTACATTTGTCTGCCTGTACCTGCTTCCTGCTCTTTTCCATCATTCCTTTTCAAAGCTACCCCTTGATAACTTCCTCATTTACCCCTTTCTTTTAATAGTGAACAAAGGTACTATTTTCACAAACGTACATCTCCCTCCTCTTCTGTCTATTCCAAATCTGTTATTCTTGTGTGTTTTTTCTTTTTTCTTTCCTCTGCTTGTTGTACTCCACTTTATTCCTTTCATAACTACCCCTTTTCACTCCACTTTATTCCTTTCATAACTACCCCTTTTCACTCCACTTTATTCCTTTCATACCTACCCCTTATCACTCCACTTTATTCCTTTCATAACTATCCCTTTTCACTCCACTTTATTCCTTTCATAACTATCCCTTTTCACTCCACTTTATTCCTTTCATAACTATCACTCCACTTTATTCCTTTCATAACTATCCCTTTTCACTCCACTTTATTCCTTTCATAACTACCCCTTATCACTCCACTTTATTCCTTTCATAACTATCCCTTTTCACTCCACTTTATTCCTTTCATAACTACCCCTTATCACTCCACTTTATTCCTTTCATAACTATCCCTTTTCACTCCACTTTATTCCTTTCATAACTATCCCTTTTCACTCCACTTTATTCCTTTCATAACTACCGCTTTTCCTCCCCATTTATATGATAAACTCTGTGGACATTATGACGCGTGCATCCAAAATGATTTTCCTCTTGCCTGCTGTGCTTCATTATTTTGCCCTACCTGTTGATTTGTGCCATCAACTATTGCTTCCCACCACAGAGCTGCATGTAACAGCTCTCACTGCTTTGAGTGTAGGGTAATGGCTATGCCATGACTTCATGCATGTTGGCCATATGCACTGTAGTAGCACTATTCCTCCCATATTCTGACATAATGCTGCCATTATGTCATGACTGCTCATCTCCTTTTAGCATTTAGTTCAGCATGCCTATACTAACCTTACCTTATTACTTCATAAATAGCCTTCAGATATTTTTCATGAATCTCAATGATACAGATGAAGGGGGTGAGCATATATCTGGTGGTAACGTGATATGCTGGTCTACTGTTGGAAGCCAATGGATTTCTTACAGTAAACAGAAGACTTTTTTTGCTCTCTTTTGGTGAGATTGGGGGGGGGGGGGGGGCTTAATGTATTCCTACTGTAAAATGAACAATTTTTTTTTTTTGCTTTTTACTTGAAGAGGTGAGGGGGGCATATGGATTGGCTGCTCTTCTGTAACAAGCAAATGTCTTTTTTTTTTTTTTTTGCTCTTTAGGTGAAGGGGTTCGATGCAAGTTCATGTGATCAGCTCAGGGTACGGCTTCAGCCAGCTATGCCTCTGATGCCCATGCTGTCAACAGCTTGACCTATTCTACCCATCAGAATTCAGAATAAGATCAACCAGATGTTATGTATTCCTTTACAGTCAGAACTGAAAGGCCACCAGATCATCATATAAATCATTCCTGTATTGGCTTGCTATCCTAGACTTAACTGTTATGGCACATTAGCACAACTGACTTCTGTACATCCACGTCCACCAAGATGTTCTTAGTGTTTCCTTTCATATATACCCTCCTACAATCCTGTCCTCATTCTCTTCTCCACCATCTCTAAATCATGCATGTTTGTTTTATATCTTTACCAGTAGAGGCATAGATAGGGCAGGGTAAAATGGTATCTGCCCTGGGCACAAGGTCGTATAGGGCATGGTTGGCACTTGCTAATGGTATCAAAACTGCAGTAATGGCATTCAGAAATATTGTACTTTGACTGCAGCAAGCTGCTTGTCACATTTATAGCAAACAATTTTCTAGTTTCAAGTTTTAGAACAGTAGACCTCTTTTTTTTATGGTCCTTATCACTAAAAGGACATTTTTTCCTCAACTTATTGTTGAGGTGGTCCAGGTTGGAAACTTACAGGGTACCAGATAACTTAGGAATGGTTCTGTTCTCCAGTAGCTATGCCTTTCTGTCATTACAGTTATGGTCAGTCCTATTGAAGTAGTTAGTTTCAGTTTTTCTTCCTCTACTACTAATCATAGTACTGCAGTAAAATAAACCAATTTCACCTCTACAACAACATGCAAGATAATAACCAAAGAATCTCTCTGTATGTTTGTATATTGCTATTGTGATGACATTCAGTGGTCCCATATTTAATCCAGACTTGTTAAATAACATAATAAATTAATTACATAGAAGGGATATATGTATATATATATATATATATATATATATATATATATATATATATATATAGGTTTACTATCAATTAGTCGAAAAGAAAAACAAATAGTGCAGCATTTATCGAAGTAATTGGCCGAACACCAACATCTGCGAGTCAAACAATAGCCGTTAATCAGTGGAAAATGTTGAAAATATCGAAATGCGACATTTCAAATTGTAACCCGTTGGAACAGCGAAAACGAGTAGAGCGTACTCAAATACTACTACTGTAGTCGACATTGACAAGAATGTCACACAAAATAGCTCCGTACTGCAAGTACAGTAACACCAACACGACATCCTGCGTCACAATACTCCGGAAACACGACATCCATAGCGAACATTCACCCAGTGCTACAAGAGCAATATCCATCAGGATGACTTCATGTACCATAGTGCATAAACGGAAAATACACAGCAAACTATTTCCAGGACCACAACGCTGATTGCCATCACCATGCCTGCCTGTACAATAGTGCACAACCAGGTATGCCAGAGGTAACACACTCCAACTGCCAAAATAGCGAGATATATAGTGATAAGTCCTGCAGAATGACGCTTAAACAGTACTCCAACAGCAGAAACATTCCCAATCCAACACTGGTAGGCTCCATCAAGATAACTGGCTCACCCATGCAGGTTACACAAAATTACCGAAGCAGACACACAATAGTCCGGCGATACCACTGTCACACTAGCTACAGAAGCCTCCAATGGTGATTACTACGTACATATCCCAGTGACAGTAGTGCAATGTACGTACCCAAATGTGCCCTATAGTGCCATATAAGTCTCACATATGCTATGTGTACTAGTACTGCACACAGATTAAAATGAACAATGATGGGCCATTAATTGTACAAATCCCAAAGGCGTCATCTCATCCCGTTTCGCAAGCAGATGTTGTATCATAGACTCCTTATCTGTAAGCCTACGTTTCTTCGGAGATGCAGGTATGCAACACAGGAACTTCTGTCGTATGTCTTCCAAATGGTTTTGCTCTAAAGTGATAGCATGTAGAACATCAGTGATGTACAGCTCCTTCTTACCCAAAAGGGACCTTAGCCGTCGGTGCCACCCCTCCACTGCGTTCTGGCTCCCAGGGTAGCCCATGGTACATGTATCCGACTGATTCCAGAATGGTACTTCAAATAGTGGTGGTTGTCTCTCAGAGGTGGAACCCCTCATCCCGTACTGCCGTGGCCTCCCTAAAATGTAGTTATTCTTAAAGAACTCACATAAAGGAGCACCCCTCTCCCCTAATGCTTCCTCAATTGACGTGAAAGTTTCTAAGATATGTTCCATGCGTATGAAAGCCAGTGAAGGCACTTGTTTACATAACAGTGCGAATTGTGTATCTGTACCATATATATGTGTCAAATTAAGCTTTTGTATCTGCCTCCATATTATCTGGCACAGATGAAACCAGCACCCTTTTGCGGTACTATTTGGTAGATGGTTCATAATGCTGTTTACGGCCCCCTTTTCAAAGTCACTTAGTACCATTACTGGCTGTAGATTAAGATGGAATTCCCCACATAGACTTATCAATGTCTGCCAGAATTGATCATAGCATTCCTCGCATTTCGAAGGTAGGATACCATACACTACAGGTACTACCTTGCTGTTGCATGACCCATCCAGACTACAATGAACAGAGTATATTTGTTTGCACTCCCTAGTACTAATTGGAAACGTACCATCAACAAGGATGTATTCTGAGCGGCAGAGCAGGCATAGATTATTCTCTGTAGTAAGGATCACAACATCATTGTTATGGCTCTGGAGTGCACTGTGTTTAATTATGAACTGACCCTGTTTCAATGGTATGATCTCTGGCCTTAGATCTTTCAGACTTGCTAACTGTAAGCTAGGGGTCGTGCTTTTCCTATGCCTCAACCTACGAACGGACTGCTTCAGGGCATCAGTATTAGGCATGGTGGTCACTACATCCGTGGACGTTGTTGCCAAAACCTCTGAAACTATTCGGCAGGGATCCTCCAAAGTCTGTTCTGCACGCCTTTTAATCGCTGCACGTACCCTATTCTGCTCTACACGGACCACATCTGGTGCATGGAAGTGACCAATACTTTTCAATAGCCTTTCACCATCGGCACACGTCTCGGTTATACAACGGCCCTTACATCTCTGTTTTGCCTTCTGTGTGCAACACCAGTACTTCTTCTCAGCGTTGATCTTTTCCAAGTAATATTGATAACCATCGATACACAGGATTGCTCAACCTTTTTGGGAGGTAATAGTACCATATAGGGAACCAATGACACCAGGGAAACTCACTGACGGCTGGTCAGACATAGTACCTTAGCTCACCTAAAACCAACAACAATAGCTATATTATTACACATTACTACCATTCCTGTTGTGTATCACAAGACTTTCCCTTGTCTATCTACAATATTGTACACACATACACACTTTTGCATAAGTTATACAAGGCATGGACAGGTACGCTTATGTCTTACATGTCGAATTATATACGGTGCACACCATACACTGTGTACGTATACCTATTATATTTACAACAGTATTATACGTGACAGCTACAGCAGTACATGTAGCTTCAATGATACGACATGCTCCTATCTGGTACGTTAAAACATATGCCACTATCATGTATTCCCACTCCTGGCAGCAGCATTCAACAACATTGCTTTACATAGTACATTCTACATGTTTATGCCTATACACGTGCACTATATGACGGGGTGAGGTAAGACATTACTCCATGAATATCTGCAACTGCGGTTTCTTAGTATCGTATGGCTGGGGTACATATGCCTCTTAACAGTGTTGTAACTGCACAGTTAGCAAGTATGTGCATGTGTGTTCCGTCACTGTTGGATACTAACTACGATAAACCAACCCAGTATGGCAACGTGATGTATAGGTAGCTATAGAAAGTATTGCACAGATAGCATGTACCACATACGCCGACAGGTATACATATGCTGATTACTGCTATTTGGTGTACTGACAGTTTGTGAGCTAGTCTGTCACATATACCATTGCTAGACTCCTACAAAGTCGTACAAACTGTTTACCTAGTATTCCACACGTCCGACGTATAGTCCCTGCTAACGCTAATTCTGGTTATTCCCCTATTGGCAATAGCACCTCAGCAGCGATATACTTTCTCCGTATTATACTCCCTATTATCGCTGGCACTGTGATCGTGTTTTGTTACACTTCCGCCCTCTATGTACGACGTTTACTGTGCGACTACGGTATCACCATCGCAGTATGCTTGTCGTCATCACTGATTGCCGTCTGCACATGTGCGACGGTCCGTTCTTCGAATGTCAGTGCATGGCGTCTTTCTGTCTTTCGGTACTTGTGGTGTACTGATATGTTGCCTTTCGACATTGTCACCGACGGTTACTGCACTGCCAGGTATGTCAACGTCGCTAACATGATAGTAAACCATTTATATATATATATATATATCTATATATATATATATATATATATATATATATATATATATATATATATGTGTGTTTTGGGTCTATATTAGATTGTTGAAATGGCATTACAGTGAATGCCGTTTTGATGACACATAGAGTGAAATGCTCAAACAATGAAACCCCAGATCGGAGATTTTTTTCCTAGGAAAAAAATTGGTAGACCAACAAATCAAAACACACCAGTTAAAACAATTTAAAGTGTGGGGTTTTGCCCACCACACCCCCCCTAACTAAATATACCAACTCCAAGATTACACTACAGTGGAGTAAACAGCAATGTCATGGCTCAGGCCAAGCAATTTTCTCCCTAGGAAAAAAATTACTGACCTGAGCTTTCGTTGTTTGAGCATTTCTCTCTTTATGTGTAGTCGAAACGGCATTGACTGTAATGCCATTTCAACAATCTAATATAGACCCTGTATATATATTTTTAAAAAGAAACTTAAGCTCTTCCTCAAAACACAGTGGTTGTGCCCCTGTACTAATCCTGACTGACTATCTAGCTCTTGATACATGACTCAATCCTTAACTCCAGAACCCTGCATTTACTTCATCTTAACATCTAAGGATCTATTTCTCCATCATAGTATTAATTACTACTATATATATAAAAAACATATATATTGCACATGTTTTACTGCTAGATGTATTACATAACTGCTACTTCTTCTTACTTTCCTTTATCTACACTTACTGTACATTATGCTATTATTCTTTCTGAATGTCTACTTGTAACAGTACTTGTACTAATCAAGTCCAATATACTGCATTTGTATACTTTATTAATATGTGACCAGTTATAATTTTGTTTTCTTTATCTTTTTTTTTTCTCTTTTACTGTAAATGTATTTGCATTTTAAACATGTATTTCTTTGATGTGAATTTATTTTAACTGTTTGGAGCTTATCTCCCCGGGCCTCTACTGAAAATAGACATATATCCAGCTAGACTAGCCTGGTCAACAAAAGTAAAATAAATAAAAATAAAATATATAAAACAAAGATTTCCATAACTGTTTCAGAAACCATAACAATGCACTGCCAGTTTCATCATAATATCATTCAAGATGAAGCAATTTTAGCAGATCCTTACACACTGAATACCCTTAATAGTCATAATAACATATTACAGTTGCAAGATTCTTTGGAATAACATCTTTAACTTAATTAATATGTTATTAATAAAAAAACACTTATTAAATAACATCAGCAATGTGTATATGTACTTAAAAGTGAACTGAAACAATTTTCAGAGGGTTTTTACACTAAGTACCCTAATCTGTGACTTCTATGATAATTTTGCATTTTAGTAGCAAGCTTCTTTAGAACGCTTTCACCTTAATTAATATTCCATTCTGAAAAATAAGATCTTCTTAACTAACATCCTGAACAGTTTGCAAACAGTCAATATAGAGTAAATATTGGAATAGCAACCTCTCTACGTGCAACAATTCAAGCTCAGTCACATTTCATGAACAGTCATAATGAAATATTTTGGCAACTGCTTACATGCTAAATGTCCTAACCTGTAACTTTTATGATAAACTTGTATCACAGTTACAATAATAAGATCCACTTATTAAATGGCATATTAGACAGGTTACTTACAGTGCATATATAACAGATATGAAAATAACATTCCCAAAACAAATGATCCATTGTTGAAACATATGCATAACCATCATAGCGAAACAATTTAAAGACATGCATGTTGAATGGCATACTAAACAGAATGCTTGCAGTGTACACATATCAAATATTGACATGACAGCTGCATTAATATGAACCATGTGCTGTCAATCACATTGTGACAACAGCCATAGTGCACCAATTTGGGTGGGTACTTGCATATTAAATGCTGGTATCTATAACTTCCATGGTATCCTTATACTGCAATTTCAAAATTCTTCAAAGTAGTATCTTATCTTCATCTTAGATAATATCCCATATTAAACAGATTCATATACATCACACATATAAAACATATGTGATACACAATCGTAACTACCGTGGTGGAATAATGTTTGGTTTCTACTAACAAGAATCCTGATCTGGACAGTACTGCAGTGGTTTGAAGTCCCAGAAACAATGGTAGAATTAGTGCAGGCTATGTACAAGGACCCAATGACTCAAGTACAAACAGTGTTTGGCCTCACAGAGGGGTTCCCAGTAGGAGTGGGTGTACATCAGGATTCAGCTCTGAGCCCACTGCTGTTCATACTGCTGATGGACTACATTAGCAAACAGGTTGGAGGGGATGGACCAACAAACTGCTGAATGCAGACAATGCAGACAATGTGGCAGTACAGGCAGAATCTGAGCTAGAACTTCAGCGAAGGATAGTAGAATGGAATGCAAATCTGAAGGTACATGGTATGAAACTAAGCACAGATAAGACAGTGGTAATGGCAGCAAACTGGGAAAATCAGAAGAAGCTGACAACAGAGATAGAAGGGAAGACAGTGGAACAGGTAAACAGCTTCAAGTATCTGAGAGGGGTAGTTGAGGAGAAGGGTAGTCTGAATGAAGAGGTCAAAGCTAGAATCAGAGGTGCTGCAGCCAAGTGGCATAGAGTATCAGGTGTAGTGTATGACAGAAGAATGCCAAAGAAGCTGAAAAGTAAGGTGTATGACAGTGGTGCGGCCAGTACTACTGTATGGTACAGAAACCTGAGCAGTAAAGGCAGAACAGTTGAAGAAGCTAGAGGTGATGGAAATGAAGTGCCTGAGAAAGGTGGTATGATGCACACTGAGGGACAGACAAATAAATGAGGACATAAGAGCAGAAGCCAAAGTAGTTCCATTTGCAGAAAAGATCAAAGAGAACAGATTATGGTGGTTTGGGCACATGTGTGGAAAAGCAGAAGACAATCTGGTGAGGGAGATTTGGGACAGACAGGAAGAAGGTAAGAGGAAGTGAGGATATCCATCAAAGAGGTGGATGGATTGTGTGAAAGAAGATCTGTGACAGTCAGGCATGAGTTTTGAAGAGGGCAGGAGTGTGGCACTGAATCAAAAGAGTTGGCAACAGTTAAAATGATACCCTGACCCCATGTAGAAAAATTGTAAAAAGGGGGCTGATGGTGATGATTATGATGATGATGCTACTAACATGATATATAAGATTGTCATTTTCTAACTCCAGTACTATATCAAAATTACCAACTGTACTGAAATTGTATGACTTGTTTGTAATTTTTAGCCCCTATAGAGCAGATAATTGGCTACCACTAGTGCTACTCCTTAATCTTGGACATTGTGAATCACTCCTAACCCCACAGAAATAATCTGAAACCCTCAAATTTGACCGAGGAGATTAAGACATCCCAGTGTAGAGTCATATTGATGAGTATATGGATTTTGTTACTTATATGTCCTACCCATATCACTGACTCAGTGCCTGATGTGAAAATGATTAAAGGTCATTTTGGCTGAGAACATCAGTTGGTGAGTGCCCCAGTATTTTGCAAACATGGTATTTATACCCTAGTATTGCCATGAGGCTACCATCTATGACTGTGAGACTTCCACTTCACCAGGACTGACAAGTCTGTAAAATTCCTCTGCCTTTCCAATCCCCAGTCAACTCATCTGTTGCTGGAATCCCTAGTCAAGCTTAAAATTTTCTTCAACTTAAGAGCTGTATATCACACTAAAAAAATATATGAAATAGATCAAAACAAGACCCAATATTTTGTTTTATTGATCTTCGTGGTTGCATTAGTTGTCCAAGTTTAATATGTTTTCAGAATTACCTTTTGAAGTCCTGTCATTTAGGATATATATATATATATATATATATATATATATATATATATATATATATATATATATATATATATATATATCCATGAAATATGTACCTGGTTTCGAAGTTCCTCTTTAAATGTGATTTTACTCAAAAAAGTGCATAATCAAAAAGGTAAATAAATGGAAGTCAGTACAGATGATTAAAGCTCTTTGTGCAGGTGTGAAGGGTTTGATTCCTTCTACCTCTGTATGCCTTCTGTGAGATTCTGAATAAGCTATCTAACCAGACAGTGCTCATAAGTCACCCTGGAAAAGGGGCACTTATGCTCAGTGAACTGACCCATTTAACAAATGACCAAATAAAATCTTTCTCCAGCTGTATTATGCTGAAACATCCTTCCTTTTCCAAGCTGCCTCCTATTGCTCCTCTCATTCCTGGTTGACCTCCATAGAGTTGGAAGAATGATCCAGAAATCCAATGTAACCAGTCCCTATTACCTCTTAAAATGAGGGAAGTGGCAACTCCTTCAGCTTAGCTATTGCTTTCTCAGTATTTGAGAATGCCAAACCTTCTATAGTTGAATGAAAGGACTAAAGGTTCATAAGTTAGTACTAAGCTAACTGCTCTTGCGAGCCATTTTAAGCCTAGCCAATTATCCCTTGTGAGACTCAAACCCTGCACTTTGTGTTTGTGAGACAAACACCTTAACCATTAGGACACTCTCCCAACCCTATAAGTTCATAGATAAGTACAAGGCTAACTGCCCTTGCAAGCCATTTTAAACCTAGCAATTAGCCCTTATGAGACTCAAACCCTGCACCCTGTGTTTGTAAGGCAAACACCTTAACCATTATGCCACCCTCCTAACCTATATATAAAGTGTTTGGCTGGTAACTAAGTCAATCATGTTAATCCTCTTTTATTTCATTTGGATTATCAGGCATTGAAAGTATTTTTTTTAATAGTTACCTTTAAACACTACTAGGACAGTTAACCTATTACAGTCCCTAGTGGAAGGTAATATCTGAAATTATCATGATTGACATTCTCCATTAACCTGCTACTGTAAATGACTTTCCTGGTTATCATGACTGCCATAGTACTTGTTCCTTCTCATATGTACACAAATTTCTCTAGAATCACTCTGTGTCAAAAATGCAACATCTGTCATGCATACAATGGCACTCTAGATGCTTCTGCAATTACAACTGATAACTTTGCAATAACTATTCGTAGCACCTCCTTGATTTTTAACATCTTCGATTGCAAACATTCCTCTTATACCTTTGATATCATCCTTGTTATTTAGTGCAACCTGTTGGTTAATCAATATCATTAGAAGATTCTGGAGGAAAAAATAATTTCATTTGTACATAGATATTAGTCAGCGTTTCATATGGATAGCATGGATAACAAACATAGCATACTGATTCTCTCTAAAAGCATAAAATGCAAGTTATTTTATAACCATATAACTAAAGGCAACTGGCTATGAAATAACTATATTATTGGCAAATACTTTTATTAGTCCTTATCAAAAAGAGTGTCCAAAGAATTCTTCTCATGTGATCCTTCCATAATCACACATATGAAAACATGTTGTATTAACTAAACTGAATGGTCATTCCAATACACACTGGACTTTTTGCATGTAGAAAAACAAACTTTAGTGAATGCCAGCATGAATTGCTTTCTTTCTCTTTTTCTTCATGCATCAGAGGTGGTATCGAACATACAGTACAAACTGAAGAATGCATGGTATTGCATAGTTATTCTGTGTCAGCCTGACTAGTAATCATAGTTAGAAAAGTGCATGTTAAAAACATCATATGCCCGTATCAAATGCAACTTACTTTTGTTATATACATTCCACTTGTGACATTTTCACTCTTGCTTTAGCTTTTTGCTCTACAGGCAGTGACAAAATATTTGGCATGCACAAATTTAGTATCTTCAGGTTCAACCAAATCCATTCTTGTTATATACCCTTCCAACAGCCCAAATTCATTACACAATCCAAGCTTCATGGCTTCCAAATGTTTCAGTATTTAATTGAAATTCAACTGAATCACTTTTCTCTTGCTATTAACTGAGATGCAGTGATCGACCATTTATTCGATTATCATTTCCTCACGTTTATTCTCCACATTTCTGTTTTAGCTAGCATTTCTATTTTTTTCAGCCACTCTCACTTGCATCAACTTCCTTTTATAATCAACAAAAATGTAACTTAAATTAACTAATTAGTTGACCATGAGTGAGCAGAGTAGACATGCCTTAGTCTAAAACCATAATGTGTCTCTATTAATAGGCCTTATTTCAATGATTTGTGGTCAAAAGTCATGTGACAGCAAATTAACTTTTTTGCGAAATGTCAACAAAATATTTTACATTTTACAAGAAATGGTAAAGATTTATTGAAACACCTACAGAACCTTTTGTTTTGACCTAAAAGCTGGTTAGTCTCTTACATGAATTATAAGTAGATGTCCACATTATGTTTTACATTGTGGAACTCCATCTTAATTCTATAGCCTTTTTCTTCTAGTTAATCAGAATTAGATCATATCACTGTGCAAAAGAAATATAATTGTAAGAGTCACTTCATACTGACATATTTTTATCTACGTAGGATGAGTTTTTTATTAATGCACTATACAATGGCGTAATACGTACATTTGCTACATTGCAATACTTAGTTGTCTGCTGACTTCAGAAACAGGATGCCTTTACTTCTGTGTATGCTTATCGTCCTTATGACTGCAAGTTTATTTTCTGTGTGATCCAGTTTCCTTCCACATCACAAAGACATGCTGTAGTCAAACTGGAAAGTATCCAAACTGCCTGGAGAGAGACAGAGACAAAGAGAGAGAGAGAGAGAGAGAGGGAGTGTGTGTGTTTGCTGCCTTTTACCATCTGAGTGCTGGGATAGACTCCAGCTCCCTCTATGACCCTGAGTATGATACATTCAGTACTGAAAAAAAAGAATAAATGAATGAATGAATGAATGAATGAATGAATGAATGAATGAATGAATGAATGAATAAATACATGAGATATTTTAATAGAGAAGAGATGCTTGACTTTAAGACTGCACTATCATTAATCACACTGAAGTGCTTGTTTTGGATATGTAATAGTGCTACAGTCAAGAAGGCTAAAGTAACAAAAATATATTGTTAAGATTTCAAAATTGTTCTACTTTCAATGTGAAAAAAATCTTGCAGTCATACCATTTACTTTAGAGTTATCAAAGTTCTTCTATGAGTTGGAGAGTTGAAGCAACATTTTTTTTTGGAAACAGTGATATAATCATACTGTATGTAGCATATTCTGGGGCCTCTTCTTAGCCAATCAATGAGGGAGTGGCTGCAAGATGGAAGCAGGTACAGCCCTCTGGTACCACATGGGAATAATGATGTATTGTGGGTCTTGACAGTCTGTGCGCAACATGTTGATATTGTGCTGTCAGTCAATTCCAGATTCATTACTATGTATGACAGGTCTTCACTGACAGAGAAATAGTCATTCTCTGAGAGAAACATAGCCAAATCTTGAAGAAATTAATCCAACATTTCATCACTACTTGCAAAGAAATGTAACTACATTCAAGCAGAATCTAAAGTAGAGTTTGCAATTAAGACTCCAAAATAAAGTTTACAAACCAAGAAGAAGTTTCCCATTTATTAAAATGAAAGCACTAAAACCAACCCCAGGATTCAGCAAGAACTGCATAGTGTGCAGGAATAGTGCAGGAGCTGCTGGAGGTAATATGGCCGCCGAGAGATCCAGGAACAAGCTCCCGGGACATGCATGAGTGCTCCTGCACTATTCCTGCATGGACACAGCTCCTGTATGCTAATTACCACATTTGCAGGTGAAATCCATGAAAACGAGGTGAATTAGTGATCCAGGAAGCTGGCAGCCTTCCGTGCAGGACTGGTGTAACCTGCAGAAATGTACTCGGTTAGTAACCGAGTACATTTCTGCAAGCTACAAAACGGAGCCATGACAGCTCCAAATAAAGTGTGTATATAATGTGTAAAGCATGCCAATGGCCAAATATATGGCCACTGGCATTGAAAACATTGCAAAAAATAAATAAATAAATAACGTTTATTTATTTTTTTGGCCAATTTCGGCTGTTTAAGCGTAGGCCAGCTGCGGGCAAATGGGATCAGCCGGAAAATAAAATAAATACCCTGAAAAAAGCTTTCTCTGCAAAATCACAATTTTGCTATTATAGTCAATGGCAGGCAGAAGACAACACGATCAGTGAATACTGGTTGCTAAGGGGGAAGGCTCCAGTGTTGGACATGTAACTAGGCATTAGGAGGCAATCCTACACAAATGAGGGAAATGATATTGAATCACAGATTTCTCCTCATGGCTAGCCTGCACCCAACCATGTAGGTGCAGGAAAACCATGGTGCAAGCCAAAGAGCTAGCTGACATCATAGAGGGTGTGTCAGGCATACTGTAAGCTTATTGGAGCTCTGTGGCTCAGGTTTGCCCTTCGCTTAGCAGAGCTAAGGAAGGGGTGTGTCTGAAGCTGCCTAACACTCTTTACATTCGCTAAATGGGTGTGTGCACCTCGCACTGGGGTTTAAACAAACAAAAAAATAAACCAGGAAATAGCAGCTCCATTCCCATCTGAGCACTGTGTTTGCACGTCATGCCCCTGGGCTTAAACAGGAAGGCAATGGGAAGGGAAAACAGCAGTAGGAAGGTAATCAAAGAGAACTGGCATAGTTAGCAGGTGAAATGTATCAGAATCATCTAATTACACAGGCAGCAGCCCAGCACACTACTATAAATTATGAAAACACCTTTTCCTCTGTTTTTTCCTACAAACTCTCCATCACCGGTGTACACAAATGGGGAAATTTTACCTAACAAAAGCAACAATATGATAGGGGCTGCATTCACTGTCATAAATCAACATGTGGAAGAGGTTGAGGGTGGTGAGGATGAGAATGCTAATGACTAACCCACAGTGAGGAAAAGGAGAAGAGTGTACTGACCCAGGGTAACCTACCAGGAGCTACATGAGCTGGAGATAGTGGAATGCTATAGGGTGGACAGGGATCTCCTACAGCAAATTGTTGAGCTATGCTGGCCACACCTCACACACAGAACCAACAGAGGGGAACCTCTCCCAGTGGATATCAAGGTATTTGTAGGCTTATGAATACTAGCCATAGGTACCTTCCAAAGGCCAACTGGGGATATCATGGGATCTCACAGACATCAGCATCCAGGGTACTCCACCAGTTCCTGGATGTCATGTCAGCACACACCGGTGAGCACATATATTTCCTCAACACCTGTTAGGCATTGACCAGCAATATGTGTCTCTTCCACCAAATAGCAGAATACCCTGAGGTAGTGGGTGCCATAGACTGCACGTACATGCACATCAAAGCACCACCTGGCGAGTGGGGTAGGGTCTACATAAACTGCAAGGGCTTCCCCTACATCAACTGCCAGGTCACGAGAATGAATGTGTGTGCTGGCATCCCTGGAAGTTATTATGACTCTCACATCTGGCATATGAGGCAGCTGTACCAGAGATTTGCCAATGGGGACATCCCATATGGCCTCCTAGTGGGAGATGCTGGGTACACACTGGAGCTATGGCTGATGACACCCATCAGAAATGCACCCACATCTGAACAAGAACTCCAAAATGAGGCACACTCGTAGACCAGAATCATAATAGACTGAGTGTTTGCGATGCTCAAGTCATGCTTCTGCTGCCTGGACATATCCGGTGGAGCCTTGCAGTACTCACCAGCTACATGTACACAAATTGTCATCATATGTGCCATGCTAGGCAATATGATCCTGCAGAAACAGCTGCAGCAGGAACAGCATGGGGCAGGGCCAAACAGCACCCCACCATTGCCAAGGCCTGCACAGGCACAGAGTGACTCAGAGGAGGAATAACCTGAGCCTGCCCCAGTAGGCAGAAGGAGATGTGCCCAGTATGCCCAGGCCTTGGCAAAGAGACTACGCATAGCACATACAGTGACACAGTAGGAACCCAGGGAATGACACCTCTCTCTGACTTGCACATACTGTAAAAGGGATGCCAAATATGACACTACCTGTACTTAACCATGTATAGGGAGTATACTATGTGCATCTGACATAGTCAGCCCTCTAGCACCATCCTCAATACTGGCACAGCCAAAAGGTAAGTCACTCTCCCTATCAATTGCTGAGTGGAGTAGTATGTTCTGCTACTTGTATCCATGGTATGGATGTGAGCATGCAAGGGAATCGGGTGTCTGAATGGGATGCCAGCAGATAGTAGACATCTATATTGGCAGCATGAAAGCTGTAAAAAATACTGGTGTCAACATAGTAGCCAGTTATAGACAAGGTGATAAAACCCACTGCAGGACATGTGGTGGGTCAAATGTGTATCCATAGGACATACACATGCAAGCCAGTGAGGCTTACATACCCAATAACAGACGCAGACAGCAGGACAGGCATAGACAAACACAAATAAAGGCTGTGCTAAGGTCTCTGATTGATGGCTATGGAGAAAAGCCCCCCTCCAGACCTACACAGACAGACTACAACAGGTCAGGTAGTGGGATGTTAGTTCTGAAGGGTAAGATGTCTGAAACTGAAATGTAGATCAATAAAACCTAAGAACTGAAGTACACTGATATGCCTCTACTCTGCATGATAGGTCAGAATACAGAATAAAATGGAGTACCTGAAATACCAGTACAGTCATAGTAAATATGTACAATTGTCAGGTGTGCCCCCGCCCCACAATCCTATGTAAAAATATAGTAACATGTATGTGTAGGTATAATAACAGTGGGGCACAGATTACCTGAGCCGGCCAAAGTAGCAGAATAGATTGTAGCATGTCTACAATATGCAGAGCTGTGTATGTTAGGTTGGTGTGTGTTGTATATTGTGTGAGAGAGGTCAGCATGTAGGCATGGTGCCCAATGGCCATTACTATCGATGACAGGGCCAAGTTCTCACAACTGCATTGCTAAATACAAAGCATCCCAGCAAGACACATTCCAGAAGTAAGCCATACTAATTGTTCAGATGTAATATCTGTCACTATCTGAAAGATGGACGTGGCATGAATGTGGGCCCAGACATACAAACAGTACACGGGTGGCAGTACCCTAGACAGAGAGTGTATAAAATGTTACTGTCAAATGGACACACTTTTGGAAATGTACATACAGGTTAGCAGCACATTAGTTGGCTGTGTAGTAGGGAATACTAATGTCATCTGGCCAAACACTGGCAGACCACAAAATTCACAGGTATGAAGTACTGAGAAACTGCTGATGTCCCTGTACAAGCCAGCATAAGTGGAATGCCCACATATATCAATGAGTCAGCTAGCACACATGCACTCAGCTCACCCCACCATCAGCCACAGGCTCATCACAGGTCTTATCCCTGCTGTTGGAAATTAGTACAATATGACCCCCACCTCCATATAGGAATAGCCACAGAATGCTGCATGCTGAAGAGGTGTACAATGCAGGTGTGTCCCTAGATACAGATTCATAGGTTCATAAGTAGGTACTAGGCTATTGGCCCTAGGGCCTATATAAGCCTAGCCAAAAAGGTACCCTGGCTATGCCACCCAAGAAAATTATTTTCCTGTGCCCCTGTCGAGCAGAGCCACAGAAGTGATCCCCAGGGTGAATTTCCTATTTCCCATCCAGTCTTCAAGATTTTTCTTGAAGAGTGCTAATGAGGAGCTCAGTTTGACATGGATAGATAGTCTGTTCCAGAGTGTGGGAAGTCTCTGGGACAGGAATCTATCCCTCCAGCATATTCTGTTTATTGTGGTGACAAGGTTTAGGTCCATTCAGTGTATAGCACGGAGGTATTGGGATTTCTTTAAGTGGAGCATGTCCAACAGCTCTGGGTTTGGCATAGCTATGTATGTTAGGCAGAGACTGCCTCTGAGTAGGTGATATGTGACAGAGTAAAGATGGAGTTTTTTAGATGGTCTGCATAGGGCATCTGTTTGAGGCCAGTAATCCTCTTTGTGAGGTATTTCTGTGGCCTCTCCAGTTGTTGTAGATGTCTTGTGAGGTACATACCAAAAGGGGTGCTGTACTCTATAATGGGTCAAATGAGTGATGAGTAGAGGGGAACAATGACCTATTTTTTTCTGGATGAGAAACCCTTTTTTATGAGGTGTGCCACGTAGAAGGATTTCCTGACCACTGTGGCGATGTGATTATCGAAGGAGAAACTACTGTCCATCTGTGTCCCAAGGTCTCTTATCACACTTTTGGTGTTAAGTAGACTACCACCTATGTGGTAGTTCATGGGTACAGAGTTTTTACCAAAGAGGATGACACTGCACTTTTTGGCATTGAGCTTCAGGCCATGGCTTTGATACCAGGCATCTGTCTCAGTGAAGCCCTTTTGTAGGATGTCCACATCGTTAGGAGTTTCGATTATGGCTCCCAGTTTGCAGTCATCTGCAAGCTTCATTAGCCAAAGACCTTCTGTGTTAGCCTGTACTTCATAGAAGTAGATATCAAACAGGAGAGGACCCAGGACTGAACCCTGTGTTATTCGACTTGTCACTGGTCTGAAATCAGATTTGGAGTCTGCTATTTTCACAGTGTAGGTTCTGTCCATGAGCCAGTTGGCAACCCATCTTTTGACATAGGGATTTATACCTAGTTTAGTGAGTTTATCTATAATTCCAGAGTGGGGGATGGTGTTGAAAGCCTTGGCAAGATCTAGATAGGCTGTGTGAACCACCTTACCCTCATCTATGGCTTTGGTGACTGCTTCAAAGAAGTCTATCAGGTTTAGGAGACATGATCTGCCTTTTACAAAACCGAACTGGGTGGGGTCCAGAGTTTGGAGATTACCAATGTCATTGTTTATGAGTTCCATGATGATATGTTCCATGGCCTTGCAGACCAGGAGGTATGATACAAAAAAATTGTTTGCATGGAAGCAATTGCATGGCTCAAAAGAACATGATACAAAAACAAAAAGGAGAGCCAGCAAAACCAAAACCCAATAGAAAACAATTTATTGATAATACATAGGACAGCAAAGAAGTACACAGACCGGTTTCGGCTGGTACTATCTACACAGCCTTCTTCAGTGTGAATTGAGCATGCTCCAAGCTTTCCTTTAAATAGACTGCAAACAAATCTGATTGGTTTAATCTAAAACTTGTCATTCAGCCCGGGTGGAAAGAGACCACCCAACTTAACAATCCATTTTTTCTCCTTTGAGTTTAGTAATGCATGCCAACCCGTTTTGTTAGATTTTCTACCCCGTATGATATCAATAATGGTAAACATAAAAGAAGCTGAAGGATGTGATACCTGATGTTTGAATAGGGCATTATTGATTCTGCCTTTTTTAATATTACTGATGTGTTCCGAAATTCTCAGTCTGAGTGGCCTGGATGTTTGGCCTATGTAAAAGGCTCCGCATTAGCATGTAGCTAAATAAATTAGCCAATCTGAGCTGCAATTGGCAAAAAAATTTTATCTCATATACATTGGAAGAGTTTCTACTTGTAAATTCTTTGGTTTTAGATATTTTGTTACAATTTATGCAATGTCCACAGGGATGACAACCCATAAGAATGGAACCTTTAAGTATAGTTTGAATTGGTTCGGGATTGTCCATGTGATGTCCATGTTTGTAATGAATGAATGTGCTACCCAGATTTCTACCTTTCCTAAATGAGAAAAAACATCGATTGGGAATGATGGAGGATATATCAGTATCATATAGTAATAGATTCCAATGTCTTTGTATGCTCTGAATGAGGTTATCTGAATTTCTGCCATATGTGGTGGTAAATCTAAGGGGTTGATTGGGAGAACTCTGATTGGTCCTGTAAGTTAATAAGTCTTCCCTGTCCATATGACCCACTTGGTGTATGGCATCAAAGACATGGCCCATTTTGTAATCCCTATTCCTGAATCGGTTGACAAGGTCTTTGCTTTGTTCACTGTAAGATGTGTTATCAGAACAAATACGTTTTAGTCTGATGAATTGAGATTTGGGAATATTTTTACAGATGTGTGGGGGATGAAAACTTGAGGCATGTAATATTGTATTATATTCAGGATGTTTCCTGAATACTTGAGTACCTAAGGTATGGTCAGATAATCTATGGATAGATACATCTAAGAACGTAATGTTGTTGAGATCATAATGTAAAGTAAAGTGTATACCCCATCGGTTATTGTTAAATATGTAACAAATTCAAATAGACCTTCTAGATCACCCTTCCATACTGCCCAGCAATCATCAAGGTATCGTCGCCAAATGTCAAGATGTTCAAGGTATATGTTGTTGCTACTATTGTATATTAGATCCTTCTCCAAATAAACCATAAAAAGATCGGCATAGATGGGCGCAAAGGAAGAGCCCATGGCGGTACCCTTGGTTTGCCAGTAGCAGACATCTTGGTAGAAAAAAACATTGTTGGTCAGGACATAGGAGGCCATGTCTAGTAAAAATTCGTTAAATTCACATGTGTATAGACCTGAGATTTGCAACCAATAGGATAAAGATTCTAATCCCCCAGAATGAGGGATGTTGGTGTATAAGGCGCTTACATCTAAAGTGCACATGCGCCATTCAGGTTCCAGTTGAGTATCTGAGATAATTTGAAGAAAGTTGGTTGTGTCCTTTAGGCGTGAGCGAATAAGTGACAATAGGGGTTTCAATTTCTCAGTCAAAAAAAGGGAGAGGGGTTCCGTAAAGTATCCCCTACCTGATACAATCGGTCTGCCTGGGGGGGTGTGGGATCCTTGTGTATTTTAGGCAAGAAATATATGTATTGATTAGATGAATCCTGTACTGATAGTTGATGCATGAGATTGGAATCAATAATAGAAGCATCTCTGGCATAAGAAAGAAATTCAAAGATTTCTTTTTGAAATTTAGCTGTCGGATTTATAATCATTTTAGCATAATACTTAGCATCAGATAATTGCCTGAGAGCTTCCTGGTTGTAATCTTGCCAATCCAATACCACAACAGCACCCCCTTTGTCAGGTGAAATTATGACAATATCATGATTGTTTTGTAAGTTGTTGATTACTTGTTGTTCAGCCATAGTAATATTGTTTGATTGAATATCAGATATTGAATGTGAGTAGTGTAGATCTTTGAGAACATTGTTTTGAAATTGAGAAACAACAGGATGCATGGGTGGGTTAAATTGAGATTTGTGATATGTAAATTTCTTGCAACAAAATATCTAAAACCAAAGAATTTACACGTAGAAACTCTTCCAATGTATATGAGATAATTTTTTTTGCCAATTGCAGCTCAGATTGGCTAATTTATTTAGCTACATGCTCATGCGGAGCCTTTTACATAGGCCAAACATCCAGGCCACTCAGACTGAGAATTTCGGAACACATCAGTAATATTAAAAAAGGCAGAATCAATAATGCCCTATTTAAACATCAGGTATCACATCCTTCAGCTTCTTTTATGTTTACCATTATTGATATCATACGGGGTAGAAAATCTAACAAAACGGGTTGGCATGCATTACTAAACTCAAAGGAGAAAAAATGGATTGTTAAGTTGGGTGGTCTCTTTCCACCCGGGCTGAATGACAAGTTTTAGATTAAACCAATCAGATTTGTTTGCAGTCTATTTAAAGGAAAGCTTGGAGCATGCTCAATTCACACTGAAGAAGGCTGTGTAGATAGTACCAGCCGAAACCGGTCTGTGTACTTCTTTGCTGTCCTATGTATTATCAATAAATTGTTTTCTATTGGGTTTTGGTTTTGCTGGCTCTCCTTTTTGTTTTTCTTGCAGACCAGGCTCATCAGGCTAATGGGGTGGTAGTTCCCAGTGCCTGTCGTGGCTTCCCCTTTGTGGAGTGGGATAACAGTCATGGTGTGCCATTCAGTGGGCACAAAGCCTAAGGTGAGGCTATGACTGAACATGGTACTTAGGTGGAGTGCCAGTTCATTCTGTAGTTTGTGTAGAACGCAGCCTAGGATATTGTCAGGTCCCATGGATGCTGTGTTCCTGGCTTTGGAGAGTGTGTTTTTTACCTGTGCAGTGGTGATTACAGGAACTTTGCATTCTTCCGATATAGAGATAGGCCCTCTAGGGGGTGAGAAGAGGGTAAAGTTAGCACTGAACCTATCTGCCAGGATGTTGGCAATATCATTTGGTTCTGTATATTTAGTGCCATTGTGCTGTAACTCAGAGCAGATCTGAGTGTTGCCACTGAGATTCTTGACATAGCTATAGAATGCTTGTTGGTTGTCTTTAGAGTCAGTGCCAATTTTGTTTTCATAACTAGCTTTGGAGGATTTTATGAGGGATCTCAGCTTCTTACTGAGGCTGACTAGGGAGCTCCTCCAGTCATGGGATGTTACTCTTTTTTTTGCAACAGTTTCTTTCTTCTGTTGTAGAGTGTGTTTATGGCAGAGGACCACCAGACTGGCTTCTTTTTTTGGAGGATAGCATCTTGGTTCTGTTAGGGATAGCACAATCCATGCACTCATGTAAGTGCTTATAAAGTGCATTTGTGTAGGATTCAGCAGTCGTACCTCTATTGTCTATCTGCATGGGTGTCATGAAGTTTGCCACTTCTGTCTTAAGAAGTGTGAAGTTGGCTTTGGAGAAGTTTTTTACAGTGGTTTCCCTAATGGGGGTGGGATGTAGATGTCTAGGGTGATTAGCTTGTTGTCAGATCTGAACAACGTGGAATTGACCTCTGGTGTGGAACACTGGTCGCCCATGTTGGTAATGAGCAGGTCTAGGATATGCTGCCCCTGGTGGGGTTGTGAATAAGTTGATCCAAGGTGTTGGAATTTATGAATTCCAGAAAACGTTGAGCAAAAGAGTTGGTACATGAGTAGTTTTCCCAGTTAATGGTGGGCTAGTAGAAATAGCCCATTATTAGGGTGTTGGGTTGTACCCTAATATTTTCCAGTGTCTCAAGAAATGAGGAGTGGGAATCCTGGGTCATGGTGGGGGGTCTGTAGCAAGCTACAATTTGGATTGCGGTCTTGCCCGGAGTTAGTTGCACCTGGATAATCTCGGATGCATTATGCTGTGCAACTAGCCTGGAGGTGTGGAGATCCTCAATGAATATGGACACGCCTCCACCTTTAGTGCTTCGGTTTGGGTTAGGTGGCCAAAAGGTGTGGCATGATTTATAGCCTGGTAATGCAAGGGGTGATTTCTGGAGCTTTGAGCTAGATCTCTGTCACTGCACAGATGGCGATGTTCTCCATTTTAAGGAGTTCCTTGAGTGAGTGCATTTTGAGGTTTAGACTTCTAGCATTGAGTAGCATTATCCTCAGATTTTGCTTGCTTGTACCTGTTACGGTGGTGAATTTGTCATTTGAACCTTGCCTAAAAAGTTACTATAGGGGTGACAAGAGCCTTAGCCAGTATCTGGAATCCCATGGGTGACAGGTGCAGGCCATCTCTGGCAGAGCATTGTGGTCTGTAGATCATGTCATCCCAGGCAGACAAATACTGGATCCCCTTAGAATGACACCAGAAGCTTAGCCAATTGTTGAAGTCAATCATTTTGTCCTTATACTGTGGTATCATTCTGGGTGATGGCAGGATGCTACTCAGGGCTAGGGTCATACCAGCCTGGGCTCCAAGATCGGAGAGCTCCTCCATGTCTCTTTTCATGTAGTCCAGGGAGGTACATCTCAGGTCATTCACACAAACATGGACAATGACAGAGTCATATTAGTGCTTGTTGTGGAGTGACCTGAGTGCATGCGTTATGTGGCAGATCCTGGCACCCGACAGGCAGCTGACAGTAACTTTCGCCTTGTTTAGCCTGATGAGTGGAATATCAGTGTGCCTGACTATAGAGTCACCTATGACTGGAGTGTTGGGTACATTGCTATGCCTTATGGGCTGTGGTTGAGTCTCACACTGAGATTGTCATTTGGGTTGTGTTGGTGGTGTAGTCTGCTTGTGTTTCTGGTTTGAAGGTCTCTGTTGATTGGGCATGTTTTTATTGAGAGCCCCCTGCGAATGTAGGTGTGCATTTTGTGTTTCTATGTGTGTGCTTTGGTGGTATAGGTTTTGAGGGACTATGTGATGAGTGTGGTGTGGTGCAAGTGTTAACCTTCTCCTCTTGACTGTCTAGTCCAGTCTTGGGTGAAAAGAACTTTGCTTCCAGTTTGGCTATATAAGTGCGTCTCTCACAGGTTGTAGTGTTGGGTGGTAGGAGAAGAGGGTTCTCTGTGTACATGAGGCAATTGCTGCATTGCCCCAACATGCCCAGATTCATCAGGTAGACAGGAGAAAACACCATGAGCTGACCCTTAGACCTGTCTGGATAGGTGCTTATTTATTAAGTACTAAAAGCTGCTTTCCTCTAGACAAGTGAGGAAAGTTGAGTGTTTTAGTAATTTGTAGCTTATTTAGAGCTTACAATGAGTTCTGAACAAGTACTGAGCTCAAAGAAATAGATTTGAGTGCTGAAACTAAAAAAAACTGGCTAGTTATAAGAAACAAAATTAAACTAGAAAGCTTCTCTCCAACACAGAAAGGTTTGGTGGCTCAGAAGCTTACAAATAGTCATGGACACAGCAAATCTGTATGTGGATTAGTATACTTACAGGAAAAGCAGGAAACAAACTTAGATTTTTCTTCTTCCCAAATGCTCTCTTTGTACACAGTAGGAGTGCCTGAAATCAGAATATGACCTCACTGCACTCAGTTGAGTGAGCAAATGAGATGGGCTCAGAAGGAGTAAGCAGCACCCTGCCAGCATCCACACCACTGGATCAATAAGGACAGAAACTATTGACATTAACACCTTGCACACCTACCCTGTCACCCCAGGGGAATATAGTGGCTTGCAGCCTGGGACTGTAGGAGTGACAGAATGCAACAGCCTGCTACAGATGGCCTGCATCACTACCAAATGGCCTACAGTCCTCTTCAAATGCCCGTGTCTCAGCCGTACTGCCAAGGTATGTTATCTCATGGACTCCCAAATAACAACATAACATGGTCCAGAGAACCCAAATGCAAGGCCATGTTGACAAATCCCAGTAGCATTTCTACCATGTCCTACTGCATGAACTGTGGACCAACACCTATATACTGCTGGGATAAAGTGATAACTATAGGGAACTTATCAGATAATGTTTGCATAATGTGAGGAAGAGGATAGAATAATATGGGGGTGTAGAACATGGACACCATGGAGTGTATGAAGTCTGAAACTCAGCTGTGTGCACATACTATCCCTGCCTGCAAACACAGGAATGGGTGGCTACAAACCTGCTTGTAAACCACAATGTGAAGGGTTAATGAACAGAAATATGAGCCCTGCCTCTGGGTAACCTGTGTGAATCTATACAGCTGAGAGGTATGACCACAGCAGGATATGACCATACTGTCACGTCAATGGATGTATAAGCATGAGATCCTCAGCCACCACTGTACCAAGGTGCTGAACCATTCACACACACTCATCAGCAAGTGCCTGCAGCTTCCCCTCCAGAATGGCATGATTGTGCAAGAATATGTAGGCTGCAGACCGCAATACTGGACACAGCTTCATTCACCCTGTGTTCCCCAGGAAATTACTGCAAGCAAATATGTATACCTGACAGTAGATGATGACACAAAACATCACAGTGTAAAACAGTACATAAGTCTGAATATCTCTGCTAACACCAAACCATGTAGCAGAAGCAGCACAGACGCAATTACCTACAGTAACCCACTATCCTTTGCCCATTGTGACCCCATATTGTCCACCGATCTACAGATATCCTGCAGAAACTGGTTGCTAGCTGTAGGTGTAGAGCACAAAAGCCTGCACTGGAGTACAACCTACCTGGAATGAATTCACACATTCAATACAGAAGGTCATACTGGGCATGCTCCCACACCTAAAGAAAAGAAGCCCATGTCTGGCAACAACAGTGGACTAAATATATGACAGTTGCAGATGTTTGTGTACACACTCCACATTACACACCAGTCATGCTTTGCACACACATTGGATAGGAATACACACATATATCCAAGGACAACACACTATAATAGGCCAAACTTACACATACATAGATGTGTGGAAGGGTGTGATGGACAGTGACAAAGAGCCTCCCATCATGAAGCCTGTCCCACTCAGCACACATCCGATTGGCTAAAACCACATAATGTGAAAATGTCAATCACTGTAGACATTTGCCTCTCATATCCCTCAACACTATAGTGTCTCAGGTGCTTGTGGTAACTGTGCAACATAACTGTACAAGTCATTGTTCATCTAGCAGTTGTATAGACGTATCTGTTAAATGTAAACCTGTGTGTGACTGAGTGTTGTGTGTGTGCTTTCAGATGAATGGTTTATGACCCATTCACACACAATGCACTCCCCATTGCCCTACTTTGGCAAGCCTGCTGATGTAATTCACCTTGAAATACACCTTTGGGGAAGGAGTAACCCAGAA
Organism: Protopterus annectens; assembly: GCF_019279795.1. Lineage (NCBI taxonomy): Eukaryota > Metazoa > Chordata > Ceratodontiformes > Protopteridae > Protopterus > Protopterus annectens. The sequence goes on from NC_056733.1 coordinate 1,074,458,865, forward strand.
GCTCTGTGATGCATGCTATAACTGTGTAATGCTATAGTGTGATGTACTAGTTAGGTAGGAGTTCTAATCCCAGACATGGCAACTATGAGACTGTGTGTGTGTAAGGATCAATACTTTTGTGGCCATTCATAGTCACTACACTCTCCATTGCCCTACTTTGGCAAGCCTGCTGATGTAACTAACCTTAAAATACACCTTTGGTGAAGGAGTAGCCTTTTAAGCTCTGTGGTGCATGCTATAACTGCATAATGCTATAGTGTGATGTACTAGTTAGGTAGGAGTTCTAATTCCAGAGACAACTGTCAGTGTGTGTGTGTGTGTGTGTGTGTGTGTGTGTGTGTGTGTGTGTGTGCGTGTGTGTGTGTGTATGTCTATCTGTAGGGATCAGTGCTTTTGAGGCCATTCACAGTCAAATCCATTGCCCTACTTTGGCAAGCCTGCTGATGTCATTCAGTTTGAAATACACCTTTGGAGAAAGAGAAGCCCAGTAAGCTCCATAGCATGTGCTATTACTGTGTATTGTTGTAATGTGATGTACTAGTTAGGTAGGAGTTCTAATCCCAGACATGACAACTATGAAACTCTGTGTGTGTTTGTGTGTCTGTATAGGGAGCAATGATTTTGAGACCATTCACAGTCAAATCACTTTCCATTGCCCTACTTTGGCAAGCCTGCTGATGTCATTCACTTTGAGATACACCTTTGAGAAAGAAGCAACCCAGTAAGCTCTGTGGTTGCATGCTATAACTGTGTAATGCTGTAGTGGGATGTAATTGTTAGGTAGGAGTTCTAATACTAGACAAAGTAACTGTGAGACTCTGTGTGTTTGTTTGTATGTGTAGGGATCAATGCTTTAGAGGCAATTCACAGTCACTACAGTTTAAATTGCCCTACTTTAGCAAGACTGCTGATATCATTCACCTTGAAATACACCTTTGGGGGAAAAGCAGCCCAGTAAGCTCCATTGGCATGTGTTAGAACTGTGTAATGTAATGTACTAGTTAGGTAGGAGTTTTTATCTCAGACATGGCAACTATAAGACTGTGTGTGTGTAAGGATCAATGTTTTTGTGGCCATTCACAGTCACTACACTCCCCATTGCCCTACATTGGCAAGCCTGCTGATGTCATTCACCTTGAAATAAACCTTTGGTGAAGGAATAGCCTATAAGTTCTGTGGCGTGTGCTATAACTGTGTAATTCTGTAATGTGATGTGCTAGTTAAATAGGATTTCTAATCCCAGACATGGCAACTGTGAGGTTCTTTGTTTGTATGTGTAGGGATCAATGCTTTTGTGGCCATTCACAGTCACTACAATTTCCATTGCCCTACTTTGGCAAGCCTGCTGATGTCATTCACCTTGAAATACACCTTTGGGGAAAGAGTAGTCCAGTAAGCTCTGTGGTGCGTGCTCTAACTCTGCAATGCTATAGTGTGATCTACTAGCTAGGTAGGAGTTCTAATCCCAGACATGGCAACTGTGTGTGTGTGTGGGGGGGGAGGGGTGTGTGTGTGTGTGTGTGTGTGTGTGTGTGTGTGTGTGTGTGTTTTTTTTATTCAAATGATTTTTATTTTGATGAAATAACACAATACTTTGATATATTTGTAACATTCAGTATTTGCATTCAGCCTGACAAAAAGGATTCAGATAAAAAAAATTGTAGTTAAATAATGTTAATATATAAACTATGATAGTTAGGAAGAGTTTGGTTCCATCTGTAGGGTATCAATCAAATTCAAAACTTTTTATGGACTATTTACCAATGGCTTAGGAAACTACATTAGAGTTCCATCTTCTAGTTATACATTTTCTGGCTATTGCTGACATTGTCCACAACAAATGCAGGTCATCTTTATTCATATTATTACTATTAACAACATTCAATAAAATTAAAGACTTTGTCAAAACAAATATATCAGTATAGCAAGCTTGAAAAAAATGTGTTAATCTCATTCCAATATGGTTTAATATTACTACAGTCATATAAAATAGTCAGCATTAGTGGATGGATGACATCTCCAACATAACTTGCTGTTTGAAGGGTTCATTGTTTGAGAGTTTCTAAGGTGTCAAAAAGTATCTGTGTAAAAATTTCCAATTAAAAAATCCACCAGAATTGTGAGTAAGAAGTTAGTTTAACTGAAAATAAAATGTTTGTTTTATCTTCCATTGATGATGATACTTGAAACCTTTAGCTAGATATTGCCAGTAAGAATCTTTAGGAGCTGTCTTATAGACAATTAAAGTGTTATATAGACATGATAATTCCTTCTTAACATTGATATTATTATATAGAATTCCAAAAATCCAGTTTATAATTTTGGTACGGTTTTGAAGGATGAGTTATGTATTATTCTACACAGATCTTTAGTATATGTTGTGACACTCTGAAGAACCAACCAGTCATTAGGGGATAGGCCATAAGTTGACAATATACTTTGCGTGTTCAAAGCTTGTTGGTTTTCAATACATTGCAACCAACAAAATAGGTTATTTTCCAATAAACCAAAAACATCTCTATGTGTTTTATCAGGGAAATCCCTTGTAATAGTAGATGGTATTAAAATCTATGCCACAGTTTTATATCTAAGTTTGTGATAATGAATTTTCTAAACACATTAAAAATATTGTTTATTAGTGTTAGTTTAGTTAATTTTGTTGTACTATAATGTAAATTTAAACTTAAATAGTGCCATGTGTTTGTCAGTTACCAAAGCATTATTTGATAAACAATTTTCATTCATTAGTATAAGGGAGTGTAACTGTTTCCAATTGGAAGAGTATCTAGGATTTATCCAAGTCATCACTATTTTAATTATAGATGCCTTTATATAAGTGCGTGCTTGTTTCTATGTGTAGCATCAATGCTTTTGAGGCCATTCACAGTCACTACAATTTCCTTTGCCCTGCTTTGGAAAGCCTGATGATGTCATTCACCTTGAAATACACCTTTGGGAAAGGACTAGCCCAGTAAGCTCTGTGCTGTGTGCTATAACTGTGTAATGCTATAGTGTGATGTAATAGGTGGGAGTTCTAATCCTGGACATGACAACTGTGAGACTCTGTGTGGGTGTGTATTTATCTTCACTATCCTGTGTGGAGGTAGCTTTGAGTGAGTAAGAACAGGACTCATTGTGGAGTGGGTTTTGCAAATTTCTTATATGGTGGGCCTATTAAATGTCACAATGCCCACCTTACAAGGACAACAGATGTCAAACAGCAGAGAGGCTGGTGTAAACAATCCACATATCTACATATGACATCATGGATTGGAGAACAATATAGATAACCCTTGGATTACCCAGAGAACACTCTCCACCCATGTCTCATACACAAATACACTTGGCTAGGCAACAACCACTATGCTGGGAGTTCCTTGCATATTGCCCACAGATAGTAACTGTGGTGTGATTGTAGTGGACTGCAGAGGACATGTCACCCTGTCCCATCACTGCAATAGGCAAATCATTGCATACAGTGGTCCTTTGCTATGCTCCCCACTGGACGTCTGCAACAACTGTAGAGTCAGCAAATGTAACCCAAAAAGGAAATAGCATGCCTTATACACATGCCCTGCATGGAAAGATGCCACTAACACTAGTGAATGCCTGTATCATGCTGTCAATACAGATGCAGGGTCAACCTAATTTCCATTGCCAGTTCTCACCACATGAGGTCAGGAATGGCACATCAGATGATAACAATCTGTCCACACAACATGCCCCGGACACCCCAGGTACACTTCCACATGTCACAGAACATGCATGTGGGATGTGTGCACATCTCAGATACTGACCATGTTATGGACTATAGAACACATACATGGCAAACATTGCACAGTACTGGCCACCAACAATAGTAACCCGGATGAGTGGATGGTGAATATAATACCCACCTGGGTGGGCCAATCCAGAGACTACACCACTGAGCCACACTGCAGACCATTGGCATGTGGCTTGATGCCAAGGTATACCCTTTGCCTAGCCTTGTACAGCCTTCTGGCACAGGCAGCCACTACACACCTGTAAAGCAATGCACCCATGCAAGTCAGTACTGGCAAACCTGTGTCTGTGTGTGTGTGTGTGTGTGTGTGTGTGTGTGTGTGGAGATTAATGATTTGGATGCCTTTCACACTCACTACACCACCCACTGCCCTACTGAAGCATGCCTTCTGATGTCAGTCACCTTGACATATCCTAACACTGTAGTGTAGCAAGCTAGTTAGTTAGGAATTCTAATCTTGACCCTGCCTATTGTGATAATGTGTGTGAGTCCCTGAGAGAGTGTGGCTGTGTCGTCCTTGACACCTGTTCTTGTGGACAGGCACATGTACTACACCTATCTTATCTGTCCTTTATCACAATTGCTGATGTCATTCACCATCAAATATATCTTTGGACAGCTCTTCAACATGTAAGTTCTCTAGTGCATGCAACAACTGCATAGAAATGTAATAGCAATACATAGTCAGGCAGGAGTTTGGAACCCTGTACTGGTAAGTGTGTAACACAAGCATGCTTAACTTTTACTCTCCTCCCTGTCTTACTTTGTCTCTGTCTGTCTCTTTTACTCCCTCTCTGGTGGATGTGGGGAGGTACACCTGCTTTGCTTAGGCAACAGCTTTTGTTTTTTAAGTGATGCTCATGATCAGCTGATGGCTTGTGCATGAATTTCAGTCCCCCACTAGCTGATTGCATGTGGAACAGCTGTGGTAACATTCCCATAGGTAATTGCATGGAAACACACTCCTATAACTAGGAACATCATGTTGGTGTTGGCCCTTTTCATTCACTGTGAGTAGGACTTCATGTCAGTGTTTGGCAAACAGCATCACAGATGGTAGTGGGATATACCTCTAACAATATACACTGTGGAAACAGGCCAACAAACAGGAGAGGATATTCCAGACATGACTACAGAATGCAAGTCTTGCTCTTTTGCATTTGAAGTAATATTGATTTAACGGGGTTTGTTAAATGTCTGGTCGACATGATTTAATACCTGTCATGACAGTGTTATGTGGTTGAGGAAACTCCCACCTGTAGGGCTATCTGCAGACTGGCCAGTGTTTGGAGTCTTATGTGTGTTGTGTTACTCACAGATTACCTATCTTTAGAACTGCAGAAGCATAGTCTGAGGATTGCAGTCAGTACATGGTGACATCCAAGAGAGTTACTGACTTCATAGCCCTCATAGGACATATGTCACAAGAAACCCTGTTACACAAGTAAATGTATGAGGTTATCACATCAACATGTCAATATTGGCCCTGTGTTTGTGCCTCCAGCCACAACTCTGTCAACCTTTGTACATATGTCGTGCAGTAAGAGGTGCATATGTTCAGTACATTATTATTTACTGATATCATGCCTGATAAAAAGCCAGTGAGATATCAGACTGCTAGACATGTTATGTATAGTAGGGCTTATATTTGAGGACATAACCTGGGCATTCTGTGGTTGTGTGTACAGTACTGAGGTCTGTGTACTTATGGTGATTGTCAACAGTGTGTGTATTGTGAATATGTACCTTGGCCTGTGTACAGACTGTGGTAAATGTCATTGTTCTTAGTCCTGTTCTAGCTGATGCTACATACTGTCCAGTGTATGTTATCCTATCGGCATACATGTTTGTAGGGCCAAACACACACATGTCCCATACCACAGACAGGCATCAGACCACACTGTGTAGTGGCCCAGTATATGTAGGGTTAGTGTGTGAGTGGCACATATGAGGATGGTGTTGATCAGATAGTCCATATACTGCAATATTACACTAGCTTACCATATGTGGCTGTGGCTGTGTTCACATTGGTTTTGAGTATGCACTTTCACACAGGTGTCTGTGCTGTGACATACCTGTAGAGCCTGCTATATTAGCAGGTACATGTGTATTCCACCATAATAAATGCAGGCCAGTGTTGTTGCTGTCTGCCTGTAGTTTACACAGTGCTTTGTGACATGCCTAGCAGCTCAGTGTACTTACCCAGTGTGATGTTATGCCCAGATATCTGTCAAATGTACTGCTGCCGGGCCACCATAATTGTTGTGAATTTCTGACAAAGCAGTGGGATGCTGTACAGATGTATGTCACTAACTAGTGGGTAGTATGTGGGCATGTGACCTCTGCTCCACCGGTTATTATGTGTCAGGACAGACAGGAGTGTGTGACTGCATATAAACTGTGTGAACATATGTATTCCAGTATTTAGGCGATATACCCATTTACATGGCTGTTAACATCCACATTGTCAAGCTTCATCCTCACGTAATGCACTAAAGGGTTCTGTGTATAACTCTGGACTGACCAGAGTGTGTCAGATTGGTCATATATCTGCTGTATTCCACAGGACCATTACTGTGATATCTGTGGTACTGTACTATGATAACTTTAGGATGTCTGTCAGTAACTGATGGCATACATGTCAATACCAGTTGTGACCTCCCACACACAACATTTCTGTTAAGACAATCCCTGTTACAGTAGCAACAGTCTACATTTATACCAGTAATACTTACATGACATCCCCTTGCACTAAGAGATTGTGATTATTGGTGCTGAGGTATGACTCCACTCTATGTTCTGGACATATGTTAAACATATATGTGTATATATATATATATATATATATATATATATATATATATATATATATGTGTGTGTGTGTGTGTGTGTGTGTGTGTATATATATTCATATATCTATATAGATATATATACACATATACATATCTACATACATATATATATATATATATATATATATATATATATATATATATATATAGATATATATATATAGATACACACACACATATATATATATATATATATATATATATATATATATATATATATATATATGGGTCTACCTGATTTAACCAAAAGTTTCAAACGGCGACAACGAGAGCATCGACACCAGAAGATCGACAACAGAGAAGACCAACATTTGAAAATCCCAATGCTGAGAACACCGACATGTTAAGGTAAGTGTGTGGTAGGGACGGATGTTAGGGTCAGGGTGCGAGTAAGGTATGTGTGTGATAGTGACGGACATTAGGGTTAGGGTGTGGGTCAGGTAAGTGTGCGATAGTGATGGACTTTAGGTTTAGGGGCGGGTTAAGTGAGTTAGGGTTAGGGTGCAAGTAAGGTAAGTGTACGATAGTGACGGATTTTAGGGTTAGGGGAGCATTAAGTGAGTTAGGGTTAGGGTGTGGGTAAGGTAAATGTGTGATAGTGACAGACGTAAGGGTTAGGGGTGGATTAAGAGAGTTAGAGCTAGGGTGCGGGTGAGGTAAGTGTGTGATAGTGATGGACCTTAGGGTTAGGGTTTGGGTTGAGGTTAGTTAATAGATAGTTGTGTATGTAAGGTTTAGTGTACGTTTGTAAGGTGTTTGGTGTGCTTGTGTTGTGTGTATATTTTTTGGAAAACGTATTTGTTTTGTTGATTGTCGGAATTGTGGATTGTCTGGCATGTGAAGTTTTGTGTTTTTGAACTTTTGGTTTTGTGGTGTCGGTTGTTTTGTTGTCGGTGTTTTGGCGTGTCAGTGTTATCAGGTAGACCCATTATATATATGGCTCAGCCCTGGTAACCAGTGCTCACATTCCAGTCTGATAAAATGGCAGGGTAATGACATCTTTAATAAGTGCATTTAATGCCATGTACATAGCATGCGTCTATGTGCTGTAATTACAGTAGCAAGTGGTATGAATATACAGTCTGGGACACTTGATTATATGGCTTGTACAACACTCTTTTCCATTTGAATGTGTTAAATACATGGGTAGTATCTCTCAGATGAGTGTCTGACTATTATGTGTTTGTCAATGTCTATATGATGGTATCTCACACTATTTATTGTCCATAAACAACTAGTACATCCCCCATTACCATACTGTACAGGTGTGGAGATGTTTTTCATGTAACATATAACCTGGAACTCACCTCATCCTAAAAGTTGTATGGTGTGTGCAATTAAAGCCACACACATCAGTAGCACTACATACCTAAGTAGGCATCTAGTCCCAGTGTTGCCAAGTAAGAGTGTATGTGTGTGTGTGTGTGTGTGTGTGTGTGTGTGTGTGTGTGTGTGTGTGTGTGTGTGTGAAGGAATCTATTTCGATTTGCAGAATATACATGTCCCAGGAGGTCATCTGTCTGAGAACTGCCTGGCATATGCTAACATTTCACAGGTATTGTCCTGTGGACATATATTTCATCACAACTAGTGGTAGATGTGTAAATGCCCTCTTTCCCACTGTATAGGTGTGCAGTGAAACTAAGGGTGGTATATATAGCTGGGTGTGGCTGTTGTGGACACAGCCACCATCATGTTGAGTGTACCCCCCCCCCGCTTAGCTGGCTGTAATAGTTCTTGTTAGCAGGTTAGGTTGTTGTCTATCACACTATCTGCAGTTCTACAAGCACCTCTCACCCTCCAAAGTGTGGGGCTGTGCTATCCACACATGCACACCTATGTTTACCGAGTTTAGGATTGCACTACATTGGGGAAGGGGACATATACCCTGCCAGTACCGTCGTCAGTGACTTTAAACTAGCAGATTGCTTATTCACCAATGTGTTGTTGTGTCTAGTCTGGCTTGGTGGAATTACATAGGCTACAATGTGTTCCTTGAACAGGTACTTGCATCCATGTGTACAGTATTCTGTGTGTATTGCATCAACACCAAAGCCAATGCATGTGTTATACACAAACATGTGGTGCATACCACCCAGTACACTTACCATTGTCCACTGTAGAAGAGCTGCTAACAGCAGCCACCAAGCACTCACCTGTATACACCACCCCCAGTCCTATTAGCCATGTGGCACATGCATTAACTGTTATACAGACCTGTGACATGTGTTCACCTATACCTAGGATATGGCCTAGTCATGGTGTCACCACAGTGCAATACCTATTGTAGGATACAACAGCAGAGCATGCTCCTGCTGACACATGGACACCTACAACACAAGTGGATTACATTATGGAGACCACAATCACTCAGTGTTAATAACAGCTATAATGCATCATGGCTGGACAGCTACACTTCCTGAGATGTAAGCATTAAACTTTACTGCTGACAATATGATACACAGCAGTACATTGGTACACCATAGTACAGTCACCGTGTGCATCAGAACCATATTAACCTGTCCCTGCATCAATGTTATGGATGACAAGGATCTGGCACAGGTATCATCATATGCACAGGATGTGTTTTTGGTTTGCCAGAGACCTAGGTCGAGACATATTTTTGACACTATGTGTGTGAGTGAGGGGGGTTAATTATTGATATGGCTGTGGTGATATGGTGTGTGTAGGTATGGGGTTGCTCTAGCTGTGTTTGTATTGTGTGTGACTATGCATGCACACAGTTATGCCATGAGGCTGCCTTATACAGGTGTTTGTTGGACAGCTGCAGACCATACCTGGCAGGGTGTGCAGTTCACCGCCTCTGGCCATGGACACGAGAACTGTGCCTGCCAGGGGTTCCACAGGCACATTCAGGTACAAGCCACAATATGGTATTCTCCCCCTGATGATGACATATGTCTGCTGGAACCAGGTCTCTCCTGGGACTGGCCAGGGCCACATGTACGTGGCCTGCTGTGGTGTGGTGTGGATAGCACCCCCCTGCAGTGCTGGGGTTGGCACTGCCACTACAGGAGCAGCTTGGTGTCCTTGCATGTCCACGTCAACCTCCAGCTGTTCATGTTGCTAGCCTACGTCCACATGGCCATTGCACCACTCCCACCACATGCTCGAGCATGGACATTCCATGGTCGATGAGTCCCACCATCTCACCCAACCATCTATTCATTACTTCTGTAAAATAATGGAGGGCACCTGTAAGATCACGGATGTTGTCAGTAATGCCTGAATGAGTAGCCCTCTGCAGCCTCAAAACCTGTTTGGTGTACCATTCCATATGTGCCTGTGCCTCCATGACAGACTGAAACATGCATCTGGTGGTACCAGATGTGGCACTTCTGCCAGGGGCATGATGACCAGCAGCCCTCCAACGAGCACCCCTGTACATCTACCTATGTGGTACCCCACTGGACATCCGGCTATGGCTGCTGTTTCCAGACATACGTGCCATAGATACCACATTGTCCTGTCCCATGCCACCAACTTCCAACTGTCCCTCTGCTATGGCCAAACAATAGTGCAGCTTCAGCCTCTGACAACCCCGCCTGTGCCTCAACACACCTATCATCATTTTCAGTGTCTGTATGGACACCAACATCAGATTGCCTGCAGGAGGGACCCTGACCCTCCTTGCCACCTGTGAAGGGAAAACAAGAAATGCATTTTAAGACCTGTCCATCATTGCTTAACAGTACACACACGCACACACATGCACACACACACACACACGCACACACACACACACACACACACACACACACACACACACACACACATTCCACCATACTACTTACCTGTCCTTGAGTTTACAGACTGTCCCTAATTTATTCTCTTAAGTTCCCCATCCTGCATCATTCTTGGATAATTACAGTCAATAATACCAATCATTAATGTATCATTCTTCTAATTGCCTAGAAAAGTGATCACAAAACATGACCTGTTACTCCATTACCTCTTTGACTTAATTGGGTCGTTTTTCAAAGACTCCCTGATGTCATCCAGTTTTCACCCTGAGTTTGTCCAGACATCTTGAGCATGGCCCCCATATGTTAAGGGCTACTACAGTCACTCAATAATTTCACACACTGGAGTGTTGTACGTAACTATTGTTCAGTAGATGCAAGATCTGTTGCTCTATTAACTTTTTATGTGGATGACAGTAATATTTGGAAACACTCTCTGGTGTTGTCTAGTAATTCCCCAAAACATCTGTAGGGCTGTATACGTGGGTATTCGTTCACCTTTCTGCTGATTGCATTATAACAATATCCCTGGTGTCTAGTTTCCTTCCCAATGCATGTTCCATTCTACAGACCTTATTATACTATCAGCTGTCCTGAGATTACATGTCAGAAAAGTATTCCTGGTGTTTCATGTGTCTGTCCATGTACTGCATGATTTCAAAGGAAAGTTGAAAGGTATGAACAACCCCACACTCACACATGTGCATACATGGACACACACAAACACACACACACACACACACACACACATACGCACACACACACATCCTACATACATCAACCTCCCTCCACTCCACCAGACTACACTTACAGACAAAATAGCCCCCCCACCCCCACCCCCACACACACACACACTTACAGGTGAGGCTGCACAAAGATATTACACACAGACCTTTCATTACCCATCTGTCAACATGCATGATATATGGTGCTCAACAGCATGCAGTGCAGTGCAGCTATAGTCAATCCCTGTTAGCAACATTATACATCTCTGTGATGCATGGGTTGTGTTAGTAGGTGATGCCCCTTCCCCTGGAACACACTGCACCCATGTACACAGTATTGCTGTGCAACTGTTTGGCACCCTGGCATGTACTGTGCACCATACCTCACAGGTGTACACACCATTGCTGAATGTGTATTATTGTGTCCATTATGTTTTCTCTGCTGCTCACAGCCCTTATGTGTTTGCCTGACACATACCTGGGATGATATGTGGGCAGATGTCATTTGTGAATACCCGATGTCTGATTTACAGATCTCATCAGCAGCAGTGCATGCATGGCCAATACGATACAATTACACTGACAACCTTCAAACTTTGTGGCTATGGGGAGTGTGCACACTCTTATTGATATGATGCCCTCTTCCTTGATATGCCATGGGACCACATTACTGCATATGTTAACATTACATGAGCCTGATATGTGACATATGACATGTGCAATCAAATGTAGTGTCACACAAATGTGTTAGTTGTGCAGATGCTGATTGAGGTGCATACACTTTTTTTGGTGCATATGTGTGCATGCCCTTATCATGATGGTTTGTTGCACCTACTGTTATGTGTACTACAGCAGTCACTATTCCTGGCAGAGGTATACTAGCATAGGCCATCTGCATTTTCCAGTATTTGGTCAATCTGCCCTACAAATGTCCCCCAACACTGCATGAGTGCAAGGTCAACTCATGTGCACATCCCTTGGAGGTCACACAGTGCCATCACTATTGCTGGGGAGTCAGGGTTATGTCTGCCACAATTTCTGCCCTTGACTGTATGCAGATGCAACCATTTGTAACATCTTTGGATATCTGCTTCAGTGCACTGTTGTGTCATGATGACACCCCCTCCCCACCCTCAGCTTTTTGTAGATGCTTGACAACTATAGCCTACACATGTGTGTCATCTTGCAGTGTCCCAAACACTGAACACCATGTGTAGCAGCCTAGTCCCAGCTAG
>NC_056733.1:1074476224-1074526224 GCF_019279795.1 Protopterus annectens
GCCTTGTCCATATGACATGCAGTAAGAGATTGTTATGTAGTGGCCTGTGATTATGTTGTGCTGCCATTCCTGCCATCATTCCAGTGCTGTTGTGGTCCCCACACATATTATGGGATAGAGTCCATATATATGTGGGCTAAAACTTGTATGCCTTTGTGCACTCCAGAGGTCAGTGTATGTAACACTGTTATATGCCCCTGTAAGTCATTCTATGAGGGAGGGGTGTGCACCATATACAGCCTAGGCTCTTACAACATGTGAGGGATATCAGTAGTAAGATGCCTTAAGGTATATGGCTGTACATTTTCATACATTTCACCATGGGAACATTGGTGGCCTAGTGCTTACTGTAATACAGAATGTTCTGTTCTGTTCTGTGATAGTGATGTTTTCAGTTAAACATTGTTATATAACAGATACATCCTCATTGTGACAAATTAATTCTTTTTCCCCTAGGGGTTGAGTACAGAGTGCATTTTGAGGCTGCTGAACTACATCTGGATTACTTACTGTTGATTGATTGTTATCTTCTGGCTCAGTCTTTCTTTACTATACATGCATTACTTACTGTTCACTGATTGTTATCCTCTGGCTCAGTCTTTTTTTACTGTTGTACTACTTGAAGGCCTTGGCCTGCACAGCAACATATGTTATGGTTTCGGATTACTATATAAAATGATCTGCTTGAGAGTTTCATTACTCAGTTAGTATGCATTTCAAAGACCTAAGAGCCATAGACATGGTATATACAGCTGTAATAGTACACAAATAAACATTTCTTATGTATGCAAACCTTTGTGTGTTGTGTCATATCCTTTGACTTCTCTGTGGCTATATGTTTCATGCAATAATTGTTTTTTGTATGACAGAATCATACACTGCCCATTTTAAAAGGTGGCAACTGTAGGAATACTGGCTGTTCAATATGCTGTGCACCCTCTAAATATGTATCTTCCTATACATATATATAATAATGTATGTATACATATATATCTGTATATATATTCATAGATTCATACCAGGCTAACTGCCCTTGCGAGCCATTTTAAGCCTAGCCAATTATCCCTTGTGAGACTCCAACCCTGCACCTTGTGTTTGTAAGACAAACACCTTACTCATTAGGCCTGCATATATATGTGTGTGTATATGTGTCATTGGAATGTTTATTGCTTCCACATGTACATTACCTATGGTAGTGAGAATGTACTGCATGATGTTATTGATAACATCCTGATATCATACAGGTGGGATGGATTAATTTTAACTTCTTGTGGCTATGTTGTGTAGGGGCCTGGGTATGGGACTTGCAAGTGTTGGTAATGTGTTGCAAGGCAGATCTGTTTGGCTATGGGGGAGGGGATGATATCAATAATTACAAGAGGTACTTAGCTGGGGCCCCCCCACCCCCATTAATGGTGCCTTTGGTCATATATGTATGTGTTGTGTTCTCTTTTATATCTATAGATATATATCTGTATATACATACAAGTATACCAACTCTGAGATTACACTACATTGCGGAAATGGGAAATCTTCCCGTTCCGCACTGTACGGAGATCTCCGTTCAATCCGATCAAACTTTTGCAACTTCGAACATATGGTTTCAGCCATATGAGGTTCAAACTTGTAAACGTTTGAGCTACTGAAGGGGACCCACACACACACATGTTAATATATATATATATATATATATATATATATATATATATATATATATATATGTGTGTGTGTGTGTGTGTGTGTGTGTGTGTATATATATATATATATATATATATATATATATATATATATATATATATATATATATAAAAGTGTGTACACACACATACATCTACATGTAAAAATACATTTCCTGTACTGTTGAATGACTGTGCTGGATGATATGTTTGTGAAAACATCATGGTTATGTATATTTGACATGGCTTAGTGGTAAAGCACTTTGATTATAGTGTGCAGAGTTCTAGGTTTGAGACTTCCAAAGGCTGATTATTTTGTTGCTGGACAGAAAAAGGGCTGTTGGATACAGAGTGATTAAGGCACTTTTACAGTTGTAAGTGGATTTGCTCAACGGTAAGCAATGCTAACTTCTGGTTAAATATGTTTACAGTCAGTTAGCCTCTAAATTGCTTATCCTGTGTAGGCTTTGCTTATTCCCATGCAAACAGGATGAAACCCGCTTACTGCTGTTTAAAAGTGCTTACTCCAGCTCACGCCCACGCTAATTTCTTTAAAAGAAAAGAAAAAAAGTTGATAGGAAAGTGGTGAAAAAGAGGCAGAAAGAGGGAAAGACAGTAGGGAAAATAGCTAGGTATTTGCAGGATGGGTGTAAAGAAGGTCCATAGCTGCCCATTTCTTCTACAGCAACAGCTGTGCTCATACACTGATTTTGAGGTAGATTTGGAAACTCATATCCCTGAGAACGGGGTGAGGACAACAATAATATGTTGTGAAGCCAATTAGACCAGATTACATGTGTCTAGTGACACGTGTGTAAAATAGACAGCTATGTATGGGATGAGATTTTTTTGGGGGGGGACAGATTGCCCTTTTTTTTTAAGGTGAGAGTGGGATGTTGGGGCGGGATAGTAGGTATATTTGGGGAGGTAGGTTGGGTAAGATGACAGACAAGACAGACAAGACAGCATACAGGGGAGGTATATGATGCATGTGGGGGGTAAACACCTTGGATGAGGAGGGGTGTTTGGAAGTCAGACGCCAATGAGCTCTAGTGGAAACAGTGGGACTGAGGTCCCCACCCATGGGCAGTCACCATTGCACCTTCATGGCCCCAAAGATGGCTGTGCTGGTGGCTGGGTAGGAGGGGCAGGCTGACCCTCTACATGCACCATGTGGCCCTCAAGCTGGTGTAGCAGATCTCCAAACTCCCTGCGGAGTTCGCTACGCACCAGACCCTGGATCTGACAACAGGTGACAGTATCTTGTCCTCTCCCGCTTTTGGGGGCGGGCGAGCCCCATCCCCTGATGCAGTTCCACCTGAAAGTGGGGCAGGACCAGTGGACAAGGAGGTCCCAGGTTGGGCCCCAGACGTGCTGATGCCCGGTGCCATGGCCAGATGAGGTGGGTCCACTGGAACCAGCCTTCCCAAATGTGCTATGGTGTTTCAATTTTAAAACATATGTGGGTTACATATAACAGCATGCATAGATATTCCCATTAACCCAAAACACCAGATATGAAACAGTTGCATAGCAAACAGAACACATGCATATATGGAACCACAGTGGCCATTACAACAGCATGCAGGTACATTGATGGCAGCGTGCCACCAATGTGGGAGTATTTCAACATGGCACATGCATAGAAACAAATTTCAATATTTATCAAACAACAGGACATATGTCCCAACAGTAGATTTAATTGTACACATACCCATTGAGTTGTATGTTTAGATTATTTTTGCAGATATGGTGTAGGGGAAGAAAGATGTCAATTAACAACTTGTATATCCCTGTAGTTCTCATTACTTTTTTAGTCAGTGCTGTAATATGTACCTTACACGTATTATTACACTACCCGATGGCCTTAGTTTGGACAGTGGTATGGTTCTAGACAACTATATACATGAACTGTGATTTACCTGCAGTATACACCTCTTACCTGGTATACCTGTGGAGGTATTGTTTGTTAACACTACCTGACTGTTCTACGGATATTCCCAGATTCCAGGTTGATGTTATGCACATACCTCTCCATCTCTTATTGCACACACTCTGGGAAAGTCTTGAACAACATGCAGGTGAAACTGGGACATATTTTGACTATTGCCCTCATAAACCTTTGGTGAGTTGCTACAATGACAGGTTTATTTTTATATACATTTTCCGAATATTTACAGGTCTGACAGTCAGTTATATGACATTCAATGCTGCCTAAATAATTATTATATTATTATTCAGAGAAACTGCAACACTAACACTGCCATACAATACCAGACTAAGCAGTACCAGTCCAGGATTTCAATCTTTTATTTCTAGGCACAGTTTTAGTATCTGACAGACCTGTGGGAGAAATGTTTGTTAACACTACCTGAATGTTGCCACACATTACCAGATTCCATATTATTATTATGCATATACGTCTCACTCTGTTACTGCACACACACTCTGGTCATAGCTTCACAACATGGGGGTGGAGATGGGACATACTTTGCTTACTACTCTCATAACAATTTGGTGAGTTGCTAGAGTGACATATACACTCATAGAGTGATATATTTCTGACAGTTATGATGTCTGACAATCAGTTGTATGTCATTATTTGCTGCCTAAATGTCTGGGATCATCCCACTGATTTGCCAGGGGGACAGGTAGACAGGCAGGGGAATTATAACAATTATCTGGACTTTCTGACAATATCTGTACAGTTGTGGGGTATGATTCTGCATAAAGCTTACTACCACTCCCAGGATTCGAACCATGGCTGTGTGTGCTAAAAACACAATTCACGTCTCAGTTGAGTGTGCTATTTAGATTATGTTGTTTCTCTTTTCACTGTTTTCTATCTAAGTCTCTCTCAGTTGTACAATATGACCTTGTGATTACAACAGTCGTATACAGACATTCCTACACATTTTATTTATGTAGCACAGTGTGGGTAACAGTGCTTAATACAACAGTACTATTAGAAGATTGCAGCACTACATTACCATATGATACCAGAGTAAACACAAGCAGTCCAGGAGTTAGACCTTTATTGCCAGGCTGTTACCCTTTTATTTACATGCAACCAATATGAGAGTCTTCCTGCCATATTGTCTGGTTTATTCAGTACATGCCATACACAATACAGGTTTTATACTGGCAATTAATGTTCTACTACTTTTAGATTTATTTCTTATGACAGTACATGCAAGATTATTACTAACCTGCCTCAGGATGCAACGTCTGCAGCCTACAGGCATGGGCTTCCTGATTCACAGCCCCCTCTGCTGCTGCTGCTGCTGTTAAAGACATAAGAGGAATATTTAGCCATACCTATCCATAATATACATTGAGCTGGCAATTATTAACCAGGTAGTAGGATGAGCACTTACTTACATGACTGGGACATCACCCAACTGCCTAGCTTCTTGGATCCACTGATCCAAGGGCTCCCACTTCCTTCATTTCAGGTTGGCATAGTGATGTCTGACCTGCTCACCAGTTCGAGGGATGCCAGTGTCACTGGTGAGGTCACGGGCAAGATGGTCCCAAGCATCCTCTTTATATTGGGAACCCTGGTACTAGCCCTGCAGCAGTCTCTGTTCATGGTCTTTAATGAGGAGTCCTGCCATGACTTTGGAGTTCTGGATGCCCCAGCACTGCACTCGGAAGCACGATCCTTCTCCCATACTGGCCATAGTGCCTACAGGAGGAAGCTGCAACCAGTTATGAGATGTATTCCCACCTGTGGGGTTTAAATAGGGCTGATTTTCCACACTTTGGCATAATTGGACGGTTTTGAAAATGCTATGCTATGGGTAAACCTGCTTACCTAAGGTTGGAATTGCTTAAAAGGGTATACCAATGGGTAGATTTATTTAGCTGTGCTACACATTGCTTACACCTAGTAAGCAGGGGTGTGCAATGCTTAGCATTGCTTATTTTTAAATTTGCACACTATTTGCTGTTTGGCATTGATTGGGCTTCAGGCTGGCAACTCAGCACCATAAAAATCCACTGCCAGTCATTAGCGGACCAGAGTTCCTCTGTGGCACCCCCTAACCATGAAAAGCTGAAAGACATTACTTTACATGTTATATATTTGTTTAGTATCCGTGATTCATGTGTACATACACTGTATGGGGTCCTTGTGTTTCTTGGGGGATTTCACCACTTTACTACAGTGATACCTCACATCTGGACTTAATGCAGTACTCCAGTTCACATATATATGTGTTATGTAGTAGGTTATACAACATAAAACTGTTTACAATTTCCTTTCACATGTAAATTGTGATTTTGCTATAGTGAGGATCTGTTTGGGTATACCTCAATTGTATGTACAGCTGTGATGGCTTACTGCTTAACTGCTGTGACTATGATGTACGGGGTCCTGGGTTCAAGATCTGAAAGGGATGTTTATTTTGTTGCTGGGAAGAACAGGAGCTGTTGGATACAGAGTGATTAAGGCACTTTTAAGCAGTTGTAAGTGGGTTTGCGCGATGGTAAGCAATGCTAACTTCTGGTTAAATATGCTTACAGAGAGTTAGCTTCAAAATTGCTTAACCTGTGTGTGCATTGCTTAACCCCATGCAAACAGGCTTAAAGTGACTTACTACTGCTTAAAAGTGGTTACTCCCATTTACCCCCACACAAATTTAGAAAGAAATGAAATATGGGTCTTGAAAAAGTGGTAGATTTGGACAGTCTATGGATTTATCATTCATTGCACATTATACCTTCATTTAGTATCCCTGATTCATGTGTACGTATACTGTATGGGGCACTTGTGTATATCTGTGGAGTTTACCATATTATTACAATAACACCTCACATCTGCACTTAATGTAGTACTCCATTTCACAAATATATGTTATTTAGTAGGTTATAAAGCAAAAAAATGTTCATAAAGTGATTTCACATGGAAAATGGAATTTACTACAGTGACAATCAAACCAGGCAATGACTGCTCGCAAAGCAAACGCTCTACCCACTACACTATTGCAGTTCTGCTTTAATTGAATGTATCTTGCTATGTATTATAATGCTATTTAAGCTATAGTATGAGTAGCTAAGCAATGGGCAAACCCGTGCACTTACCGTTAAATTTAATCCGTTTGAAATAAAAATTCTATACTGTTATTTTCTCTAGGAAGGGACAGATTTAATTTATTGCCGTGGATTTCTGCATGCATCTGCACATTTGGCAGACATCCTAGCAACCTCTCAACCTCTTCAGGCAAACTATCTGGACAAAGCTTGGAAAACTGTGGTACAACTACTGACATATTTTAATTATTGCTCTTATAAACTTGGGAAAGTTGCTAGAGTAACAGGATTGTTTTAATATACATTTTTCTGATGGATTTTGGTGTCTGAGACTCAAATGTATGCCATTATTTCATGGCTTCATTCCTGACATCCTGTGATTTCCCTGTACAAATGGGGTATAGGCCAACTGTATGGGCAACAGATCTGGACATTATGCAATGATTTGTACAGTTGGGATGTATGCAACCTCCTATGAGCATTCTCGCTCATTGTAATTGTTGAACGGCACTTCCTGAGTGCAGGGGCATGTGTATTTTGATAGCTCTGCTCTCAGACACACCCCCTGCACTTGTCCATGCTCCGTGTCCATTTAGGAGCAGAGGCAGTGCGCCTTCAATACTATGCATGATGCGCTGCCGTGCTGCTCTTAAATGGTTGTTTCCATGCAGGAATAACTTATTCCTGCAAGGGAGATTAGTTAATCCTGGGGCAAATGTTTCCACAATGTTTGAGTGTTTTTTTGAGATTGTTTCCTGCTGGAGCTGTGAATTAGAGTCTGTGCAGCATACCTCTCAAGTGTACCTCATTACGAGGAATGTACCTCATTTGGGGTCTTAAAAAGTTCATGTTCCTCGAAGTTCCACATTGAAACTGTCTGTAACGCACTCAGTATTAGGAATTTTTTTAAGTGAAATCCATGGTAAATAGAAATAAATCATATTAGTTCACTAAATGATCTTCTTTATAAGTAAAACTAGCATATCTTAACCATCCTATGACCTTCCTAACTGAAGTTGTTAGTAAGCTATTAGTACGTGTTCCACATTTTGGCCATTTGTTCCACATTATGAGGGCTAGTGTTCCTCATTTTGGAGATGGAAGGCTGAGAGCTATGCTGTGCAGTAACATATTTTTCTTCTTGTGTCTGCAATTAATTCAGCTATAATTCACTCAGAGGTACTTGGGAGTAACATCTGTAGAAATCTAAGGATTTATGACGATATTTAACCATGAATAACTGTTCACCCTCTCTTTTTTCTTCATTTTTGATACTCAAAAGCATGGTGGTAAGGGGAAAGAAGTTTGGTTACAAGGTTTTTATCTTATTTAAGAGATAAAGAAACATCACAGAATTTCATTAAAACTTAAACTCCTTGTTGTTTGATTGTTTAACACAGCAGATTATATATGCTTGCTAATGTGAGAACACATAGCATTGTCTCCTCTATCATAATGCTTATCAATGGCTTATTGTGGTCTACAGTGTGCCTCAGTGATTCCAGGTGGCAGCATGTGATGTAAAACAAGTCAGCATGCTTTGTTTTAAAATCTTCAGCTGGATCAAAAGATGGAATGCAGCATGGTGAAATTTTAGCACTAGTTTAGGTTGGCATATCTAGAAGTATGCATAGAGACTTCTATGCCCTTTCCAATGCATAATTCTAAATGTGCCCATAATATCTTGGTATCAGGTATCTACATGTAATTTCTAATGTTGAAAGCAGACATACATGGACAGGTCCACATGCACATAAGCCTTCTCTCCATACTTGCAATGTTTCACATATGGATTAAATACTGCAAGTGCCTAATTGTATGAATTAGGATGAAAATCAAAGATGCTGAATATTCAATGTTTGTAAGCCTCATGGAAGTCAGTACTGGTCACCAAGATGTTTTCAGTGTACAAGCACCATATCGAACAACGCACAACAAGCCTGCATATGACGTCTGGGAAAATAAATTCCATCAAGGCTTATACGAGACAAATGCTGAAGCCAGCTTTATCATATTATTATGCCATTGCAGGAGAACTGAAATGGGCACCTACTTGTCCACCTATAGTTAGTCGGTTATCAAGTTAAACAGCAATGTATGCCATCTCATTCACATAGTGATATGGTTAACACCAAAAGTACATGTAATATTCATGCGCACAATATCAACTATTTAAAGCAATATATGCAAACCTTTAGTGTAACGTACATTTTTTGACTTCCATAATAATCATTGATGTACCTAGTGCTGCATGTAGAGAAGAAAAGAATAAAGCTGTTGAAATATTTTATTTATATGAAAAGCAGATAAACTCACTGGACACAAATAAGGATCTCAGATTCACTTTCCAGTTAAGTACAACACGTACAACTGACTGATTGATTTGCTTATAGTCACATAGTCTGCAACTGGGGACTGATGGAATCAAACCTCAGGCTACAGCACTACTCTTTTCAGTTAAACCTTCAGATGGAGAAAGCCTTGTGCAATGTAACAAAAATAAAGAACTTAGTCCATTCAGTAATCTGTCCTAGCATCAAAACATTGTACAAAGTATGGTGACATGTGCCATAGTGGCATGTGGACACTTTCAATTATAGAACAGAAGAACATTACATTTCTTTTCATCCGTATGGCTAGGATTCTTGTCTTTATTATTCCTACTAACATTACCAGACTGTTCAGATCTTGCCTTCTCTAAAAAATTACCCCTCCTGAATATTATTATGTACATATTGTTCCCAAAGATTTCATTTATTTCTACATAGTTTACTCCTCTTTTTTAAAGATCCCACACCCAGTTCTTTTATCTCCTTTACAACATTCTACAATTCTGTTATAGCTATTTTTTAATGCAACCCTTTGTTACCAGGTTAGATCCACTAAGTTAGTGACCTCTTTTCAGAGGGCACCCAAGGTGTTATTCATACTACTAAGGGAAATTTGGCCAGGGCATCGGGGAAATTCTGTGCTCTTTTCAGTAGGTGACATGGGATCTTTTACATCCATGTGAGCCACCACCAACTCAGACTGATGGGGCCTCAATTTAACATCTCATCCAAAGGATGATACACTCAGAAACATTGTTTCTTTGTATATTGCCTTTCCATTTGCATCTCCTTATTGTTTCTTATAGGTATGTTGCATTATTGTATATGCCCTATTAATTACTTCTGTTCTAGACTTATCTATAAACTCAGGCAGAGCTGGTCTTTCATTTAACACTCCTCTACCCTTTCTCTATGCCTATACTCCCCTATCAATCCCTGATAGGGAAGGCAGTCTCCAACTTGCAGTCCAGAGTTCTGCTTGGTTTCATCCCACTGTAAGATTTTCCCCTCCATACTTATTTGCTCCCAGTAGCAAATTTTCTCCAATAAATTCTAAATTTCTTTTGTCTGTTTTCTGTGCCTCCACATACAGTTAACTCTATTGGTTAAATCTTTTTTTCTCCATTCTTCTATTGGCTTAGTTCACAAAATAGTTATTGCTACTTTGCATATATGGTTGTTACTGCTCTCCTTTACTGCCTGCATCCAAAATCCTATTCTCCCCTTATTTTATGAACTGCCCTCCATTTCAATATAATTTATTTCCATTCTGATTTGTAGTCTTCTGCTTCCACTATATATTAACTGTGTAGCTCTCAAGTATCCCTTCAAATTGAGTAATTCCAAACCACATTGTTTTGAAATAAATAAATCCCTTCGGTTCTTTATTTATTATTATTCGCAGCTTCTCCTTTGGTCAATAAAAATATGTCTGGACTGTATATAGTACTAAGGGGACATATTGTTTAACATTCTTAGTGTGAGCAGAATTTTATGTCTGCAGCAACTTCAGCAAACTCATAAAAACAAGTGAATACAGATAATGCAAACAGGAAACATACATAACTAAAGAACCATCAGGAGACAAAGATCAGGACACACAAGCATTGTGGGTAAGTTGCTTAATTTGGTTGGCTATTAAAGACAGAACAAACACAATTACAAGGTAGGTCTTGTACCCAGAAAAAAATGTAAAATTAAGCTTTAGTTTTCCTTTACAATGTATTACTTTGTAAGATTTACTCACAGGGAGTAAATTATCTAAAAGGCGTTATGATTATTATAGATTGCACTTTAATAATTAATACACCAGGCATCCACCCACAGATTTATAATACAAACCACAGGAGCATTATTATTTTGAAAGTCACTCCAGATTAAAATATCACCAGCTGAACTTTAATAGTATAATGGATGCAGCAGCAAATTGCAGTGATTTGTCTTTATTAAAAACAAAGAAGAAATGATTAGCAAGCTGGCAATTAAGTAAAGTTTCAGATGTTTAGTCACTGGTACAATTAATATAGCAATAAATGAAAACAGAGAAAATTGTCTTCTGGTGACAAAGGAGAAGTTTGAGGGACAAGCAAGTCTCTTTAGGTAAATGGGCATTTTTTTTAATTAGGGAGACAGCATTCTAATATGATAGGCGCATAGGAATTAAATCAGTTAGTATGACAGTCCAAGACCCACAGTTTAAAATAAATATGTATTTCTTTGTCTATGTAGGGAAGGCAAATCTACTGGGAAACCAGTGGTAGCCAATTGATCTGAATCCACATGATCCTTTGCCGTCAGAGTCACGGCAATTGGTGTTTATCTTGTGACACAGACAGAATATGCATGATCTGAGAGTAACTGTGTACTGAAGTTTTAAAAGTAATTAAATAGTGAGCAGGATTTGAATTTTTATCACTGTTGCAGGTTAAACATGCAACAGGGAAAAACAATGAAAGGTTCACAGTGGGGAGGCCTCCAACATGCAAGAAAGCAAACAATGGAAATAATAGACCTTACTGCCCAAAAAGGTCTGCTTAGCCCACCATGTCTACTTGATTCTCCACCTACTGGATAAGTTGCATATCTTACTTTTCCCAGTATGACATGAGTTACCTTATATTTGTTCCATGTATCCAAGATGCTGCTACTGTTTCACTTCTTTGGTGGACTGCTATAATCATCCATTGCCAATTCTGCAAAACAATACTCCCTCGTATCCCCACTGAGCTTCTTCATTTGTATCATGTTTTTCTTTTTCTCTTTCTTTTTTTTTCTCTGAAACATTGTGGCTATTTTGATTCCAGCAACTGTGGTGGTGGTGCTGCGGTAGCGTTGTCGCCTCACAGTTAGACGTTGCCCATTCAATTCTCAGTTAGAGTGTCTTCTGTGTGGTGTTATGCATAAATGGGCGTTCCTTCATTGAAGGTTTTGCATTAGGCCCAGCAAGCCAGCACATAAAAATCTACTGACGATCATTAGTGGACCGGAGTTCCGCTGTGGCGACCCCTAACCAGGAAAAGTCAAAAGACACAAGACTTTGAGGCCTTCATTGTGTCATCTCCCCAACATCACCAGTAAAGCTCCTCTGTTACATCAACAATGCACTTCAGTTCTTATAGTCTCTTTGTACATGGCTTCTTTGGAGAAATTGACTGAACTGCCTCATTCACATGATATGTTTAGAAGGATACGAGCTCCAGAACTGTACTCACTTGAATATAATTAATCTTAGCATCTATCCACAAATAAGGCCAAGTGTATGTTGTTTAATTCTGATGATGTCACTTCCTACACAGCCCAGGATTCTCCTAGTTTTCCTTACTGATGTCTCACAGTACCCATGGCCACTGGGTAATCTTACTTTATTAACCCAGTTCCATCTCTGCATTTGTTATTGGTACTGTTTCTCTTCCAGCTGTGCAACTTTCAGGGTTTTTGCATCCCAGTTGTATTATTTTGCATGTTGTATATCAAGGTTATGCTACCAAGTTCCATATCATTTCTCTGCACTTATCAAGTTTATTTTTTACATCTCCTTATGTATTTGCCATCTTGTATAACTGTGTCTCATCAGCAAAAAGTCTTAGCTCTTTATGTCCCTCTCAAGGGTGTATTATGTCGAAACTGAAAATAAATCCCCAGTACTAACTCCTGCTATTCATCACTTATGACCGCACTTTTATCTGGATGGACCTAATTTCTTATAGCTGTTCCATCACCTAAGGCCCGCATTATCCCTTCTTAACCTGACACAACACCTTCCATGTTTTACCATTATACCATTAGAAATCCTGTATCCACCCTCTGAGTTAAAGACAGACCTTCCTCATTTACAGTTGAAAATGACATTTTACTCCATCTGCCTAAGTCTTCTCAGTCAGCCCTACTCATACACTGTTTTTCTAATATATACCGCTAATTTGAAGATATTCCTTTGCATGTATGTAATAATACTTTTGTGTTTATGATATGCAACCAAAGAATATGCAACAATAGTACTTCTGCAGGTGTAATAAAATGCAGACTAAAGCATCCATTGCTTACGCCTTCCAGATGCCTTACTAAATATCATCTTGTACTAAATCACAGAATATCTATTTGTTGCATGTATAATTGTGCAATGTACCCAGGTTGTGTTCAAAATTGGTTGATCACAAATCACACATTACCTGGAAAACAAATTATAAATTAATAAAAAAGTTTACTCTCTTGCCAAAGCTTGGACCAATCTTCCTAAAAATATCACAGCCTGGTTTTCAAACTTGCATTAAAAGAATTTCTAGTTAAAGCATGAATCTGCTCCCATTCTAAACCTGGTTAAAAGCATTAGGACCTTACCCTTCCTAAGATGCATAGTCATCACATCACCTCTCATATCTATTTTAGTCTATGTCTTCTATATTTCTTTTAATTTCTGTCATACGTACCGACAATACTTTTTATGTAGTCATCTTTCTCACTTTCTTTTATTCCTACCCTCCACTACCATCCTTACTAAAACTATGTTTTCTTCTTTCTCTTCTCAACCACCTGTCCCTCAGTAAACCTCATGCTTTTTAACTGGTGTCCACTTTTCTTCTCTTCGAAGGTCCCTAAGTCTGTGTCTTTACCCTTTTGTTCAGTTGTTTGCCTGTTTGCTCTTATTTTTTTCTGCATGTGCAACAATACTTGTATCCATAACTACCAATGCATATTGTAAACTTTTATACAACTGTATACTTTGATGTACTTGGAGCTTTTCGCAGGCCTCCCCTGACAATGGGTACTCTGGAGCAAGTCAGACTTTCCCTGTAAACAAATGTCAATAAATATATAAATAAATAAATGTCAATAAATAAAGGCAGTAGACTTTCTCTGCCCCAATATTGTAGCCAATATTTTCCCATGTTAGCACAGATTTCTTAGTAATAACCTTCATTAATATGTTTGTCAAACGTGTTACACAATATTCATTCTCTAAAAACTTACTGTGACCAAAGATAAATCTTGTCCCTGTGTCTGTTCCACCATTTGCATTATTTTTGGTGGCAAATTAGTTTCTTATAGTTGGCACACTTTTGTAAAATGATTTCTCTTTCCGCATTATTACACATCTGCACAATTAATTCAATGTACACTATATTAATTTATCACACGTATGATGGCAATACTTGCATGCTTTATTAATGATCCAGCTTTTCATATCTCTCATTTTGCTAGTCATGCATACAAGAACTAAAGTTTCATCAGGACTTAGAGGGAAGAGTAAAACAAGGTTGCACATAATGAAAAGCAATGATATGACTAAAAAGAATAGCCCTACTGGATGAATGAACTTTGTGTATTTACTGTGGTGGCACATGACAACATTTGAACATGCTTCCATGTTACATGTCACATCTGAATCCTTTAGTGATGCCATGAACAGATGCTACCATCTACAGAGTTTAGTAGGCAAGTAGGGAGCAGATTCAAATTGCCAGGACTTTCTTCTATATCAGAATACATCACATCACAAGAAAGATAGTTTAGATTCACCTGTCCATCCACTGAGTGAGAAAACCCACATGAATACAGGGATAACATATGCAGACTACTACAAAGAGAAGGCGTCACAGGCATGAATTGACCTGGAGAAACTTTTACTGTGAGATGATAATGCTACTTACTCTGCCATTTTGTTACCTACATAAGACCTAACTAAAAGTGTAAAAACTGAACATTATCCAATTTGTATAATTGAGGAAGTAATTTCTGCTATGCTAGATGTAAAATATTTATCTGTATTTGATGGTAGTCATGGATTCTGACAAATTAAACTTGATGAAGATTGTTCTAAGATGTGCAGATTTAATACACTTATAGGAAGATGCAGTTTCCTTAAACTTCATTTTGTAATTCATCAGCACCTGTATTGTTTCAGAGAACTGATGCAGAGATGACTGAATTGCATACAGATTTTGGTTATATCATTGATAATAGACTTGCAAGGTGCATGACCATTGAATATCATGGCAAAAGATTGAGTCATTTATTGAATAAGCTGGGACAGCATGACCTTAAGCCAATCAAGAATAAGTGCAAACATCAGAATTGCACCACTGAGCTGTATTTGTTGAATTTTAATTGTAGAATGCCGATGTCCAGTAGAACAGGAAACGAGAAAGACAGAGCTATGGTGCAGGTGCTTTTACATGGAAACAAGCCAGTGTGACATTTATGGAATGTCTACAAGATCTTTTTAAGTTTATTCTGAAAACATCAGAAATAAGTATGCAGTTAATGAAATGACTATGACATTATTTGCAATGGTACTGGAGTGATGAGCAAAAAAATTACATTTTGATTGCTCAGAGAATGACTCAGTAATCCACAACATATTACTTTAATGTGGTGAAAACACAAAAATGATAAACAACTAAGAAATAATTAAATGAGGCTCTGGAACTCTTTGTTGGAAGACTTTATTATGTGAAGTGCTTTTTGTCCGGTACAATGACATCATCAGACAATGAACAATACTATTCACTCCATTTAAACTTTGTTAAAATCACATAATTATAAATTGTCACTTGTCAATTTAATTTAAAAATCAATTAAACAATCAAATCATTACACATTGTTAATAATTGACCTAAATATAATCTAAAACAACAGCCTTAAAAAGTTGTCAAAACAACTGAAAAAAAATATATAATAATGTGTATAAAAATATTCATATTAATATACTAGCCTAAGTTTCCCATTCACTAAACTTTAATACACACAAAAAATAATTTCATCTAATGAATATATATAAATGACAACAATTAAAAATAACAAAATAAAAAATACAAAGTGTAAAAAAATCATACAATCTATTGATCACTATAACAACAAACATTCAAGTGTTACTTGTCATGTTTGCTGAAATCTAATTAAATCATGTAAAAAAAAAAATATATATATATATATATATGTGTGTATATATTACAGTCATCTAAACAAGCTCTTAAGTTTTAAAAAACGGAGAGTAACATTTATTTGGGCCTGGTTAATGGTGGGCATTAACTTTAAGTTGCCATAACAGTTCAGATTTTTCTAGCAGCCAATTACTAGGCCCACCTCTCACATCTTGTGTCACTTGGTCAATAATCCTAAAACTGAACCTATGGGTTGGGAAAGTAGAAACATGTCTAGCCAATGCAGTTTCAGACTTATTCTTTCTTATATCATATAAGTGTTCATAAATACATTCCTTAAATTTCCTGTCAGTCTTCCCAATGTAAAAAGTTGAAAAGCTGGTACACTGGGCAAGGTAGACCACCATTTTAGTGTTACAAATGAAACGCCTCTTTACAAAATAAGTGACCTCCCTTAAATTGAATCTTTGGCCAGTAGCTATAGAACCACAAACATTACAGGACTCACATTTATAAATACCCAGATTCTTAACCATCACAGGGATAGGTGTTTCCAACGTTGTTTTAAATTATTCCCTCCAATTTTTTATAATGATCTTCTTTAATTCCACTGCATCCAAGATAAAGGTCAAAATTAAATTAATATTATAGTTGTAGGTCCTAGAAGTAGATGTTGTTAAAAGACAAGTTCCATCTATGGTGTCATGAAGTTCAGTTGGTGTACCTAATGGAGTCACTAGTCTTACTGGTAACTTTAAAATTGGTTGATAGGTCCCTGCTGTTCGTTTCCGAGTAACTTCTACTGACAAATCATGTACCAAAGGTTCAGGGTAACATCTTTTAAGAATAATTTGGGTTAATAGGTCACATTCTTCATAAAAATCACTCTCTCTCGTGACCATCATAGCTGCTCATACGAACTGGCCTTTAACTACTGAACGTTTTTGACTCAATGGGTGTGAGCTTGTGTAATGAAGGAAGGTATTAGAATAAGTAGCTTTTCTATAAATAGTAGCTGTGTAACAGCTTAAGTCCATATCTTTCTTTAGTAAAACATCTAGATAAGCGATGCTATCATAACCAAAGTTACTCATAAAACTAAAAAAATCACTACTCTCATTAAACCCTTGTAGTATAGTGTTAGCTGTAAATTCATCTCTATCAAATAAAATGAAGATATCATCCAGAAAGCGAGTATAACAAAGGATGTGGTGCATTACATTTTCATTATTAAAGACATACATGTGTTCCCACTGGGTCATCACCATGTTCGCAAAACTTGTGCCACATGGTGAGCCCATAGCCACACATATACTTTGCAGGTAAATTTCTTGTTCAAAGCCGAAGGAATTTTTAAATAAAATGATATTAAGTAATTCTTCCACTAATCTCAAATCAGTATGTGAAGCACCATATACACGTGTCCTGGCCAAAACAAATTCAATACCTTCTTCATGGGGTATAGAAGAATACAAGTCATGGATATCCACAGTAAAAAAATTACAGTTAGCTTTAAATTCCACTCAAGATATATCGAGTAAAAAAGAGCATGAGTCACAACACATTTGTTTTTCCTGGCTAACATACTTCTTTAAAATGTTGTCAACTAATTTGGCATTGGCATAAGTTATAGAATGTCGTGCATCAACCAGCAACCTCATAGGTGGGTCAAATAAATTCTTATGCATTTTCAGTAAACCGAAAATTCTTGGTAACCTAGGAAAAATATTAGTCAAATAATTTAATGTGCTCAGGTCAATAACTGCTTCAATAAATAAATCGTTCAAATTCGTATTTATTCTATGGCAAGCAACATTCATTTCATTTAGGCTGACCTTTTCGTATGTGTCACTCCCTAGAATTACATTCATTTTCAATGAGTAATCCATTGGGTCCATAAATACTAAACCCCCTCCCTTGTCTGGTTTTATTATTCTCAAAGGTTGCTTTCTGATATCAGATAGCAATTGTAATTCATGCCTAGAAATGTTGAACAGGTTCCTGTCTATGTTCCACCTATTACTGCTTAACACAGACCTAAAGTCTACTTCACACACCTGTTCAAACACGTTCAAAACTGGGTGGGTGGGGGGAATAAATGTACTTGATATATACAAATGGTTGTGTGAAAAATCATATCCGTCAAACAAAATTGCCAGGTTCAGTTTCCTAATAAAATGTTTGAAACCCAGCAATGTATTAGCTATATCAGAATGAGCACTCGGCACAAAGGTCATGCCTTTAGACAATAGATCAACTAATTCATTAGCCAGCTCATAACTGGAAAAGTTATATATTTTAAAGTCTCCAGTAACATTTGTAACTATTCTACAAAAATCTTTTAAAGTCACATCACCTTGTTTTTTCATCTCTTGAACTTCACCTCCCCCCTGGTATTGTAAGGGTTCTGTGTATTTCCTTTCACAGGGTTGTGGTTCTTGGCTTTTGGTTGGTGAAAATTTTGTCGAGTGGTTTGAACAGTTTCAGAATAGGAGTTGGTACCTAACTGGTTTGCATTGTTCATTGTCAGGGTTTCGGTGGTTACCCTTCTAACATTCCCATTCCTTTCATCATTTTGTGAGCTAGTAGAAGGTGGTGGAGACGTCACTTCATTATTAATAGACCAAACAGTGGAGGCATGGTGTGATGAAGCAGTTTGTTGTGAACAAATCCTGTCCCAAGTTTGTCAAAGGGGCGGGTTTGGATATGCAGTGCCTCTACTATAATCACCTCAGTCCCTTTCAAGCTTTTTTAACTTAATGGATTTTAATTCATCCAATTGTTGACTAATGCTTGAAAAGATCCGATTATAGTCATAATGGTATCTTGAATAATCAGTATGACCTCTAATCTGGTTACTTAACAGTTCAACTTCGCTTGAAAGATCATTCATCTCAATTTGATAATGTTTACACATCAAGTTCATAAGCTCAATACCCTGTTTATTAAAAAGTTCAATGAGCTCTTTGTGAAATATTGAACCAGTTCATAACCTCGTAGGGTACTGCCACTACCTTAACCCTTTCGGGACAAGGTTAAGTCTACTGCATTCAGTAAAAAAGGCTATCTCTAATTGAAGATTTTTATGCTTTAATAACTTATAATCAAGTACTTTCAACTGTAGCACTAAAGCATTCTCACTTCCCCCAGCCAGTGTCACAGAACAGTTCTGTAACCCATCCAAACCGAATACAGGAAAGTATTTTAGCCAGTTATGGATATCAGGGACACCGATAAGCCCCAGAGTAGTGTTACATGATGGTTCAGGGGCTGGTTGATTAATCAAATCACCCCTAGGAAGGAGCTGAGATGCAATAGGCTCTAATCCGGATAAACACACACCACTCAAAACCCCAGTAGACATGGGGTCCTGAGAATTGATATTCATGTGTGCATTATTATTCACATTAGAGTTAATATTCGAGTGTGAGTTATAATTCACATTATCATTGTCAACACCTATCGACTTTAAATTCTGGTTCAGTAGAGTGGGAGACCTTTGTGTTGCAAGAGGTGGAGCTTGAGAAAGTAACTCAACCCGGGTTGCTAAATAAATCAACCTGAGCACATTAAATTATTTGACTAATATTTTTTCTAGGTTACCAAGAATTTTCGGTTTACCAAAAATACATAAGAATTTATTTGACCCACCTATGAGGGTGCTGGTTGATGCACAACATTCTATAACTCATGCCAGTGCCAAATTAGTTAACAACATTTTAAAGAAGTATGTTAGCCAGAAAAAACAAATGTGTTGTGACTCATGGTCTTTTTTACTCAATATATCTTGAGCTGAATTTAATGCTAACTGTAATTTTTTTACTGTGGATTTCCATGACTTGTATTCTTCTATACCCCATGAAGAAGGTATTGAATTTGTTTTTGTCAGGATGCGTATATATGGTGCTTCATATACTGATTTGAGATTATTGGAAGAATTACTTAATATCATTTTATTTAATAATTTCTTTAGCTTTGAACAAGAAATTTACCTACAATGTATAGGTGTGGCTATGGGCTCACCATGTGGCACAAGTTTTGCGAACATGGTGATGGCTCAGTGGGAACACATGTATGT
This sequence comes from Protopterus annectens, assembly GCF_019279795.1. Classification (NCBI taxonomy): domain Eukaryota; kingdom Metazoa; phylum Chordata; order Ceratodontiformes; family Protopteridae; genus Protopterus; species Protopterus annectens. Next base: position 1,074,496,224 of record NC_056733.1, read on the forward strand.
CTTTAATAATGAAAAAGTAATGCACCATATTCTTTATTATACTCACTTTCTGGACAATATCTTCACTGCACTTGATGGGGATGAATTTACACACTATCCTACAAGGGTTTAATGAGAGTAGGTATTTTTTGAGTTTTACGAGTAACTTTGGTTATGATAGCATCACTTATCTAGATGTTTTACTAAAGAAAGATATGGACTTAAACTGTTACACAGCTACTATTTATAGAAAAGCTACTTATTTTAATACCTTCCTTCATTACACAAGCTTACACCCATTGAGTCAAAAACATTCAGTAGTTAAAGGCCAGTTCGTATGAGCAGCTAGGATAGTCATGAGAGAGAGTGAATTTTATGAAGAATGTGACCTATTAACCCAAATGTTTCTTAAGAGAGGTTATCCTGAACCTTTGGTACATGATTGGTTAGTAAAAGTTACTCAGAAACAAACAGCAGGGACCTATCAACCAATTTTAAAGTTACCAGTAAGACTAGTGACTCCATTAGGTACACCAACTGAAGTTCATGACACCATAGATGGAACTTGTCCTTTAACGACATCTACTTCCAGGCCCTACAACTATAATATTCATTTAATTTTGACCTTTAGCTTGGATACAGTGGAATTAAAGAAGATCATTATATAAAAATTGGAGCATTTTAATTAATGATAGGGCCATTTTTGTTAAAGTAGGGTGTACCCCGGTAATAACTTGTAGGAAAGGGAATAATTTAAAACAACTTTTGGAAACACCTATCCCTGTGATCGTTAGGAATCCGGGTATGTATAAATGCGAGTCCTGTAACATTTGTTTTTCTATAGCTACAGGCCAAAGATTCACTTTAAGTGAGATCACTTATTCTGTAAAGAGACGTTTCAATTGTAACACTAAAATGGTGGTCTATCTTGCAGAGTGTACCAACTGTTCAGCTTTTTACATTGGGAAGACCGAGAGGAAATTTAAGGAACATATTTACGAACACTTATATGCTATAAGAAAGAATAAGTCTGAAAATGCCTTGGCTAGACATATTTCTACTTTCTCAACCCATATGTTCAGTTTTAGGATTATTGACCAAGTGACACAAGATGTTTGAGGTGGCCCTAGTAATTGGCTGCTAGAAAAATCTGAACTGTTATGGCAACTTAGAGTGAATGCCCCACCATTACTCAGGCCTAAACGAATGTTGTTCTATTTCCTGTTTTTTAAAACTTAAAAGCTTGTTTAGATGACTCGAATATATACACACATATATATATATATATATATATATATATATATATATATATATTTATTTTTACATGATTTAATTAGATTTCAACAAACTTGACAAGTAACACTTGAATGTTTGTTATAGTGATCAATAGATTGTATGATTTTTTTACACTTTGTATTTTTTTATTTTGTTATTTTTAATTGTCATTTATATTTATTTATTAGATGAAATTATTTTGTGTGCGCATTAAAGTTTAGTGAATGGGAGACTTAGGCTACTATATTAATATGAATATTTTTATACACATTATTATATATATTTTTTCAGTTGTTTTGACAACTTTTTAAAGCTGTTGTTTTAGATTATATTTAGGTCAATTATTAACAATGTGTAATGATTTGATTTTTTAATTGATTTTTAAATTAAATTGACAAGTGACACTTTATAATTATGTGATTTTACCAAAATTTAAATGGAGTGAATAGTATTGTTCATTGTCTGATGAAGTCCGGTCATTGTACCGGACGAAAAGTGCTTCACGTAATAAAGTCTTCCAACAAGGAGTTCCTGAGCCTCTTTTAATTATTTCTTAGTTGTTTATCATTTTTGTGTTTTCACCAGTCTGTGTGTCCAATGGCATCTGGAGATAATTGTTTGGAGGGTGATCTTTCACAACCTTCACAGGATGATAGTAACAACTTGACTATCTTGATCAGGATGATGACCAAACGTTTGGATGATTTAGCAGCCCGGGTGGAGTTACTTTCTCAAGCTCCACCTCTTGCTACACAAAGGTCTCCCACTCTACTGAACCAGAATTTACTGTCGATGAGTGTGGACAATGGTAATGTGAATTATAACTCACACTCGAATATTAACTCTAATGTGAATAATAATCCACATGTGAATATCAATTCTCAGGACCCCATGTCTACTGGGGTTTTGAGTGGTATGCGTTTATCCAGATTAGGGCCTATTGCATCTCAGCTCCATCCTAGGGGTGATTTGATTAATCAACCAGCCCCTGAACCATCACGTAACACTTCTCCGGGGCTTATCGGTGTCTCTGATATCCATAACTGGCTAAAAGACTTTCCTGTATTCGGTTTGGATGGGTTACAGAACTGTTCTGTGACACTGGCTGGGGGAAGTGAGAATGCTTTAGTGCTACAGTTGAAAGCACTTGATTATAAGTTATTGAAGCATAAAAAGCTTCAATTAGAGATAGCCTATTTTACTGAATGCAGTAGACTTAACATTGTCCCGAAAGGGTTAAGGTCGTGGCAGTACCCTTCGGGGTTAACAAACTGGTTCAATATTTATATATTACACCCACTGAGTCAAAAACGTTCAGTAGTTAAAGGACAGTTTGTACTAGCAGCTAAGATGGTCATGAGAGAGAGTGATTTTTATGAAGAATGTCACCTATTAACCCAAATGTTTCTTAAGAGAGGTTACCCTGAACCTTTGATACATGATTTGTCAGTAGATGTCACTCAGAAATGAACAGCAGGGACCTAACAACCAATTTTAAAGGTACCAGTAAGACTAGTGACTCCATTAGGTACACCAACTGAAGTTCATGACACCATAGATGGAATTTGTCCTTTAATGGCATCTACTTCCAGGCCCTACAACTATAATATTAATTTAATTTTGACCTTTAGCTTGGATGCAGTGGAATTAAAGAAGATCATTATAAAAAATTGAAGCATTTTAATTAATGATAGGGCCATTTTTGATAAAGTAGGATGTACCCCGGTAATAACATATAGGAAAGGGAATAATTTAAAATAACTTTTGGAAACACCTATCCCTGTGATGGTTAGGAATCCGGGTATGTATAAATGTGAGTCCTGTAATGTTTGTGGTTCTATAGCTACTAGCCAAAGATTCACTTTAAGTGAGATCACTTATTCTGTAAAGAGACATTTCAATTGTAGCACTAAAATGGTGGTCTAGCTTGCCCAGTGTACCAGCTGTTCAGCTTTTTACATTGGGAAGACTGAGAGGAAATTTAAGGAACGTATTTACGAACACTTATATGCTATAAGAGAGAATACTTCTGAAAATGCCTTGGCTAGACATATTTCTAATTTCCCAACCCATAGGTTCAGTTTTAGAATTATTGACCAAGTGACACAAGAATTGAGAGGTGGCCCTAGTAATTGGTTGCTAGAAAAATCTGGACTGTTATGGCAACTTAGAGCTAATGCCCACCATTACCCAGGCCTAAATGAATTTTGCTCTATTTCCTGTTTTTAAAGCTTAAGAGCTTGTTTAGATGACTCTAATAGATATATATATATATATATATATATATATATATATATATATATATATATATTACGTGATTTAATTAGATTTCAGCAAACTTGACAAGTAACACTTGAATGTTTGTTGTTATAGTGATCAATAGATTGTATGATTTTTTTTACACCTTGTATTTTTTTATTTTGTTATTTTTAATTGTCGTCCCATTTATATTTATTCATTAGATGAAATTATTTTGTGTGCGTATTAAAGTTTAGTGAATGGGAGACTTAGGCTAATATATTAATATGAATATTTTTATACACATTATTATATATTTTTTTTCAGTTGTTTTGACATCTTTTTAAGGCTGTTGTTTTAGATTATATTTAGGTCAGTTATTAACAATGTGTAATGATTTGATTGTTTAATTGATTTTTAAATTAAATTGACAAGTGACAATTTATAAATATGTGATTCTACCAAAGTTTAAATGGTGTGAATAGTATTATTCATTGTCTGATGAAGTCCAGTCATTGTACCGGATGAAAAGTGCTTCACGTAATAGTCTTCCGACAAGGAGTTCCAGATCCTCGTTTAATTATTTCTACGTTTGACATTTCAAGCAGAGACATGTTAAAATGGAATTGGTAAGGTGACACTGCAAGAAACAAAAACAGTTGCCTGTAGGCAACAGCCATTGTTGACTATCAGGAAAGATATAATCAGATGGAAAAATAGCTGCTGACAATCATATATGGTTATAAGAAGTTTCGGTACTTATGTATTATCGGAACCAGATTCCAAGGAAGTCAGTCTTCATATATTTACATGCACTTCACTTGTCACCAAATTTACGAACATTAGTTTGGGAAATGTGATTCATGACAGTGCTCTTTCTTGCCGATATAAGAGGGAGAGACAGACAGATTTAGTTTTGTTTTCTTAACAGTACTCACCCACAAGTGAGGGAACCATGACTGTTGGAAGACCCCAATGACATTTAATCATTCAGCAATGGAAGCTGTTTGAAGCAACCACTCCTGAAGTGCATGACATCACTTAGGCACACTTTTACCTTTCTGTACAGAAAGGTGCCTCGTCCTTTATGAAAAAGTAAGGGGAATGTGTGACTAATTTAACAAGTAAAGCAAGTGAGGTGTTTTCAAGGGGAATTTGCCATGTAATGCACTTGGCCTTGAAGTCAGTCATACTAAGCAGACCCCTCAAGTGTGCAGCATTCTGCATGAGGTCCGGTTTTGCTATTATCTTTGTAGGGTTTTACACATAAATGGAGCATTTCTTTGCCAAACAATTGAGGGCATCAGGCATGATAGTAATGATACATCTTTCACTTTCAAAGTTCACATCGTTCAGAAAATGCATGTTAATGCAAACGTGTCATTGCATCAACTACATTTATAAGGGCTGTATGTCACAATCTGTCTCTGGTTGTAGGCATTTATGGCATGTTGTTTTTTGCATTTGTCTAATGAAATATACTTCACTGACACTCTTCCCAAGTAAGATGGACAACATATTTTGGCAGGTGAAGGGCTTGGAAATGATCCACTTCTCTTGCTCTGAATCTGGTTGTGATAATATGTAAGTACCAAAGTTTCTTCATAGTATCATTCAAAAGGGATGTAAGAGAAAGTTGCTATAAACCACTACTGAGTATATTCCAGAAGTTATTGCACAAGAGATCACCTAGGTAACAGAGAAGCTTGTTATATTTAAAGACATATGACTTGAAATTGAGATACAATACAAAGACACAGAAGGGTACATCAGATATTACAAGTTACTGGACTTGCTGGTTCAACAGGATCTGTTTGGACATGAAGGGTAAATTAAATGAGTTGTAACAAACAAAGCTTAAGGCATTTCAGAAGCATAGAAACGAAAATTCAGAAATGCAAATAATAGGAATGGTGAATTAGAACTGAAGATATGTATGTGGAAAGAAAGAAATCCTTTCTAGTTTAATGTAGAAGTTGTTTATTCCTGAGAATTACTTTTCAAAGCAGATAAAGTAGTAGTAACAACTCAGTTTTGGAAAGAGCTGCAGTCTACAATGCAGGAGTATCATTTTGGCAGAATCAAGTATATGAAACAATATGCAAGGTGCTGTTGTGGTCATATGTGTGTGTACAAGCAGAAAAAGACGTCCAAAACAGCAATTAGTGTAGCACTTATCACAATAATAGCACTCCAATTCAAGCTATATTATTTGGTCCATTATTATGAATCGGATTCATGCTTCTTTCTGATGTCCTGTAGATTCTCTAGGATTTATAAATTGATTTTCAGCATTTATTCACCTGTGTATAGCTTAGATGGGGAGTGTGGACATCATAATGCATCAACCACTGCCACAGAGTTGCATTTGAATGAACCTACTGGAAATAATGTCTTGCCATGAATTACCCCACAGAATAAGTCCACAAGGGGTACAGCCCATAGAATGAGTGCCTTTTGATTTCTACTTTCTGATGAGGTTACATAAACCTTGTCATTTAATACTCTCTATTATTAATCAAAATCCTTTTTAAAATACTAAGGACCCTAGAAAGGGTCTGGCTTGATTGCATTATAGAGTAATACCTGTGAAACACTTTACCTACCTTGTTTATATATGAGAGACAGTCCAAGGCAAAGTACAAATATGTATACCACTCTATTACCCTTGATATACCTTGCTATTAACACCCTAATATAAGAGGTATCCTCAATAGACAGAGAAATCTGTGTTTAATAGTCTGGCAATTACATCCCACTCCACCCCAAAAAATACCACAACTTTACTGTAAAAACATTTGTCTATGATAATACTCTTAAAAATTCACAATACAGTGATTCTTTAATGTCATGAGTAGGTGGATGGGATGACATTACATTTATAAAGATCTTTTTAGTTTCATAGTTTCATAGTATAGTACTAGGCTATCTGCCCTGGGGCATTTGTAAGCCTAGCCATAGTGATGTGGCTTTTGCCACCCCATGAAATGGTACAAAAAATGTACAGAATAAATTTAGAATACTGTGCCTCTGTCTAGTAGTGACACAATGAAGGTCACCTTATATAATAGAATTAGTTTACTGTGCCCCTGTCTAGCAGTGACACAGATCTGACCCCTGGGGTAAACGTACGATCTCCCATCCACTCATCAAGATTTCTCTTGAAGAGAGTCAGTGAGGGGCTCTGCCTAATATGAACTGGGATCTTGTTCCAAAGCATGGGAAGCCTCTGGGTTATGAATCTATCCCTCCAGCATGTCCTATTCATACTTGTGCCGAGGTTTAAGTCTTTAGCTCTCGTGGCCCTGATGGATTTGGATTTTTTGAGGTGGAGCATGCCCATCAGATCCTGATTGGACATGGCCTTGTACGTCAGGCAGAGATCACCTCTGAGCAGGTGGTATGCTACTGAATAGAGCTGAAGTTTCTTTAGTCTGGCAGAATAAGACATATGTTGGAGACCCTTGAACCTCTTGGTGAGGTACTTTTGTGGTCTCTCCAGCTGTTGCAAATGCCGGGTGAGGTACATACCAAATGGGGCATTGTACTCAATCATGGGTCTGATAAGGGAGGAGTATAGGGGTACAATGACATCCTTGGATCTGGATGTGAATCCCTTCATGATGAGGTGTGCAAGGTAGAATGTTTTTCTAACCACTTTGGCAACATGGGTGTCAAATGAAAGGTTGCTGTCGACTTGGGTCCCTAGGTCTCTGATTACTTTTTCCGTACTCATTGGGTTGCTGTCTATGTGATAATTTGTGGGTACTTTGTTTTTCCCAAAGGGGATGACTATACATTTTTTGGCATTTAGTTTAAGGCCGTGACTCCAGCACCAGTTGTCCATTTCTGTGAGGCCTTTTTGTGGGATGTATGTGTCTGCTGGTATATCGACTATGGCGCCTAGTTTGCAGTCATCTGCGAACTTTGTCAGCCACAAACCTCCCATGATTGCTTTAACATCTGAGAAATAAATGCCGAACAAGAGGGGTCCCAGGACAGATCCCTGTGGGACACCACTTGTGACTGGCTTTGAGTCTGACATTGCTCCAGCGATTTTAACTTTATGGGTTCTGTCCTTTAGCCAGTTTGCAACCCATCTAGTGACATAAGGGTTTATGTTTAAGCTTTTGAGCTTATCTATGATGCCTGAGTGGGGTATTGTGTCGAAGGCCTTAGCCAAGTCCAGGTAGGCTGTATGGACTGCTTTGCCCTCATCAATGGCTCTAGTGACTGTTTCGAAAAAGTCAACTAGGTTCAAAAGGCAGGATCTGCCCTTTACAAAGCCAAACTGGGTGGGGTCAAGTGTCTGTAAGTCCCCTATGTCTCTGTTTATGAGTTCCATAATGATTCTTTCCATAGCTTTGCAGACCAGGCTGGTTAAGCTTATGGGGCGGTAGTTCCCAGGGTCTGTAGAGGTACCCCCTTTGTGGAGTGGGACCACTGTTGCTGTACGCCAGTGTTCAGGTACATATCCTGAAGTAAGGCTAAGGTTAAATAGAATTTTTATGTGTGGGTTTAGCTCCTCTTGGAGTTCACGTGTTTTTAGCTTTGTTTAGGGAGGTTCTCACTTGGACATCTGAGATGACAGGGAGATTACATTCAGCTGGGATAAGTATTTCTACTTTTGGGGGTGAGGGAGGGGAGAAATTTGCACTGAACCTGTCAGCCAGAATGTTGGCAATATCTGTGGGTTCAGTGTATTTTTTGTTGTTGTGAACTAACTCTGAGCATATCTGAGGGTTTCCACCCAGGTTTCTAACATAGCTGAAGAAGGCTTTGTGGTTATCTTTAGTATCCTTAGCGATTTTTCTCTCAAAGTTGGCCTTGGATGTTTTTATGAGAAAACGTAGTTTTCTGCTAATGTTGATCAGAGATGTCTTCCCTTCATGGGATTTTGCTCTGACGTGCAGTAGCTTCCTTCTTTTGTTGTACAATTTGTTAATGGCTGAGGTCCACCAGACAGGACGCTTTCCTTTGGTGGAAAGGAACTTGGATTTATTTGGGATTGCATGATCCATGCATTCTTGGAGATGTCCATAGAAAGCATTTGTGAAGGATTCGGCATTGTGGGATGTGGTATCCACTGGCACAGTGGGCTTAAAGGATACCATCTCAGTCTTAAGAAGAGTGAAGTCTGCTTTTGAGGAGTTTTGCACTGTGGTCTTTTGTGCTGGGGGTGGAGGTGGGATATGTATATCCAGGGTGATTAGTTTGTGGTCAGATCTCACTAGTGAGGGGTATACTTCTGGTGTGGAGCATTTTGTCCCCATGTTTGTGATGATCAGGTCTAGTATATTATCTCCCCTAGTGGGAGAGGTGACTAGTTGTTCCAGTGCATTTGAATTTATGAATTCCATGAACCTTTGGGCTAGGGTATTAGGGCTAGAATAATGTACCCAATCTATGTTTGGGTAGTTGAAGTCTCCCAGTATGATGGTATTTTGTGATACATTCATATCCTCCAATGTCTTCAGGAAGGCTGAGTGGGGTTCCTGAGATTGGGAAGGTGGTCTGTAACATGCTACCAGTTGTATAGCAGTTTTGCCTATAGTTAGTTGCACCTGTATGGTCTCTGATGCTTCATGTGTTGCTACTAACCTGGAGGTGTGGGTGTCCTTGATGAATATGGACACTCCCCCTCCCTTTGTGGTTTGGCCCAGGTTTTGGGGCCAAAAAGCATGATACGAGGTATAGCCTGGTAGCACTGGGGTGCTCTCAGGAGCCTTGAACCAGGTTTCAGTTACTGCACAGATGTCAATGTTCTCCATGCTGAGGAGTGCATTGAGTGCCTGCATCTTGAGATTTAGACTTCTGGCGTTGAGCAGCATTACCCTTAGTTTTTTTTTGTCTTTTGAGCCTTGCCTAAAAAAGGCACTATGGCACTATGGGGGTGGCAAGAGCCTTAGTCAATATCCGGAAGCCCAGTGGTGACAGGTGTAAGCCATCCCTTGCAAAGCAGCGTGGCTTGTCCAACATGTCATCCCAGGCAGACAGACATTGGATCCCCTTAGAATGACACCAGTACTTGAGCCAATTATTAAAGCTGATCATCTTGTCTTTGTATTGTGGTATCATTCTTGGTGAGGGCAAGATGCTGCTCAAGGTCAGGGTCATACCAGCCTGGGTTACATAATCGGAGAGCTCCTCTATGTCTCTTTTCATGTAGTCCAGGGAGGTACATCTCAGGTCATTCACGCCAGCATGGACAATGACGGAGTCATATTTGTACTTGCTTTGGAGTGACTTGAGTGCGTGTGTTATGTGGCGGATCCTAGCTCCCGACAGACAGCTCACAGTCACCCTCTCCTTGTTCAACCTGGTCAGCGGGACATCAGTGTGTCTGACTATAGAGTCACCTATTACTAGTGTATCAGGCATGGTGTTTGGCCTTAAGGGCTGTGATTGGTTGACACACTGATTTATTGAAGTATGTGTTGCATGTGTTTTGTTTTGAGGTGGTGGATTTTTGGATGTCTGCTTTGGGAGCCTCTGTTGTTTTGGTAAGTTTTTATTAGAGCCTCCGAGTATGTCTTTGTGTTTTTATGTGTTTGGTTTGCAGTTGTGGTAGGTCTATGTGGGACTGGGATTGTTGTGTGTGTGGTTACCATCTCCTCCTGTCTGGTCATGCCAGCCCTGAGTTGAGAGAGTTCAGCCTCCAGTTTGGCTATATAGTTGCATCTCTCACATGTATTTGTGTTTGTTGGGAGGAGGAGAGGGTTGTCTGTGTACATGAGACAATTGTAGCATTGGCTCAAGATACCCAGATTGACCAGCTGAACTGGAGAGGACGCAAGTAATCTACCACTCGACATGCTAGAACAGTATAAGGGAGTGCTGTACCTTTAAGGGAAGTGGATATTCACAGGGGTGGTAGGTAGATGTAGTGCTTTACTTAGTACGAGAGTGCTTACTTAGTAGAGAAGTATTGAGAACAAGTGCTAGGCTTATAATATAGTGAGTAGTCTGATTATACTAAGAGTAGAGCTTCCTTAAGGGAAAATTTGAAGAGCAGACTTGGCAGAGCCAGAAGAAGTTTAACGTTTAACCTTGTTTAACCAGCGCTGCGCTATGCACACAACTGCGCAAAGCCGTGCAAACGCAGATTTTAAACAGGGAACTACAAAAGTGCTAGAAATGGTCCAAAACAACCAATTACTACAGCTTCTTGTGCTGAGGTCACTTCCTACAGGGACAGGTTGGCTGCTCAAGGCTCCCCACTCCCACTGGTGAGTAAAGAAACTTCCTTCTATCCAAGTAAGGTAATGGACAACACAGGAACTACACCACAACCCAGAATACAGCAATGCCTGTAAACTGGTCTAAACTAGTCGAGGAGAGGCGGGAAAACAAGGATTATTTTTTTGTTTTTTTGATAGAAACACACAGCTATAGCCATTCTTACCATAACTTTAAATACTATTCCCCATCCCCTGTAATTATTCATTAACATTTTCAGGCATACAATTAATTTGGCACTTACTTAAATTTAATTTAATCACTTTAACTGGGTTAGCTCTGGACACACGAACCTCTTTTCAGCAGCGACATAATAGAGGCTGGGAAAATCAAAACCCGGAGTACAAGAAGCATCTCTTTTAGCAGCTCAGAACCGTAATCATCTGTGGTTGCTGATATATCAAAAAATAATACTTCATAAACCATCAGTCTACCTAACACAACATTTGTATCTATCCATGCGTAACTATTATGCATTTCGTAGCTAGCAGCAAAACTGCCTCTCTGTCAGAAATGCAAGAGTTAAAATTGTGAGTCTCAATATTGTAAAAAATAAGACGTTTCCAGCATAATCATGGTGCCCATGCACTACAAGGAGGTTACATCCAACTTCAAGGGGTTTGCTACTTGCACTTACTTCAGAACATGACCAATGCACTTAAGATAGTAGCCCTTATGATTAAAGGATACTGCAGCTCCTTTACTTAAGACAGAACAGAAATAAATATCAAGGTAACAATATGTCAAAACAGGAATCACTAGTTTGTTTTGTTGGTCTCTATTTCATCAATGATTACTGTACGTTGAAAAGGTTTTTAACTTGTGAAGGTGTAAGATGGTTACTTTAATGGTAAATGCTTGCATGTATGTTTGTGATGTGCGTGCTTTGTATTTTTATTTGTGTGTCTAATGGTAAATGTTTGCACATATGTTTGTAGTGTGTGTGCTTTGTATTTTGTGTGTATGTGTGTGTGTGTGTGTGTGTGTGTGTCTGTGTGTGTGTGTATGTGTGTGTGTGTGTGTGTGTGCCGAGTAGGATGTTTATTGTGTCTGTGTGAGAGATCTTGAGTGAACACATAATGGTATTTGTGTGGCTATTTGGTATCCCAGAAATGCTGTCTTATAAGTTCATAGGAGATTACTAGGCTAATGGCTTAACAGCCCTTACAAGCCTAGCCAATATAACCCAATTTTAACCAATGTATGTCCCCTAAGTTCAGGAGAATGGCATGGGTTTGTGCCTATGACTCGAGTATGTTACAGACTGTCCCTGCCCATAAGAGACACAGGCGCTACCCTAGGTGTGAATTTGAGAATTCCCAGTCATTGAACTGTATTTGAAGAGGGCCAGGGAAGGGATCTGCTTAATGTGAATAGGAAGCTTGTTCCAAAGAAAAGGCAGTCTCTGAGATACATATCTGTCTCACCAGCATGTTTTGTTTTCATTGCTAACTAAGTTTAGACCTCTAGGTCAGGTGAGCCTCATGCTGTTTGACTTGTGGATGTGTAGCAGCTTCATCAGGGCTAGATTTGTGAGTGCCTAGGTCACCCCTTAATAGTCAGTAGGAGACAGAGTAAATGGATGGGGCTTTTATTCTATCTGTTTAAGACATTTTTATAATCTGTATTTTCTTTGTTATGAGCATCTGAGGTTGTCCCAACTCTTGTAAGTGCCTAGCCAAGTTAAATGGCACATTGTACTCGATTGTTGGTCTAATGAGGTTTGAGTATAACAAGAGTATAATTTATTCAGATCTGGATGCCATACCTTTACTTATAAGTTGTGCCACATAGAAGGGCTTCCTCACCACTGTGGGCACATAGTGGTCAAAGTTCAGGCTACTATATTTCTGTGTACCTAGATCTCTCATCTCTGAGTTTACTCTTAGAGGTGTGCTATTAGGGGTATTTGACTTCCCAAAGGGTGTGATAATGCATTTTTTCACATTAAGTTTCAGGCCATGGCTCTGGCACCAATCATTTGTCTTGTTGTTCTGTGTATATATATATATATATATATATATATATATATATATATATATATATATATATACCATATATTATGAAAGATTGTAGGAAAACCCACTGTTTCATAGAGAGCATATAGTCAACATATTATAAGAACCTATGACAGACCCATGTGCCTTAGATTCACAGCTGCCACTTCTAAAAGTAAAAAAGTCAGCAGTTGTATGTCATAGGACTCGGTGTTGGGCATCCATTTCTCAGACCATCATGACAAGACATAACATGGTTATCTAAGTTTACACACAACTGTAAATTGACTTTTTTATTCGATCTTTCACAGACTCACAATTGCTCCAACATAAATAAGATGATGTTAACAGTTGGAGCAATTAATATGGCCTCAAATTAAATTTGAAAAACTGTAGTGTAGTTAATTTTACTAAACAAAACATTTTCTTATACCATGTTGGTGATGCAGCATTCCAAGTAGACACTGTTGAAAGGGACCTGGGAACTCTTGTTGAAAATTTCTCATCATTTGATCATTTTATCTCAAGAGTAAGTTTGGGATGTCTTCTAGGTAGCTCATCTAATTTTCAAGGGCATCTCCTCTAAATTCAAAGAAGTCTTAATTCCCCTTTACTCATATCTCATCAAATTTGCTATTGAATAATGTCTCTTTTGGCATATATTTCTCTAAATGTATTACTCAACTTGGGATACCTCAAAGATTCCTTTCTAAAAAGAATACTGGCCCCAGAAATCTTAGGTATTAGGACAGAATGGGAATCCTTTCTCTGTATTCAGTTTCTTATAGACTTTTCTGCAGGGATCTCTGTATAGCCCTTTGGATCATGAAAAAAATGACCATCTTTGACGTCCTAGTCCTTCACAGTGCAAATGATTCCACAAATACCTAGTTTCATCAAAAAATAGATTCAGATCCCACTATATTCCTTACTTCAGGAACAAACTTCCACTAACATCAAGAAGAGAAGCACCCTTTCCACCTTCAAGAAAAATCTAGATAATTGGGTGTGGTGCCTCAAATTATCCCTATTTTGTATCTTGTATTGCCCTGCTTAAGGTTGGAGGGAACTTTTCAATATGGGTTATTGGTCAGACTTGGAATGGTCTGCAGACTGATTGCTAGTACTCAGCTATGAAATTAGGAGGCTCTAAAACCCTACAGCAGCACAGTTTAATGTGAATAACCTGGTTTACTGCTAGTAAGAAAGGTCTGAAAGCCCATAATGTCAGAAATATTTTTCTGTCATAAAGATGGATTTCTAGATCAAGAATTAAGATACTCGGTGAGCCTAACTAGAAGATGTGAAAAATGCCAGGAGAATTGCTGGATGTCCTGTGGAGCTGCCCAATGAGTACCTGTAGCCTAATTAATGATTTACCAAAGGAGCATCAGGACCGCTACTGTGATGCTGATAAAATTCCAGTGAGTACTGTTGTAACTTTTAAAAGGTGAGAAAGGATCTAGTACATAAAAATTGTGAAGCGAGCAAGAGAAAAATTAAGTTGGCAAGAATATACAGGAAATGAGAGATCTGAGTGGGGCAGGTAACATACTTATGATTCTTGGTTCACAAAGGCATAGTTGTAACCACCATAAGCTACTAAGGTATTCTGCAACAGGGAAGATCACAACCCTCTTTCCTTGAAAACTTACATGGAGTATGAGCAAGCATGAAAGCCCATTCCACAAGTATATGAGTAACAGTGTACATTACATTTCATTAAGGCATGCAGTGAAAGATGCGTAACTCCAGTTAAATTCAATGTCTTTGGTGGCAGCTATCCATATTAGCATGTACTTTGAATCAACATGTGGGCAAATCTGCTGAAAGTGTAACTTATAGTTCAACATTTATTTTAATATTTACACTGGCTGTTTCATGATCATTTAACTTTTCATTAAGAAGAATAACATTTACATTTAATTCTTATGTAGGAGACTATAGAAACCTATGATGATTTCTGGCTCTTAATGCTTTTACACTATCTATTGCTGCATTCATTGTCTACCTTCCCTATTTATCAAGCTAGCATGTGTACGTGTAGGTTATTTTTTCTAATTTTAAGAGTTGTGCCAGCAGAGACACATTCCCTAACAGACAGCAAGTGATAGCTTTTTGTACTACAATACTGCTTATATGCAATCATGTAGGTGATTTCATGTCATATAAATAACAAATACCACTATTAAATGTTCCCTAGAAAGTCAATAAGGACAACCTATGCAGACAAGAGCTCTCTAGGATCACAACCACAGACAGGATCCTTCTGAGGAGAATACCAGAATGTTTCCTTTCGTATTTATTGATTGGTTCATCACTAGGTCAGCTGACACATGCCAATTTACTGCAGTTCCAAAATCCAGTGTAGTTGCACATAGCATTGAGTCATCATTAAAATCAAGAACTAATTGCCTAATGGTGCATGAACATATATAAAGTAAATCATCAATCCATCCTGAGCCACTTTGTTAAACAAAGCTACTCTGTCGCAACACAGTCAATTATTAATAAAAAAATATCTTTCATACAAATTGGATTATCTGTTCAACAGCATTCAGTGCTAATGACTCTTGACTTTGAAACATAGGCCTATCTGCTCTTTTAAATATGCTGATCTGTTTCTCTGCAATCCTCTCTTGTCTGAAAGGACGGCAAGTCATATTCTTACAAAAGATGCAGCTATCAGATTTAAGTGTATCTTTGACTCTGTTTCATTTTTGTATGCATTCTTTTTTGTAGTGCGTGGAGCTCCATTACACGCCCAAAACTGAAGAAAAAAAGCTTGTTATGCACCTTCTTGATCTCTCAAGGTCAGGTCTCACACTGGCAAAGAACAGTAGCTTTAGGTAAAACAGCTTTAGAAACTATTCAATACTTCTCCCTGGCAGACATAAACAAATAAGTATAGAAGAACAAGATGTCTAACAGCTTTTAAAGCAGATCGTTTTTCAAAGAGAGACTTCATTTCTGCCAGCTGCTAGTTTGATAGAGAAAAACATTTTACTGGCTCTCAAACACTTTAAAAGCTAGTAAAATAATTTACACTCTTACTTTTTTCTGTAACTGATAGTATGTGGAACGGATAAATCTTCATGCACTACAAAAGGTTATGACTGAGTATCAGGAATCATAAAACTTACTGTGCATTCTTGACATGGATACCAAGATTCAGCTCTTGAGCTTCACTCTTTAGATGCATTTGTTGGCATCCATATCTCAGTCATATAATAAGATGGCTATGAATGAAAATCTGATCATAATTTTCTATGTTATGCACATATGTTAGAGGTTTTCTCTCTGGGACTCCAATGAAAATGCCACTTCCCAGCAAGTCATTACTTTTGTCAGAAAGATGTTTAACAAAAAGTCATCTTTTCCCAATTTTGGAGAATAATTCTGGCATGCCGAGCACTGATTTTGAATAATCTTCATGTAGTTTTATTTTAATTCTTACCACCTGTGATGTCTATGTGTTGTCAGGAAGATTGGGGTAAATAAACCACAGATCTATTGCAAGTAACAAAATATTTTCACGTACAGAATTTGTACTGAAAATTAAAAATTCAAAGTACAGTTGATGTGTAAAACTTACAAATACTAATATTGAGATATACGACAAACTTTCATTATGCAGAAAAAAAACATAAGGTTGTTGTTTTGTACAATGAAAGCATTTAATGTAAGGCAGTTCCCAAGTGTTATTCATAGTGCAGCCTACACCACTCATTGTATTCATTCAGTTACCACAGTGTCTTCATGCGGTACTCTTCAATGTTTGCAATTCATATCTAATATAATTTACAATAAAATGACATCTGTGAATTCTGTTACTTTCCTTGCTCGAGTTTAAGCATGTGTGTATTTGGAAAATAACCCATAGAGTTCTTATTTTAAAAAGAAGAGCTAACATAAATTACAATAGAAAAGCACTACAAGTCCTAAAAACATAATTTTTATCTGTATGCCTGTATGTCAATGAAGTTAAATAACATGACAGACTAACATTCTTCATTTCTGTCAGCTGGGAATGGGATAATTCAGTAGCATTTCTCCTCAGTCATTTTAAAGATAGGAACTGGATTATCAAACTGGGAGAGTTGTTTTCCCCTGGATTAAATGAGTCACTTTAATTAATTAATTAGTGATGTCATGTGGCTGACCAGGATGTATATAAATCATTGTCAACTTTTTTTATTTGCTATTTACACTGAGGAAGGCTTTTCAAGCCAAAACCGGTCTGAATTAATCATTTGTAGGGTAATGGTTATGACTTTACCCTTATGGTGTATTTCTAATTAAACTTGGGATTTAGATTCCACACTCTTGTGTGCTGGCCATGGTATTTTGGAATAAAATTCAGTAGTATACCTCAGTGATGAGTATAGATCCACGATAATCTGCATTCATTTAATAAATGCATGAAATTAAATCAGTTAGGAAAATATAAAATGTGCCATGTCATCTCGTAAAGTAGTTAGGAGTTTAACATGAGTTATATGAAACAGTTAAAGAAGTTACATTTTTATTTCAAAGAGGTGAGGGCCAGCATGTCTCCAGAACAAGAGCAGCATTTATTGGAACACATTTTGCTGGGATATGGGGATTGTTTGACAAATTAAATTCCAAGTTATAAAAACAAAACAAAAAAAACAGCTCTACTGATCAAAAAGCATGAAGCTCTGAATAGGACTCAAGTAACCTCGGTTAGGTTAGGAGCTTTGGAATTTGTTAGAGCTGCAATAGGGAGGGAAGAACTGAAAAGGATCTATCACTTCACTTGTTTCAGGGGAAGGGTGGGGTACATGTCCAATTATACACACATTGCATGGGTTTCCCCACTGAAAGCACAAGAAATATGCCCAAGTACCAATACTTATATGATGGAGCAGCAGTTCAGTGGCACATCCCACGGCATGTCATCCACAAGTATGCTTATTGCAAATACGTAGGGAATTATAACTTTAGCTGCTGGATCAACAAGTAGCGCACTCACCTTTGGTGCTGGAAGATTAGATGGGTATAGGTTCTATTCTCATTCAATGCTCTGAGAGTAATTTTTCATAACTGACACTCCAGTAGTGTGTTAAAAGTAGTGTTAAACTCATCAATATGCTGTCCTTCAGATAAGGTTTATGGGTAGGCCTTGCTGTGTCTCATTATGGTGGCTGCCAAAGAGCAATTACTAGAAAATGGAAATCAAAATCTAAACCAACAATACTAGAAGTGGTGAATATAGTGACAGAGATAAAACAAATAGAAATGAGATCTTTAGAAAAGGGTAGGAGCAAACTACACAGGAAAAATGGGAATTGTGGGAACAATACATACAGAGGAGGAATGAGGTTTGAAAGAAGATAGGACTTAAATGAGCTATGTAATGTTTGATTGAAAATGATTGGGTAAATTATAAGTGATGTATAATGTCTGCAACTGGGAGTGTGTCAGTATGGTTTGTGATGTAAAATGCTTGTAACTAGGATTGTATTGGTGTGGTTTGTTTTCATTTTTATAGATGTATGATTGTCTATGTCATATGTGATGGTTTAATAAAGACGTTTCTTGTTTAAAACAAAAAAAATGTTAAACTGAGGTTATACCTGCCTAAATTAGTAGCAACTCAGAAGACTGAAAAAATCCCAGAGCACTTATCAAAACAAGAGTAAGAGAAGTTTCCAGTACCCTGACCAAAGTTCCTCTACGCAGTATAAATGCCACCTTGTGTGTCCTCTGAGATGAGGCATCTGGCCTACGGATTAAGTAAATAAAAAATAAAATGCCTGGTCCACTGCGAATGATGGCACCATTCCCATTATATAACTGTCACTCCAATGAGAACAAACGGGTCATAGGGCTCAGAAACAGACAGGAATAAGTGAATCTATAGAGTATGCCTGGAAAAGGCCTCATAGTAAAAAAACAAAAAAAAAAGATAAACAAAATTACATATCCAGAAAGAAAACCATTGTGTCAGAGTATAGATATGGTCAATTTACTTGTCAGAAAACTACAAAAACTTCAGATATAAAATGCATACCTTGACATATGGATCTGAAACAAATGAATACAGGGGCACTGATTCCTGATGGTCTCTAACTGTGCAGTGTGTACAGGACTTCAGTGAGTGTCTGGAGCAGCCTTGGTAAGAACCTGTTCAGGAGCTTTGTTGCAGCTTGGCTTTCTGTTGCATCCAGCTGCTGTAGGCTTTACGCAGAATATCTACCAAGAGAAGACTATAGTAAGTGTAGTGAGCACATTAATATCTCAGTTGATAATACTTCTCAGGAGCCAGCTTGGGAGCAAATGATCACAGATTCCTAGCCATGTACAGCTGTGTTGAGATCAGCATTATATCTCCATTACCAGACAGGCAATGCCTTCAGTAATCAACTCCAGACCTCAAAGGCAATAGTTCCATTTCAACCCACATTAGTAAGCACCTAGAAACATGGATTTACACTTTCCTACTGTCTTTGTAGCCAGCTTGGTTGAAATGGGCATCCTGAGACAATATAGCAATCGTCTCATGTTTGCTACCAGCCACTTACTATTTAAACAAACCGACACAGTGTGTGAGAAATGTAATTATACAATTTTATTGGAGGCAAAGCTCTAACATAAAGCCACCACAGACAGCATACAGGTTGTCAGTAACAAGCAACATAACACTATACCTACCACATGCAGTACAGACAAAATACATAGACCTACACATGCTGAGGCTTTAAAAGTAACCTACCTAAACCATAAAGGCCTCCTAAATGTAACCTAAGACACAAATAAATCCAGCCACTTTACAAACACTCAGTTCAGGCAACACCCAGCCTTGAAGCATGCATCTAAGATGTATAGTGTGTCATCTCAAAATCCCATAAGGCAACCCTCCACACAATCCAATATCCTAATCATAGGTGGCTCTGTCATGAGACACACCAGTACACCACTCAGTAGACTGAGTAAGGAGATCAACACTGTTAATTGCTTATTGGATGCCAGGGTTAACTGCATCACACTTGCAGTCACGTCCTTGCACCACAAGTATGCATATGACAAAGTCATAGTACATGTGGAGGTAAATGACTTCAGACATACCTCCCTGGACTATATGAAGGGAGACATAATAGAGCTCTCGCAATATGTGATGGAGGCAAGTATGAACCTAGCCTTGAGAAGCATTTTACCATCATCAAAATGATGCCACAATATTTATTTAACATTTGTTTACTGGGAAAGTCTGACTTGGAACAAAGCCAATTTTCAACAGAGGCCCAAGGAAAAGTGCTGCAGATGCATGTCTTTTGTAATGTGGGAGGAAAGCAGAGCACCTGGAAGGAACCCACACGAATGTAGGGAGGACATGCAAACTCCACACAGAAGGTACTCCAGCCGAGAAATGAACCAGAGAACCTTTTGCTAGGAGGTCACAATGCTACCGCTGCACCACTGCACCATTCAAGGGATATCCAGTATATATCAGCCTAGGAGTTAAAAGTAGACAGTTCTAACTGCCTTGTCAGATATGGCTTGCGCCTATCTCCCCAAGGCCTTTGTATGTTAGCTAAAATCTTGTTCACCCATATAGTTCCCTTTTAGGCAATATCAGTAATTCAAAAGCTTAAACTTAACAAAACAGAATCCAGATAACACAAAGGTACCGCTGCTCAATGCTAGCAGTCTCAATATAAAAACTCCACTCCCTACAGGCAAGCTTACTTTGGAATTTATTGATATATGTTGACTGCAAACTAGGAGCCATAGTCAAGTCCCCAAATGATGTGGACATCCTACAGAAGGGCCTCACTGAGACAAATACCTGGTGTCAGAGCCAACGCCCCTTTTGGAATGTACCTCACAAGACATCTGCAGCAGCTGGAAAGGCCACAGAAGGACCTTACAAAGAGGATTACTGGCCTCAAACAAATGGCCTACACTGACCGCCTCAAAAAACTCCAGCTTTACTCTGTAGCATATTGCCTACTCTGAGGTGATCTCTGCCTAACATATAAAGCTATGTCAAACCCAGAGCTGTTGGACATGCTACACCTAAAAAAATCCCAGTCCCTCCGTGCTACACGCTCTAGGGACCTAAACCTTGTCACCACAATAAACGGGACATGCTGGAGGGATAGATTCCTGTCCCAGAGACTTCTTGTACTCTGGAACAAGCTACCCATCTATGTCAAGCAAAGTTCTTCATTAGCACTCTTCAAGAAAAATCTTGATGAGTGGATGGGAAATAGGAAATACACCCCAGGGATCAGTTCTGTGTCTCTGCTTGACAGTGGCACAGGAAAATAACTTTCCTGGGTGGCATAAGCCATGGAACCTTGCTGGCTCTTACGTAGACCCATGGGCCGATAGCCTAGTTCCTACCTATGAACCTATGTATTGTCATGGAGATGCGGTTCAAAACCATTGACAATACCCTATCTGTGTTGGATGTCAACATCTTCCATGCATTAAGGCCCATTGCAATAAACTAATGCACTAAAGGCAGCAGTGTGTCTATATTTGTACAACAAAATGTCATCTCCAGGGTGAAGAGATGGGATAACCTGGAATTCCTCCATGTCCAACTAACCATTAACAAAACCTGTATCACATCACAACTAACTATAGGACCTTCTCTTTGTCCACCTTGGCCCATACCTCCTACCTGACTAGTGCTGACTCCCTATGCATTAGGCAAAACACCATTCTGCTAGGGGACTATTACCCTCCATCAACTAGTAGACATGTACATCTACTAACACATATACGTAGAGATTCCAGGACATCACAAATATAAATTCTATGGATCAATTAATCTACTCTCCAACTTCGGAAGACAAAATCCTGGACTTGGTCCTCACCAAAATGGTATAGCTGTGGTTCCCCAAAGTTGTAACTTCCTACCTAGTCAACTCAGACCATAAATCAGTAACATTCACCACAATACTGAAGCCTGAAACATCTTAAAATACCTCAGTATTCAAAGATCATACAAAGTCTAATCAACTAAAACTTAGTTAAGAATCGGTTAAATTCAAAATTCACCTCCGATCTGATGACCTCACTTTGCATGATGAATCCTTTACCACCAAATTTTATGCACATGTGCATCTGTATCCATCTGAGGTAAATATATTTTGCCAAATTTAAATATATAACCCTATGACTGATCCCAGATATAAACAAGTTCCACATTTAAAGAAATACAGAACTCATTGTATGCAAAAATACTGCAACTCTCAAGATGTCAAAAATACACCTGATAAAGTTAACAAGCAACTTCAATATCTGATTAAATCAAACAAAGCTAGATATTAGGTATATATAGTTATCTAGGCAAACCACAACAGTTAACACCTCCTTTAATTATGTTAGAAACCTCAGAAACAATCTACAGCACTGAGCAGGACTAATACTAAATGATATCACATATTGAGACCCTAAGGACATCGCTAATCTGCTAGCAGATAAATTTAACTCTAATTTTATAATCCTCACTCCCTCTGCATTCCCATATGACATACCCACATCTACACTTCCCCAAATCTCAGAAGTCCTCAAAGCACTTTCCAAGGCAAAAAACAGATAACATACCTGTCAATCGTGCAGAGGCTATTCAGTATCAGCCTCCAAGCAGACTTTATGCTGGAAGAATGGAGGACAGTAACAGCCATCCGCCTGCAAAAAGGTGTGGTGTCAATGGACCTAATTGTTGACTTATAATTCTGATCAGCATCATCTTTAAGGCTATGGAGAGCATTGATGTTATAGGTAATATACAAACTGTTGACCAAAGTCAGTGTGATTTTGAGAAGGGCAGATCCTGTCTGGTTAACCTACTTTGTTTCTTTGAAAAGGCTACTAAAACAAAGGATGAGGTGAAAAATATCAGTACACGCTGCATATATAGACATTGCAATGGCATGTTACCCCATCCTACACTTAGGAATTGTTGATAAACTCTCCCAGTTAAATGTTAATCCATATGTTATTCATTGGATAGCGAACTGGCTCACAAAGAAAACCCAGGAAATTAGGCTAAGTGGCTCTACTTCCTTCAAAAGACCATTCACTAGTGGTGTACCTCAGCATTCAGCGCTTGAAATACTCCTCTTTGGCATTTACTTCTTGGCTTGGGAGTCAAAGTAAATGTTAAAGGTTTATGGCTGACCAAGTCTGCAGATGACTATAAACTTAGGGCCATCATAAACTGTCCAGAGGACACCAAGATCTGCCAAGAGAGCCTTTCCCAAACAAATAGCTGGTATCATAACCATGGTTTAAAACTTAATGCCAGAAATGTATAACAGTTTCCTTTGGCAAGCATGATGTCCCCTGTAACTATCACATTGACAACATGCCCTTGAAAACTAATCCGGTAGTTAGGCAACTGGGGTCTTATGTGGATAACAAATGGCTCTTTAATAACCATGTAACTACTTTTGTAAGAAAGTCCTTTGCATTGTGTAGCATATTAATAAGGTTATGGCTCCTAGGTCTGTGGATGTGATAAGTTTACTGTATTCATTAGGCTGATCATTGAATATTATGCCCCCTTCCTGTACCTGTCCAAGTACTTAGTACAACTTGAATTACCACAACCTTTTCCCATCAGGAAAATCAAGGGGCTAAATCACAAAACCTACACTGACCTCTCAAAGCCTTGACCCTCTTCTCAGTGTCCTGCAGGCTATGGAGGGGCAATGTCCCATGTACAGACCCTCAGCAGACATATCCTTCCAGATCTACTGAACATCTACAAGTCCAATGTTGGCTTAAACACCCATTCAGAAGTTCATTGTATTTTCTACAAATTAAATAGAATATGTTGGATGGATAGATATTTATCACAGGGAATTCCAGTTATTTGGAATTGTCTTGTTTCCACATAAAGCAAAGTACCTCCTTTACTCTTTTCAAATATAATCTGCACAAGTGGGTGGGAAACCATCAGTTCACCCCTGGTTTATCTGTTTTGTGCACTAAGGATAAGCAGACCTCTTAACTGTTCCTGTTTCGGAAGAACATTCCTATTTTCAGGTGTGGTTTACCCCGTGCATGATGTACTTATTATTGGAGGTATGTCTCTATTTTCAAACTTGATTTAACATTTTATCTAATTTTCTGAATCTCCCTCATCATGCATGATTTTTGAAGCTGTCTAGTGTACAGAAAACCAAACTGCATACTAACGGCACCAATAATTTAAAATAATAGGACACACATTTTAAATGTCCCTGTTTTGGAAGTAACAGTAAATAACTTAGTGTGGTAGAATTTTGTAATACATTTCATTAGTCTGCCTTTTTGATATATGGTTATATTTTCCATCATTTTTGTTATGCTATATTTTCCATCATTTTTGTTATTCTATATTTTCAACGTGTTTCTTACTATCATTCCACATGCCTACTGGAAGCAGAAAGAGTTATGTGCTATTTGGTATTCATATTTATGTGAATTAGATGGCAAGATTCATGGAGGTCAAGGGCCTTTGAACCTTTTTTTCAGTTTCTGTAGGTTGAGGAATGTGGGTAGGGGTAATATCTATGTTCTGTCCATTTCTTTATTATTATTTCTTAAATGACATGGTCTAAAAAGTTCATGGGACACATAATTAGGCTTCTAAAGATCCTCACAGATCAATAGCCTAGCAAGTACCTCTGAACCCATGAAACTAAAGAATAATTTGTTTGCTTACGTATATAACATTGCAACATGTTCAACATTTTCTTAATTCAAATCCCACCTTCTTAATGAAGCTAAATATATATGCTATTCTGGAGCAGCATAGGCAAAGCCCTTCCTGGTATAATACCCTCTGCCATTTGCTGTCTTCTTGAATGTTGCTCGACTACAGCCGAGATGCAGCAGTGAATAAATATGTGTCATGAACTATGTGCATATTAATATTTACACATTGTTCATTCATTAAATACACTTTAAGTATGTAAAGTGTTTTAGTTAAAAATATATATATACATGCAGATTTTGAAGGCAGATATATGAAGGCTAGTAGTGTTGTAGCCCAACACATATCTTAAAATGGTCATGAACATTCATTTAAATTTCTAGTTTTAGATTTGATTAAAGACAGTGATAGGGAAGGTGGCATGCAATAAAACTGAATACAGTGAATTGTGATGGATTGTAGATTTTAGAGCAAATTTTATCCCAGGTCTTAATAACCATGTCTCTTTAAAACCTGCTTTGAAAAAGAGAGGTTTGATTCAGTGATTTTATTATTTTTTCAGTCTGTCATGTGCATTGTTTTATGCGATTTTTTTGGTTGAATATGTATTTAAATACTGCTTTGCATTGCTTTTGCTTGATTTAATTTTCTTAATGGTCTGAATATGCAGGACATCCACAAAAGCCCTTACCATTTTATATATATTTTATACATTTTTTTATTTTTTTAAGAATTAAAGTCTTTTGGCCAGTGTGGATGTCTGTTTTGTTTTTGTAGCAGTTACAGGTCTGTGTAGGATAGTGACAACACATGTTACAAGTAGTTTGCAATGACAGACACTCACCTTGTGATTCAGAGGGTGCTGCTTAACCTCCACTTCCTAACTTTCTGCAGTGTGAGGTCACCACAGTGGCAGTATTACTGGTCATCAAAATAATGACTGTACTGTCCTGGCAATGAACACATAGCCCCACTGAGAACTTCAGCCAGGTCATATCAGTCATCAGCTTTTCTAAATGGACATTATAAGGCCCCAAAATTCGTCCCCTGAATGAGATACAAATACAGCCAGATCTTACTCTCATTCAAACACCAGCCAGGCACTCTCTAAGGAGCACTATCAGAAGTAGCTATTGTTGCATGAATATCCCCAGAACATAGTACTTTTACAAGAGAGTGAAATAGCAGCCAGGGAATCACACATACAGTGTGATTCCTGAGTCGATATTATGCCAAATTGTCTCTGCTTAGAAGCATGCTGAGCTTATTTGTGCAAGTCTCCTGCATGAGCCAACAAGCAAACTACATCAGAATATTGTCAAAGAACCTATATGCAATTCAAGTCTCATATGCATGTCAATGCAATAAAGCACATCATTGCTATTTCTGGTACTTGGGCTGGTATTGGTAGTCAGTTTGCATAGTACAATGTGCAGTCTTGCAGCGAAAGCAAAAACACACTAATAGACAGCAGTTCACAGAGCTCAATAGTGTTACCAGGTGACAAGCAAAAAGGCACAGGAAGAAGGGTTTGCAAATGACAGTGTAATGAGGAAGTTTAAGGAGTAAATAATAAGATGCAAATAAGGATCGTTGAAAGCAGATTGTGATTCATAGTCATCAGGAATGAAGTCAAGCAATCAAATGCATCTGTGTATAAAGACAAAAAGCACTGCAAAACTTTTGGAACTGCATATGACAGTGATATGGGGAGTAGCAGCATCATAAGTACAGCAGCAGTCATTATATATCAATGCCACTACTTATCATCAGAGAACACTTTGCAGCAACAGTTAGCATGACTTAAAATGATATATACATAGGGTAAAATCACTTTAGATGACAGACCAGCAGCACCAGAGCCATCTCACTGTGGACTGATGAGTTGCCCCACCCATGGTGCCTTGTTATCAAGGCTGCCTGTACCATGAATAGGAAACTGTGACAACCTGGCTGCTGCATGAGAAGACTGTTTTCCCTGTATTGTTCTTCCTATGCATCTATTCATTGGTGTGCTGTCCATGTGTGTGTTTGCCATGACCAAGGAAACGTCCATAACAGGGTTAGATGCCTTTCTTCCTTGTATTAATAAAGAAGAAGGAATAGATTTACATCAATTTAAAAGAACAAGGAAAAGGGAGAGCTGAAGGAGGTTTAGACAATAAAATGAGGATTTTGAAAAAGTAATAGTAATAAAGTAATAGTAATAAAGACATAGGGCTGATAGTGAAGCTGTCAAACATGTAAAAATAAATACTGATATGTTTTCAGTGGGGATAGAATAGGAATAGGTAAATGTGGTATGTGTAAACAATGCCCTTTTATTAATACATAGAAGGGCACACATTTTGTGAAGATAGGACCTGAAAAATCCTTTGTCTAGTATAATTGTAGTACACGAGGTGTTGTTTGTGTAGCATGCTATCAGATTTCTGACTCATTCTATGTGGGAAAGATAAAAAAATCTGTTTAAGGAAAGGAATTTACCAACACATATACAGTATTGACAAGTAAGATTTTACAAGTACTTTGAGCAGGCATGCTGTTAAATGTCCAGGTTTCAAGAGATATTTGTGTTCAGTGCTTGAAAAGTTTCCAGTTAACATTTGATTTGGAAAATGGAAGATCAAACTGGAGTATGTAGAGTTAAAGTGATAACTTAAGTTGGAGGCAAATTAATATCCACGTATAAATGATTCCCTGAGTCTTAAAAAAACTATTTTAAAATTGAAAACAGTGAAGCTACATATCCACGTATAAATGATTCCCTGAGTCTTAAAAAACTATTTTAAAATTGAAAACAGTGAAGCTACAAGAATTGATGAGTTTTATTGTACGATATTTATTGTAGGTTATTAAGTTCATTTTAGTACTGTGGTGGTGGGCTGCGGTAGCGTTGTCACCTCACAGTAAGACATTGTCCTGTTCGATTCTCAGCTAGAGCGTCTTCTGTGTGGAGACATGCGTGAATGGGCATATCTTCGTTGAAGGTTGTGCGTCAGGGACAGCAACTCAGCACGTAAAAATCTACTACCAATTATTAGTGGACCAGAGTTCCGCTGTGGCGACCCCTAACCAGGAAAAGCCGAAAGATACAACAACAATTAAGTTCATTTTAGTATTTAATGTGATTGTATATTAGTGTGTTAGGTTATATATCTTTAAATCTGAGATGTATGTTAATTTGATTTGTGTGAAGTTATTTTTTAAAAAAGTGTATTTTAGTGTGTAGTTGTTGATGAACTTTGGATCTGAAGATGTCTTGTTAATTAAAGCTGGATGTGCCCAACTGTTTAACTGCTCAGTTTGTTTTTATGCGGTTTCATATCATAATGCTATTTGCAGGTGGTGTTAGTTCATTTACTGGATTAGCAAATAAAGATGGTGACTCAGAAACAGAGGAAGAACAAAAGCAGAAATACAGTAAATCTACTATAGGGAGTGTCCGGAGGAGAAAAAGAAAAATGTGAAATGAGGAAAAAAGATGCAAAAAGGAAAGGAACGATTTAGGTATTTTAGGGCAAAATGTAAAAAGTATAAGAAATGAAGTAAGAGGTGTAATGGTTGTAAAATGGTGCAAAAAGAAAAAAGGAGATTATTATTACATTTGCTAGACACAAGATGTGTTAAGCAATAAAAAAGAGAAACAATTTGAAACTGTTCATAGTTGTGTACTAGGCTAATAGCCCTGGAGCCTTTACAAGCCTAGCCCATAGACGTGTCCTGGCATCATGCCATCCAATGTTAGTTCCCAGTGCCTTTGGGGAAAAAAGATTATATGGTCAGTTGGATATGAAACATTTTCTAGGTTAGGTTTGTTACTAACAGAAGACGAAGTAAAAATATTACATGTATAAACGTTATACCAGGGAGGGTGATGATATATGAGTTGAGAAATATGGAAATTTTATGAGGCTAATGGTAACATGTCAGAAAAAAATGAAGTAAAAAATATTATATAAACTTGTCTGTATTAATGAGTGGAAGGCTCTAATTGTAAGGTATGGAAAAAAAAGAAAAAATAAACAACATAAGATTTAATGATGATAAAAGAAGTGATGCAATGTGGAAACTTAAGAATAAGAAAAACTAGAATGGACATACAAAAGAGGGATTTTTAAAACACAGGTCAAATATGTTATGTATCCTGGTGGCATGAAGGAAATGGTAGATGGAGTAGTAAAGCTGATTTTCAGATCATAGATCAATACAGATTTTGGTAGGTTATAATGATAATATAACAAGATAAGAAAAAGGAATAAAACAGAGAACAGAGGATGTAAGTAAAAAGAAAGAGATGAATGGGACGGTAGTAGATTATGATAACAGTGAGAGTATTTTATGAAAGGCTGGACACAATGGTGGGTAGCATTTCAACAGAAATATAAAAATATTTTTTTGTATGGAGAAAGAAGGGCAAAAGAGAAATAAGATGGAATCTGAAAATCTGCTGAAAGACTTTGAGAGAGCAATGTAAGAAGGAAATAGTAGGATAGGAGAAATATAAACAATATTGTATGAGTAAAATAAAGAAAAAATAAAGAAAATGTAATTTTCACATTAATATATCAAAGGGAAAGATGGAAAACATTTTATCCTTTTTTGAAACAGGCAGTAAAAAGAAGGTCGGCTAAGATAGATGGAATGGTAGATGACAATGGTGTAGCAAAATGTAAACAACAAGAAATTATGGAGGTGGAAAAAATTGTAGAAACAATGTATAATAAGGAGGAAGGTGAAATGGGAATGTGGAAAGTAAAGAAAATTTTATATAGAGCAAAATATAAGTTAGAAGAAAGAATTGAAAAAAAAATTGGAAGAGGGGTAGAAGATTGAAAAACATTTGCTGGTGTGATTAAATGTGTAGGAATAAATGTAACAAAAACATTAGCAATTGCAGTCCAATAGCACTGGGGAATACTAATTACAAAGTCTTCATCAAAACACTGCAACAAATGATCATTTTGGAAGAAGAGATAGGAAAATGAGGTCTATGAAGTAAATGTCAAACCAGTAGTAATAAAAGCAGCAATAGATGCTATTTTAATGGAGAATAAATATGTTAGGTTGGTTGCATGTGACACAGCAAAAGCAACGGATTCAGTAAGGCTTGAAGGAATGTATGATAATTTGGGGAATATAGGTCTGGGAAAAGATAACACAAGAGAAATTGAAAAAGAGGTGAAAAACAGTGGTCTACAGTGATTGTGTGCTTATTTAGGAATGATTGCAATAATCCAAGCATATACTGGTGAAATTAAATAAGCAGGATGGGAGACGGAAAATGATATATTATACCATGACCTCCCATTAATATTCCAAAACGTGCACGCTGATTGGCCAGCATGCACGTTGTAAATCGACTTATACTAATGGAAAAAGGTCCGGTCACCTGGACTTTTTCCATTAGTATAAGTCTCTTTTAAAACACTGTCTCACTATGTTAAAAGAGTTTAACATAGCGACACAGGTTTAAAAAAAGCAACGGAGATCTCTGTTGCTTTTTTTAAAGCTGTCTCGCTATGTTAAACTCCTTTAACATAGCGACACAGTGTGTAAAAAGCAACGGAGATCTTGCTTTCTCCGTTGC
>NC_056733.1:1074531224-1074758724 GCF_019279795.1 Protopterus annectens
CCTTGCCCTCAGTGTAAGGACATCACTTCTGCAAAAGTGGTACATGACTCCTTTCCTCTGTACTTCTCTATTTTGTATTTGATAAAGCTGATAAAAAAGTAAAGAGATAAAAAAAATGTGTGAGAGGGGGGGCATGAATGTGTGAATGTGCATAAGACTGTGTGTGTGTGTGTGTGTGTGTGTGTGTGTGTGTGTGTGTGTGTGTGTGTGTGTCTGTGTGTGTGAGAATATATGAGAAAGAGAGAGAGAGAGTATAAAAAAAAGAAAGAGATTGAGGCAGGCATGTAGAGGCAGTCCGTCAGCATACATTCCCTTCCAATACAAAGTAAGAAACTCTAATCTCTGGTATTATTGACTTATTCTAATCTTCAGTGATTTTTCACCCATGGAATCATTATATGTGGACAGAGCAGCACTATATGGCAATATTATGGGTGATAAACAGGAATGGGTGGTTGCATTTAATCATTTGCTCACAATAACACATCTGAGGTGCATTCAGTTAAAGTGTGAGTGTGTTTGTGGGGTGGAGTGTGTGTGTGTGTGTGTGTGTGTGTGTGCACATATATGCAAGTGTGTGTGTGTGTGTGTGTGTGTGTGTGTGTGTGTGTGTGTGTGTGTGTGTGTGTGTGTGTGTGTGTGTATGTATTAGTCTGTCTTTACTAGTGAATGCATGTGTGTTTTCATGTGTGTGTGTGTGTGTGTGTGTGTGTGTGTGTGTGTGTGTGTGTGTGTAAAATCATTAAATACTTACATAACCTATATTCTGAACTTAAAGTACTTCCACTAACAACAACTGCATATACTGCAGCAAGTTTAAAACATTAGATGGAGGCAGTATTTTACCTGAAAAATTTTAAAAAATGTGTATGTTAATAAAAAAAAAAAAACAAGTAAAACAAATAACAAAGCAATTAAACAGATTTCCTATTCTTCAATCTTTATAATGCCCTTCCAGTGGTGCATGTGCTATTTCCCAACCCCGTGGTCATTGCTGCTTGCTTATGAATTGTGTCTGCCAATGATCATATTTATTTTTCTGTCTTTGACAGAGCTTCTTTGTTTTCCCATAAAGAATTTCCATATCTGAGGTAAGTAGAACAGCTATTTCTTTCTGCAAGGGTATACATTCAGACATGTTTTAAACAGGAAAGAACATTTCTTGATGCTTGAATTGAGTGCCTTGGGTCATAGCAGACCAAAAGGGAGAAAGCCGGTGTACTAATCAAAGAATGGAAAATACACAGCTGAATAGTGTACATTTACAGTAGAGAATGTATATATTTTATTACTGACCTCTAAATAGTCATATTTTTCCATAATGGTAGTCTAACAGTGTTAATCACCTTTTGGCATAGACATTCAAAATAAAACTGTGACAGATTTGTCTGTGTTTTGGGTTGGTTCTCTTGAGTACTGCAGACTGCAAGTTAGAAGCAAGCTTTGCAATATCCTATGTATTATATATAACAGAATAGCTATCTAAAGGGTCAAACTACAAGTTAATTCACAGCTGTGTAAGCTGCAGCTGTACAGAGAAAGGCATAATCAAAATGTGTAAGGCAGGAGTAATGATTAATTGGTTGGCAAATGTCATGCCATCTTGGATCTGAAATTCGAAAAAATCTCTAGCTGATAGGGAGTACCCATTAGTAAATTACAGTCATTATTGGCAAATATGCCCTCTAATTCTTTATGTTTGTTTGATGGTGATGCACTCAAGCATGACAAAGATGAAAAGGTCGATGTTAGGAATATCACTATATTAGTTTTAATTTGAAGTTCAGTCGGTTTAATGTAATTTAAGTGTAAAAGGCTTAATCATAGCAATCACGCTAGACTAATAAAAGCAAGTTTTTAATATTCGTTTGTTATGCATCAAGTGGATCAGTTTTCAATTTCTGTGAAGGTACCAATATAGTTTCTTTCAAAGGTATTCATGTTTCATTTTATTTTTATTTTTTAGATATTATTTTTTAGATATAAATGTTTTATGACTATAGAAAAACACACTTTTGATATATAGAATGTATCTCATTATGTTTTGCAAAATTCTTCATTCATTGATAAGTGCAGAGACTAAGCGTGAAATTCATGCTCAAGTTGAATACTACACAGTGGGTATTTGCACATTTAGCTTCCATGTGGATATATGTATGCAAATGACAGCATAATCAGATGGAAAATTAAGGTTTAAATCCAAATGAGGCAGTGCTGATATGGAAATGTATACAATCAAAACAGTGAGAAAAAGAATATTTCTCAAACGGTACAGTGTACATGAATACTGACTAAAAAAAATAAATGCAGTGACTGATAATAAGTGAATGGAATTAATGCTTTTCACAGAATTTCTATAGAACAACAAAGCATCTCTAAATAACATTTAAATAGTCTAGCACCAAAATCAAATGACTTTCATCAAACATTCACAATTAAAACACAACACAGGTCATCCCATGCATTAAAACAATAGTAAATGCTTAGCCTGTTGAAGATCTTTTCACAGATCTAAGACTTAAAATCATTTCTTTATGGGCAACATCATTACACCCAGGTAAAAAAAAACAGGATAATGCAAATTGAATATTAAAAGTTGCCACTGTCATCCATTCCCCTGAATGATTGCAACCACCTACATAAATAAACCTTTTCAATTACAGTTAACATAAACTGTCAAAATCAACTTTTTCAGTTACAGTAAATGTGAATTGCACATGCTTTGTTATTCTGAAGTTCCATCCAATAAAAGGGATGAAAGACACATGAGGACTCAACATGAATATCTGACCTTATCCCTGTGGATATATGTGTAGTCCTCATTATCTCGACATTCTGACCTTTCAGTGACCAACATCTGGCTTAAGAATAATTATCAGCTTTCTTGAAGTTGTGGTTTTGCACATAAAACAGCATATTCTGTTCCACAAAAAAGCAAAGGAGTGAGCCACCATATGTATGGCTCTTATGACATTGCATGCTTACCTGAGTGCTGAGTGCCACAGACTCCACACTTGTGGCAATAAAAGCCCACGTGGTCCAGGTTGGCAGAGATATGGAGATAGGAAAGGTTACCATTCACTATCCTGATAAGTGTTCAATGCATTTTCGATCATTTCCTGTGTATTTATGCATTACATCCAAGTGATTCCCACATCTGACACATGCTGATTCTGGCAAAGTGATGCCCTGCAGTGATATCTAGTTGGTAAGTGCAGGTTCAGAACGCAGGATAAATCTGTATTACTTCATAAGGTGTGAACATATGCACAAATCCTCCAACAAAATGACTATATATATATATATATATATATATATATATATATATATATATATATATATATATATATATATATATATATATATATATATATATACTATGCATTGCAAGTGATGCTGGATATTTCATGCAGCCATGGCATATGATACCACACTCCAACACAAAGTACGGCAGAAGTACAATGCAATATGGCAAAACAGAGACAATGTGTGATCTACCTGTTGATAATTAGGCTTCCCTTCCTCAGGAGCCATTATGCAGACAGACATTGGGGCTTTCTGGTTATATCCCTAACCACACACCTTTAGTGGCTAACATGAACAAGTACACATCACCGTAGGGGTGCTCTGTGTTCTGTCATGAGGTACACACACACACACACACACACACACACACACACACACACACACACACACACACACACACACACACACACACACACACACACACACACACACACACACACACGCACCTACCATTAATAGCTTGAAATGTGAAGCCTCATCCCGTAATCCTGTAGCCACTGTTATCATAAAAGTTTTCTCTTGCTTGTATGAGGTTTAGCCAGCCAGGAGCACCATTGCCATCCAACCCCCAGGATGGGCAAGTCTGTATGAAACACTCACTCCCATCTTTCCTTTTCCAGCTATTCTAGCTCCCAGGCAACAAGTTTATTTTTGAACTGTCTGGGATGAAGGCAATGCTTCATTGTCTGTGACACAGAGCTAGGCATAGAGCATGTATATGGCCTACTTAAGTCATATGCTCACGGCTTGGACACATCTGGTAGGTCATAGCCTTTTCTCTGCTACAGTACATGAGATTGAAGAAATAAGTTGGTTAGCCCCAAAATACAGATGTCGTAGGACTAGGTCACACACCACAGGCTCAGAATCCTCACCAGTGACACCTATAGAGGACAGCAAGGCAGAATGCAGTGACACATGTAGACAAATTGACCTCCTAGATGGCTTGGGACATAATGATGGAAGCACAGGTGAAGAGGTGATGTCTTGTTCAGAACTATGGACCATAATAAGCATTCATTGACTATGCAGTGCATCAGACATCACCATAATTCCTATACAAGATGGTGGGTGGTAGTGAATCAGTCATCATAATGTGCACAGGTGCCAAAGGACACTATGAAAAATGCCTGTCAATACAAAGTAGGTGGTGGATCACATTACAGGAGGTGGAAAGATGGTCTCAAGGTGAGATAACCAACTGTGTGTCTGGGATCACATCCTCCTATGATCTACAGTCACTTTGGTGATTTTGGGTCACAGGAATCTGGCAGGGTTGGTATGTTACAGCACAGCTGTGACTTGGAAGGTGTTTATTGGTTATGGGTCCTGATATTAGAGATTCTGTGCTGTTGTCACCAATGATGAGGGGTGGGAGGAGAGCTTTGCATACTTACTGACTGATGCTTAGTGTGTATCCCATGAATGCCCACATACAGAGCCACCCCAGGTACATGCCTTACTCAGAACACAGACATTTCCAGCTTTGGCAGAGATGATGACACTTGCAATCCTCTGCAAAATGCCACTGCAGTGATGTTTGCCACCATATCCCTCATAAGATGAACCATTCTGCAAACTCTGTCCATATCACTGCCCATGCTGATATATCTGCTGTTAATAGGCCAGTGCAATTTCTGTCTGGACTGGGTGTCAGCCTTCATGCTTCCTGCACCACACATTATCCCCAGCATGGTGTACTTCCTTCCTAGTATGTGTTGCATCATACCATGCAAGTTGTCTTACCTTCTATATTACCTTTTCTACTGTCAGTGTATCTGTCCAGTCCATGTCTCCATATCCTAATGTGCACGTGTCTATCCCTGTTTGCCTGTGCTGTTTTCTATATGGCTCACCTACACCTATTTTCTCCCCATTTTTTATTCTCACTTTCATCTCATCTCCACTGCATATGTATTTATTTATTTATTTACGTTTGTTGACCGTGAAACTCTACTGGGTCATAAACCCATTTCCAGTGGATGCCCGGGAAGAAAAGCTCCAGGAAGACACAAAACATTAAAACATATTACAAGTAGCATGGTACATGGAAATAGTATTCATTTTTTAGTATAAACTAACATACAATTTTGTTTTAAAGCTAGGGATACAAACTAGTCATCTTAACATGTAATAAAATATACAATCAATTTGCAAAAATTGAAAAACGCAAGGAGGAGAATTCTTTCTTCTGTAATTAAAGAGGACTATATACCCACAAAAAGCTTACCTTGTCACCTATAGCCTGCATTGTACTAAATGTTATACTTCTGTGTGTTCTTCTGCTTGCTGCCAGCCTCCTTTCCCACTTTCCATGACACTGTTTGTCCATGCCATCTAATGAAACATAAGTGTGGCTCACCATAACATGATATAAATCTCATTAATGTACAGGTGTGTGTGTGTGTGTGTGTGTGTGTGTGTGTGTGTGTGTGTGTGTGTGTGTGTGTGTGTGTGTGTGTGTGTGTGTGTGTGTGTGTGTGTGTGTGTCTGTGTGTGTGTGTGCGTGTGTAAAGAACCTTATTGTACTAGTCTGAAGTGGGGCACAACAGTAAGTTCCCTTATATACCGCTACAAGTTGCTAGGCTATCTCATTTGCTGCAAAATGCTCACTAATGACTTTAGGTGCATA
Organism: Protopterus annectens; assembly: GCF_019279795.1. Taxonomy (NCBI): domain Eukaryota; kingdom Metazoa; phylum Chordata; order Ceratodontiformes; family Protopteridae; genus Protopterus; species Protopterus annectens. The sequence continues at coordinate 1,074,537,163 of NC_056733.1, forward strand.
CAGCTTCTGTAACCACATTCCTGCCTAATTACAGCTGAGCTGAACTGTCCACTCAGCAGTTCAGTATGTGCATGTTTGTGGGTCTATGTCAGATGATTGATTTTTTGGAAACTCAAGAAAATATCAGAGACCATACGACTGAAGTTTCCAAAAACTCGAACATGCCAAAAAAAAAAAAAAAAAAAAAATCTACCTTTTATACATTTTTGCAGAGGGACAAGCCCTGCTGCTCCCACACACACACCCTGCAAATTATATATACCAATTCTAAGATCGCACTACCATGAGGAAAAGACTAAATTTCCCGATCCTCGCTGTACCGCAATCTACATTCAGAAGCTTTGAGTTTTCAAAAACTCAATCATATGGTCCCGACAATATGAAGTTCAAGTTTCTGAAAACTCAATCAACTGATAATAACCCGCACATTTGTATGTATGGTTATTCTCTCCACTGCCGCACATCACTGTGGAGCTGTGTAACACGTTTCTGTGAATCCCACTAAATACAGATACCATTAATCTGCTCAGATAAAACATAACATTTGTCAAACTTGGCTGTTCTCGTTAATTCAGGACTTGGTGTGAGTAAGTTGCTTTGCAATGTGTGGAAGAAACTACTATATTGTGACTGCCTGTGAGATTCATAAGCAGAACTGTCAACCTAATGCCTTCAAAAAGGAAATATAGCTTGAATCACAGAAACTCAAACAGTGCTTCGTAAATACTGCTTCCCATCTCAGAATTACCAAAACAGGCAAAAGGTAAGTATTTGTTTTTTCTAAAAAAAAATAAATAAATACATAAACAAATAGTTGACTTGTTTAGGAAAAACAAGTGCAAGGTTATCAACTATCCCTCATTACCATAATGTCATGCGAAAAAAGCAAGAAAAATGGCAAAAGACCTAAAATTTTAGGACAAAATTTCCTCCAGTAACTGCATAAAGCAAGTATTTTTATATTACAAACACCTCAGTATGAAATGAAACAGCAGAAACAACTTTTTTTTGTTTTGCCAATAAAGTGGAGTCCATTCCTTTCCTCTGACTGAAGCTATGGTTTGTCTTGCAAAAGCATACATTTCAGTAAAAAATGTCCTACTTTGAGCATCTGAAAAGGTGCCAGTCCTCTTTTTTACCTGAGCAGCAATGACGTCAGATGTAATTATGGGGCTCTTCTTCAGTAGACCAAATTTACACTTACCTGAACTGCAGATTACCGAGATGACAACACCAAAATTGCAATAAGCAAACCTTCACATTGCTGAAGTTTTCTACAGGGAAAGAAGACACTTAGCCAACGTTTAACAAAACAACACACCAAAGTATGTCAAACCCACCCAGGTGGGGGGCTATGCCCCCCACACCCCCATTAACTAAAAACACAAACTCCAGGATCACACTACATTGGGGAAAAGGGCAAATTTCCCCATGTTGTCCAAGTGTCTCAGTTCCCTACAAAAAAAAAAAAAAACGGTCATGTTCAGGTTTGGTTTATTGCAAGTTCAGTGTTGACTTCTCCAGAATCTGCAAATTGAGTAAGTGTAAATTCAATCGACTGAAGTACAGCCAATTATAGTGAGTAATTATATATGTGAGAGGAGGTGTGACAACCCATGTGGTGGTTTCCCCCATATAAAAACACAACTTTCAGATAAATGTCCCTTTATGATCATCTGATCAGTATTTTATGTGCATTTACTAGAAAATACAGATGGTTTGTTAACAGACCCCCTGAATCATTATGTGGCATAGCTTTTAACTATAGTATAACATGTCTGACATACAGTGCACAGCAGTTGGTCCCTCTTGTGCTGTCCTCTGTTATCATGCTACACCAACTCATATATCTTTTAATTCATTAGGTATGGCATGAAAGATAGGGATATTCTCATATTATGAGAGAGGATAGAGTATTGTAAAATCGCTCATTGTCAGGAGCTTGGCTACATTGTTATGTGGGAAAAGGTCCAAGTGTGGTTGTGGTAGGATGCTTTACTGTACCTCTAAGAATTCTGTGGTCAGTAGAGTTTTCATACTATGCACATTATTTCTCTTTCTCTCTTACTTATGTACTGATGTTACTAGCCTACTCAATACTCAGCAACACCTCAACAGAGAAGTAGGCATGTGTGTGCGCAAACGCACTTCAGCTGTTGCTACATGATTCTGATCTCATACCTAATGCAGTAAAAGGACCAGCTCCTATACAGCTGCTGGAATGTTTCTGTACTGAGTACACTCTTAAGAGAGTCATTTGCATGTGTGCTCCATACAATGTACTGTTGCTATAAAATGGGGAAAGGTCACATACTGGTTCTTACATGATTGTAGAGTTTTCTTTATGAGTCAGAAAAGGTGTTCATATGCCATTCTATTGTAAACAAAACATGAATCCTACTCTGCATTTATAAAGGAAATGAAATCGACCATACAAGGCCTTTTGAGCCAGATCCAAGCTATAAAAGTAACTATAACAATAAAGATGTAAGTAAAGAGTTTATAGTACATGATATAAGAAGTACATTATAAAAATCCCTGTCATGTAGATACATGGTTCTGTTGTCCAAAAAAAAGAAAAGAAAATATAATGACATTTGAAAACGCTGTCGTGCACTGTAATATGTGCCCTTCTGTATAACCAGTAACACTGTATTACAACAGAGGTTGCATGACAGGTGTAAAGCTGCTAAGCTTGGAGGGGAGACAAGTTGACATAATGGTTTTAGTGCTGACTTTCCAGACACAAAGTGCAGGGACTGATTCTCACATGGGCCTAATTGGCTAGGCTTAAAATGGCCCACAAGGCTAGTTAGCCTAGTACTAATCTATGAAGCTTACATTTCTACAACAGGCTTCGCTTCTAAGGTAATGCTTTAATGCCCTACTGGAACTTATTCCTGGTTGATGCCTTAATGACAAAAAGAAAAGAACTCAGAATTTATAGTGGTAGCATAGAGGTAGCCCTGGACGTACATTGAAGGAACGATATAGGAGTAGCCTTGGACGTACATTGAAGGAACAATATAGGACTATCTAGGAATAGTAAAGCTTGATCTCGGTGTTTTACTTGATGCCTTTTTATTATGATTTGGTGCAGAGATACTTGGCACCCAGGCACAGATGGACAAAGACCTAATTATGTCCCAGGTGACCTTTGTTTCACTAGTAGTATGGTTGTTGGAGAGAATGGGCATGGAAAAGTAGGCTTGAATTGCCATTTTACCCATCCTCAAGCAAGGAATATAGCTAAGCCCACCACATTAGTATCACATGCCAATGGACAGGGGATTTATTTGTGGAAAGGGACACATGGGCTGACACTGTTGCAGTGACTATATTATCAGGGAGAGACATGCGTATGTAAAGCATGCCTATGCAAAAGCATGCATGATTCTCCCTGGCAAAGCAGCCATTGCAGAGTCCACAATTCATATAGAATTTAGGGACTATGTCAGGAAGGGAATCTGGCATTCCCTAACACCCAGTTGTGACTTATAATGATCTGATGAGGCACCTTGGATGATTACAAATGACCCGTTTTGGCTCTTGTATTGTCTGTAGCGGCCTGGTTGTAACATCAGGAAGGAATGAATAAGTCTGTGGAATGCCAGAAGGTGAGACACTGGATGAGTTCTCGAGCAAGGATTACAGAAAAAAATGAAAATAAAAAAAGATTCTGTGTAGAGACATGCCAGGTCTTGACTATTAAGGAACAAAGCACTGACTATGAACCAAACAACTTAGGTTCATTTAGTAGCCTGGACACTGGAGGGATGAGTGAGGGTGCAGTGACTGCTATCCTGTCTCACAAAGTGCCCACTAAACACATGCAACTTTCCCTTTACCTGTGATAAAATTTATCTTGGAGACCAAGTAATACATAAAAGCAGTTGCTTTAAGAGAGACAGATGCCTTTGATAATGCTATGTCACTTGCAAAATTGAGTGACATATCCATGCTAAGGTCCATTGCATGCAAGTCACTGAGTGTACTGATTGACATACATAATTAAAATATCCAGGTCTTAGGCAAGAATCCCAGCCTCCCATGACTTCACCCTCTGTCTTTGTAAATCTACTGTATGACTGACCAAGTCTCTCCAACAAAAAGTGCTCCTGTGTTGCCCTGTCGAAAGACTCTTGGTTCCCATGGGCTCTCCCAGGTGATTAGCAAATGCATTACACCTGGTCTTTTGAATTCCTGAACCCTTCACATAGCCACTAATAAGTGCTTTATTGTATGCTATTTTACTATGAATCTTATATAGTTTAATGGCTTGTTAGATCCACTTTCAATAAATGTGAATCTGAAGGGAAGAAAAGTTTACCTTTGCTCATGCAGAGTCTATTCTGAAAGTGAAAGTTTCTTGTTTTATTAATAAAATGCTTATCAGTATTTCAACTATACAATTTAAAATAAAAGCTTTAAATTAAATTCAAATCTCTGTAATTATTGTAAAAGTACAGATGAAAACAATATGCATACTTATAGGTTTGAACAGCATTTTATGGTAACTGAGAAGTGACTGACGAATAATGGGATACTGGCATGGAGGGGGACAGTGTGGTCAGTCCATTACCCTCCTAGCATCCCATTTAACAGTGATCCAGCTATGGGCATACTACAGCCACTTACATACACAATAAACAATTCATAACTTTTGAAAACCACAGACGATGGTGGAAGGAAGTCAACAAGCTAGAATGCTGCATAAAATCTAATAACAAATCATACACTTTTACTCTGGATGAAAATTCTCACATCGCACATACATTTCACCCTACAAACTCTCCAAATCAATATCCACTCAAGTTAATATCTTTATTTTCTTGGTGAGAAACCTCTGGTTTATGATTATGACTATGATTAGTTTATGATTATGTTTATGGTTTATGGCTGCTGCAGGTGTCTGGTGAGGTACATGCAAAAGGGAGCATTATACTCTATTAAAGATTGAATGAGGGTTGAGTACAGTAGAGTTATAACATCCTTCGATCTGCATGTGATGTCCTTACTTATGAGATGTGCAATATAGAAGGCTTTCCTCACCACTGCAGAAACTTGGTGGTTGAAGTTGTTTGCTATTAACCTGTTTTCCCAAATCTCGCACCACTGGGTTGAACTTAGAGGGGTGGGGTGGTGTCGATACTGTAATTAGAATGGACTTCTACTTTGACAAAGGGGATAGTAATGTACTTTTTTTGCATTTAATTTTAGTCCGTGACTTTGGCAATAATCATTTGTTTCGAACAAACACTGTTTAATGAGCGCTTTCAGTAGGATCAGTGTCCTACCTTCTTCAGACAACTAGAAATCAATTAACAAGGTATTTAAAACATGAAAAACGTCACAATTAAGCAATTAGTAAAAAACCATAAGAAAGGTACTTGTCCTTAAAGCTGCAATGGATTACCTAATGCTGCACACTACATAAATATATATACACATTCATTTTTCACATTTAGTCATCAAAGAAGCTGGATATATAAATTATTTTATGGAAAATAGATAAATATCTATAAATAATATATAAATAATATAAACTCGTATACAACCATTAATAAAGAAAAAATAAATATATATAGGCATTATTATGTATATTTTAAAAATATGTAATTATATTTCTATAAAGAATTAATATAATAAATATGTTTAAATATGAGTATAATATGTTAAATTTATTTCAATATAAAATGAGTTAAATTTCTTTCAATATAAAATGAATCTAAAACATGTGTAAAAATGTTTATATACCAACACATATAAAAGCACATATCAGGGGCAGCCTAAAACTAAACACTCTAACAGTAAGCAATCAAGAAAAGATAAAAACATTACTATATAGAACAACTTGCCAACATAAACTCAAGATGGAATAGAGTATGTGGCTCATACATATAACATATCCCTACAAAATAAAACAATAGGTAGATTCATACAACACTAATTAGGTCATCTGTTTAAAGCCAAACGTTTTAAGACACATTTAATACATATATATTCATTTAGACCTGGATATATGTGGGCTTCTGTTCTAATCTGCCACATAATTTCGTCAACTTCTAGATTTAACTGCCAAGGACCACCTCTGAGATCCAGGTGCCTTTGTTGTAAAATCGAAAATTTAAAACCATAGTCAGGGAAGTCAACAATATGCCTGGCCAAGGCTTTATTCATATCTTTTTTACTAATGGCATAAACATGCTCATAAATTCGTTGTCTTAATTTTCTCTCAGTCTTTCCTATGTAGAATGCGGAACACTGAGAACAAGTAGCTACATATATAACGCCTTTAGTATGGCAGTTGTACCTTCCATTTATGAAAAATGCTTTGTCTTTTAACATAATTTTGTTGTTTCCACAAATAAACTTACATTGGTGACATGCACCACATTTATACATTCCAGAATTACCATGGATTGAAGATGCTACATTCCTTTCTAAAATAGATTTTAAATTTCCCCCTCTTCTAAAAGTAATTTTAGGTTTTAAACCTAACAGTTTAAGTAGACCTTTGTCCTCTATTATAATGGACCAATTCTTGTATAAAATTTCTTTCATATTATAATGGTCCAGTGAATAGGTACAAAGAAAACTTACTCTGTAATCTAATTCTGCCTTATAGGGAGACTGATCATTAACTGCCATCAAAGTGTTAGGAGTTGGGGATGAGCTATTTGTCAACAAGGGCGTAAAATGACCTACTTCTCTTTTATTACTGACCTCCAAGGAAATAGAATCTATTAAAGGCTCTGGACATCCTCGACTTATAAACATACTCTTTAGAAGTGAACATTCCAAATAAAAGTCTGTATCATCAGTGACCATCCTAGCCGCTCTCACCAATTGTCCTTTCACAACAGCTTTCTTTTGGTGAAATGGATGGCTACTCGTAAAATGTAGAAATGAGTTTGAATAGGACGGTTTTCTATATATCACACTCTTGTACCTACTATTAGTTGTGTCTTTAACAAGATTAACATACAAATAGTCAATTGCCGTTTCATCGACTTTAAAAGTAAATTCGAAGAAGTCAGTCATAGATTGTATACTATTTATAAAAGTAGGAATAAGTGCTTTAGGGCCTTTCCATATAATAAATATATCATCCTGGTACCAAGTGTACCAGGAAACATTTCCTATAAATAAATCATTCTGAAAAAGCAAGGATCTCTCCCAATATGCCATGATGCAATTCGCAAAACTACCCCCACACGGGGAGCCCATGGCTATGCCAGTTCTTTGTAGGAAGAAGCATCCGTCAAAAATCATATAATTGTTTTTTAATACAATTTCAAGTAATGTCACCACCAAATAGATAGTTTTCTCTTCTATTTGTTTAAGGATCATAAATTCTCTGATCCATTCAAGGCCAAGAGACTGTGGGATAACTGTGTAGAGGTCCCTAATATCAAGTGTAAGGAAAATGGAGTCCCTAGAATATTCCAATTTACTAATATTTTCTAAAAAACTCCATGAATCCTTACATATTTCAATTTCCTGCTCAATTAGTGGCCTTAAAATACTATCAACGTATTTTGCACACCCATAAGTAATGGAACCTCTACCATCTACAATTGGCCTAAAAGGGGGGTCATAATAACTTTTGTGAATTTTCAGAGAACCAAATGAATCAGGAATTTTAGGAGCATTCATTGTCAAAAACTGGTGAAGATCAAGATCTATAGTTCCCTCCAGAAACAAGTCATTAAACAGTATATTAATTTTCTTATACGCTATATTGATTTCGTTAATATTAACTGGAGTATAAGCTTCAGTTTGCAAATATTTATCCATATATGACATAAACTTTTTGGTCCATAAATACAAGACCTCCCCCTTTATCAGGTTTCATAACCCTAATACCACAATTGTGTAGTAGTTTAATAAAATCACTTTCTTGTTTTGTAATGTTAGACATTTTCTTCCCACCTTTTTTACAATTGTTACTTATAGATCTTAGGTCCATCTCACAAATCTTTTCAAAAATATTGAGAATTTTTTCTCAAAAGGCTTATCTTTTGTCTCAGATAAAAATATGGACTTGGAAAGGGCAATCCTGGACTTAAAACTTTTTGTACGTAAGCTTAACCTGCAGGTTTGCATGGGGGTGTTCCATCCCTAACTAATACATTAAGAGTGTCTAGTCTTTTTAATCCTCCACTACATAGTATTCTCAATACTTTTGAAAAGATTTGTGAGATGGACCTAAGATCTATAAGTAACAATCATAAAAAATGTGGGAATAAAATGTCTAACATTACAGAACAAGAATGTGATTTTATTAAACTACTACACAATTGTGATATTAGGGTTATGAAACCCGATAAAGGGGGAAGTCTTGTATTTATGGACCAAAAAGTTTATGTGTCATATATGGATAAATATTTGCAAACTGAAGCTTATACTCCAGTTAGTATTAACGAAATCAATATAGCGTATAAGAAAATTAATATACTGCTTAATGACTTGTTTCTGGAGGGAACTATAGATCTTGATCTACACCAGTTTTTGACAATGAATGCTCCTAAAATTCCTGCTCTTTTTGGTTCTCCGAAAATTCACAAAAGTTATTATGACCGCCCCTTTAGGCCAGTTGTAGATGGTAGAGGTTCCATTACTTATGGGTGTGCAAAATACGTTGATAGTATTTTAAGGCCACTAATTGAGCAGGAAATTCAAATGTGTAAGTATTCATGGAGTTTTTTAGAAAATATTAGTAAATTGGAATATTCTAGGAACTCCATTTTCGTTACAATTCATATTAGGGACCTCTACACAGTTATCCCACAGTCTCTTGGTCTTGAATGGATCAGAGAATTTATGATCCTTAAACAAATAGAAGAGAAAACAATCTATTTGGTGGCGACATTACTTGAAATTGTATTAAAAAACAATTATATGATGTTTGACGGACGCTTCTTCCTACAAAGAACCGGCATAGCCATGGGCTCCCCGTGTGGGGGTAGTTTTGCAAATTGCATCATGGCATATTGGAAGAGATCCTTGCTTTTTCAGAATGATTTATTTATAGGAAATGTAGCCTGGTACACTCGGTACCAGGATGATATATTTATTATATGGAAAGGCCCTAAAGCACTTATTCCTACTTTTATAAATAGTATACAATCTATGACTGACTTCCTCGAATTTACTTTTAAAGTCGAAGAAACGGCAATTGACTATTTGGATGTTAATCTTGTTAAAGACACAACTAATAGTAGGTACAAGAGTATGATATATAGAAAACCATCCTATTCAAACTCGTTTCTACATTTTACGAGTAGCCATCCATTTCACCAAAAGAAAGCTGTTGTGAAAGGACAATTGGTGAGAGCGGCTAGGATGGTCACTGATGATACAGACTTTTATTTGGAATGTTCACTTCTAAAGAGTATGTTTATAAGTCATGGATATCCAGGGCCTTTAATAGATTCTATTTGCTTGGAGGTCAGTAATAAAAGATAAGTAGGTCATTTTAGGCCCTTGTTGGCAAATAGCTCAATCCCAACTCCTAACACTTTGATGGCAGTTAATGATCAGTCTCCCTATAAGGCAGAATTAGATTACATAGTAAGTTTTCTTTGTACCTATTCGCTGGACCATTATAATATAAAATACATTTTATACAAGAATTGGTCCATTATAATAGAGGACAAAGGGCTACTTAAACTGTTAGGTTTAAAACCTAAAATTACTTTTAGAAGAGGGGCAAATTTAAAATCCATTTTAGAAAGGAATGTAGCATCTTCAATCCATGGTAATTCTGGAATGTATAAATGTAGTGCATGTCACCAATGTAAGTTTATTTGTGGAAACAACAAAATTATGTTAAAAGACAAAGCATTTTTCATAAATGGTAGGTACAACTGCCATACTAAAGGCATTATATATGTAGCTACTTGTTCTCAGTGTTCCTCATTCTACATAGGAAAGACTGAGAGAAAATTAAGACAATGAATGTATGAGCATGTTTATGCCATTAGTAAAAAAGATATGAATAACGCCTTGGCCAGGCATATTGCTGACTTCCCTGACCATGGTTTCAAATTTTCGATTTTACACAAAGGCACCTGGATCTCAGAGGTGGTCCTTGGCAGTTAAATCTAGAAGTTGACAAAATGATGTGGCAGATTAGAACTGAAGCCCACATATATCCAGGTCTAAATGAATATAAATCTATTAAATGTATCTTAAAACGTTTGGCTTTAAATAGATGACCTAATTAGTGTTGTATGAATCTACCTATTGTTTTATTTTGTAGGGATATGTTATATGTATGAGCCACATACTCTATTCCATCTTGAGTTTATGTTGGCAAGTTGTTCTATATAGTAATGCTTTTATCTTTTCTTGATTGCTTACTGTTAGAGTGTTTAGTTTTAGGCTACCCCTGATATGTGCTTTTATATGTGTTGGTATATAAACACTTTTACACACGTTTTAGATTCATTTTATATTGAAAGAAATTTAACTCATTTTATATTGAAATAAATTTAACATATTATACTCATATTTAAACATATTTATTATATTAATTCTTTATAGAAATATAATTACATATTTTTAAAATATACATAATAATGTCTATATATATTTATTTTTTCTTTATTAATGGTTGTATATGAGTTTATATTATTTATATATTATTTATAGATATTTATCTATTTTCCATAAAATCATTTATATATCCAGCTTCTTTGATGACTAAATGTGAAAAATTAATGTGTATATATATTTATGTAGTGTGCAGCATAAGGTAATCCATTGCAGCTTTAAGGACAAGTATCTTTCTTATGTTTTTTTACTAATTGTTGAATTGTGACGTTTTTCATGTTTTAAATACCTTGTTAATTGATTTCTAGTTGTCTGAAGAAGGTAGGACACTGATCCTACCGAAAGCGCTCATTAAACAGTGTTTGTTTGAAGTATATATTTGGTTCTCCGACTCTGCTGACAGTGCTACCCGCCTTTGTTGTTTTAACAATCATTTCTTTGTGTTAGCCCCTTCTGTAATATTTTAACATCATTGGGAGACTCATTGATTGCACTCAATTGACAATCATTAGTGAACTTGGTAAGCAAAAGGCCATCTACTTTAGCCTTGACTTCCACAAAATAGATTTCAAAGAGTAAAGGGCCCAGGACAGATGCCTGAGTTATGCCACTGATGACTGGTCTACTGGTAGAGGTTGAGTCACCAATTTCGGCAGTATATGTTCTGTTAGAGAGCCTGTTGGCTACCCATCGAGACATATAAGGGTTAATCCCCAGCTAGTAGAGTTTCTCAATAGTACCCGAGTGAGGGAATTGTGTCAAAAGCCTTGGCCAGGTCAAGGTAGGCAGTATGAACTGTATTTCCTTCATCCAGGGCTTTGGTAACTTTCTCAAAGAAGACTACCAGGTTTAACAAGCACATTCTACCCTTAATGAAGCCAAACTGGGTTGGGTATAGAGTTTAAAAGTTGCCTATGTCTTTGTTGATAAGCTCCATAATGATTCTTTCCATGGCCTTGAAGATGAGGTTGGTTAGACTTATGGTCTATAGTTCCTAGGGTCGGTTGATGGTCCCCTTTTGTGCAAGGGGATTACTGTTGCTGGTTTCCATTTTGCTGGATCAAAGCCAGTTCTCAGGCTGTGGTTAAAGAGGGCACCAAGTGGGTTCACTAGGTCCTGTTTTAGATTACTTAGCATGCATCCTGGGATGTTATCTGGTCCCATTGAGGCCATGTTTTTGGTCTTGGAGATCATGAATATAACCTGATCTCTGGAGATGATAGGCAGAGTACTGGTGTCAGGTATGCTTTGGTGTATGGCTGGTGGAGACAGGGGTGCCAAATCTGTCATCAAGCAGGATGGCAATTTTTCTCTGGTGTAGCATGAGTGGTACCATCCACTATAAATCTGGAACATAGCTAGGCATTCATTGTTTAGATTTAGGATGTAGTTAAAGAATGCCTTATGATTATCCTTAGCTAGGGATGCCATTTTAGTTTTGTAATTAGCTTTGGAGGACTTGACAAGATTTCTGATTTGCTTGATCAAGCTGTGGAGAGAGTTCTTTCACTATTGAGTCAGGTCCCTGTTGTTCTTAGACATCAGTTTCTTCCTCCCATTATATAACATGTTTACACTTGAAGTCCAACAGGGTGGCTTTTTTTTCGGAAGGATCTGGTTTTGTTTCGGTTAGGTACAGCCGAATCAATACAGTCGCTTAAGTGTTTATACGGGGCATTTCTGTACACCTCTGCATAGCAGTCATTGTTGTCTTTGATTGCAGGGGGTTTGAAAATTTATACCATTTCTTAGTAGGCTTAGTTTGCTTTGTTAAATTGTTTTAGTTTTTTTGTCCCTTTGGGGGTGTCATGTCCAACAGTTACATTGAACGAGACTGATTTATGGTCTGACCTTACTAAGGACATCACATGGGGGAGTGCAGTTATCCCCCCATGTTGGTGAGTCCTATGTCTAGGACATTTGAGCCTCTTGTGGGGGGTGCCAACTATCCCTTCCAGAGCATTTGTGTTGATAAAGTCTAGGAACCCCTGAGCAAGCATGTTTGTGCTCATGCATGTCATCCAGTCGCTGGAAGGATGGCTGAAATCTCCACTGATCAAGGTGTCTGGCTATATGGTGAGTGATTCTTGCATGTCCAGGTAAGTGTTGTGCTTTTCTTGGTTCATGGTGGGGAGCCTAAAGCTAGCATTGATGAGGGAAGGTATTTTGCCTATAGTTAATGGAATAGTTCGAGAGAGTCATACTGTCTGACCAGTCACGAGGTGTACTTGGCTTTAATGAAGATGGATACATCTCCATCTTTGGTTTTTTCATGCTCATTTTGAGGTCTGAATGTGTGGAAGGCATTGTAGCCTTGCAGAGCTGGGATGCTCTCCTCAGCTTTGAATTATGTCTTAGTGACTGCACAGATGTCGGCATCTTCCAAGGTGAGGAGTACTTCCAGGGAGTGCAGTTTCCTGTTTAGACTCCTAGCATTAAGCAGCAGAACCTTGACTTTATCTCCAGGGGATTTTATTACATCAGAAATGTTATTGAACCACTAAATAGAGCTGTACTTGTATTCCACACAAAAGAAAGGCCAGCGAGAAATCAAACAGTTTTAATAAAAAAGCAAATAAAACACAGAATAAAGTGCTCTAGCTCCTCAGCTCTAACAAGCCTTTTACAGAGTACATCGGAAATGTTGTTGTTTTGACATTGCCTAAAAAAAGGCACTATGGGGGAGGTAAGTGCCTTAGCCACTATCTGAAAGCCTAGAGGAGACAGGTGCAGACCATCTTTGGCAAAGCAGCATGGCCTATCGACCATGTTTTCCCAGACTGACAGATACTGTATCCCCCTGGACTGACACCAGAAGCTAAGTCAATTGTTGAAGCTGATCGTTTTTTGTGTATATTGTGGCTTCATCCTCGGTGAAGGTAGAATACTGCTTAGGGCTAGGGTCATACCTGCCAGGAATACATACTCTGAGAGTTCAGTCCTATTTCTCTTCATATAGTCTAAACAGGTACATCTCACATCCTTCACCTCAACATGGACTCTGACAGAGTCAAAATGGTACTTGTTGTTGAGTGACTTGAGTGCATGCATGATTTGATGGATCCTGGCACCTGACAGTCAGCTGACCATGACCCTCTCCTTGTCTTGCCTGGTGAGGGACATCTGTGTGTCTCACTATGGAGTTGCCTATGACCAAAATGTTAGTTTTTTTTTTTAACACCTTTATTGAATCATCACTTGTGACATAGGCAAATTTACATTTATACACAAGTAACTAAATTGTATTAAATTAACATTAACAAAGATTATACTTCACATATATTGCTATATATCATATAACCTAAGCAACATTACATAAATGATTCAATTCTTGACCCCTTTTTAAACAAGAAACATCTTTATTAAACCATCACTTATGGCATAAGCAATCATACATCTTTATAAATGAAAAGAAACCACACTGATACAATCCTAGTTTCAAGTATTTTACATCATAAACCATACTGATACAATCCCAGCTGCAGACATTATACATCACTTGCAATCTATCCAATCATTTTCAGTCAAACAATTAAATGGCTCATTTAAATCCTGCCTTCTTTTAAACCTCATTCCTCCCCTGTATGTATTGTTCCCACAATTCCCATTTTTCCTGTGTAGTTTGCACCTACCTTTCCTAAAGATCTCATTTCCAGTTGTTTTATCTTGTTACTCTATTCACTACTTCTAATGTAGTTGGCTTAGATTCTGATTTCCATTTTCTAGTAGTTGCTTTTTTAACAGCCACCATAATTAGACACAGCAAGACCTTACCATGTCTAGGCAATTCTGATTCTGTATCATAGCTCAGAAAAATCACCTCCCTCATCACACCAGTCCACCAACCCAGCATCTCTGACAATGCATCCTGCAGGGAATCCTTAAAGTCCACCAACCCACCGCACTCCCAGAAAACTTTAATAATTGGCTTAGCTTCTGGTGTCATTCTAAGGGGTGCAATATTTGTTAGCATGGAAGGAGACGGTCAACAGACCACACTGCTTTGCCAGGGATGGTCTGCACCTCTTCCCTCTAGGCTTTCAAATATTAGCAAAAACATTGTCTTCCCCCATAGTGTCTTTTTTAGGCAATGAAAAACTGAAAGTACTTCAGAAATAGCAAATCAAAACCAAGAAAATCTAAAGGTATTACTGCTCAAAGATAGGAGCCTAAACAAAAAACTCCACTCCCTGGGAGCTTTCTTTACCCTAGAGAATGCTGATGCCTGTGTGGTCTTAGAGACGTGCTTTAAAGATGCGGACAGCACACCAAAAGTGCAGGGTTATAATGCCTTCCACACATTTAGACCAGCTACGTCACAGGCAGGGACTAAATGTGGAGGTGTCTCTATTTACATAAAAAATAAATATACTTCAAAGCTGGTCAAACAGGACAATGCACTTGAGCTGCTCCATGTTCAAATCACCATTGGTAAAATCCAATACCACTTCCTTGCAAGCTATAGGTCCCCCTCTATGACCCAATAAACCTACACCATGTATTTAAACTTATTAGAAACACTAGTCATCCAACCCAATACCATATTCATGGGTGACTTTAATTACCCCACTATTAACTGGAAATCCTATACAACATCAAATGTACATGCACAGAGATTCCTGGATTTTGCAAACACAAACTGCCTGGACCAGATAGTCAATACACCAACCAGGGGTGCAACCATATTGGATCTGGTCCTCACTAATATGGGAGAGTACAGCACACCCCCTACTGTAATGCCTTCCCTGGTAAGATTAGACCACAAAATGGTCTCCTTTGAAGTAAAAATAAAACCCGGACAATCGGATGTATAAGAGGAAGAAGAAAATCATGGCGAAAATTAGGAGGTGCAACACTCATTAAACTAAACAAACAACTCAGAGGACAAATAAAGCTACCAAAGCCAAATTTGACGTAAAATTTGCCTCCCAGGCCAAGGACAAACACAAAGCATTATTTAGCTATGTCCGCAACCTCAAAGGCAATACACAATTGTGTGCAGAGCTGTTTGTAAATGGAGCCACCTATACTGAGCCAGAAGATATAGCAAACCTCCTGGCTGAGAACTTCAGCTCCACCTTTACTCCTCTCACCCCCTCAACTTTCCTCAGGAAATATCATCAAATATAACTCTCCTACTAACACTAGGGAGCAGGTCCTTAATGCTCTCTCTAAGACCAAGAACACTGCATCAATGGGCCCAGACAATATCCCAGGATGCTTGCTAAATAGCATGAAACATGACCTATCAGGGTCTCTGGAATTAATATTTAACTGTACCCTCCAAACAGCCTTCATGCCTCATGAATGGAGAAAGGCAACAGTCATCCCTCTGCACAAAGGTGAGCCATCTACAGACCCTGGAAACTACAGACCCATAAGTCTTACTAGTCTTATATGTAAAGCCATGGAAAGAATTATCATGGAGATGATCAATAGTGATATAGTTACCCTCCAGACACTGGACCCAACCCAGTTTAGTTTTGCAAAGGGCTGATCATGCCTACTCAACCTGGTGGACTTCTTTGAGAAGGGTGTTGGGAGGGTGGCCTAATGGTTAAGGTGTTTGCCTTACAAACACAAGGTGGGGGGGGGTTTGAGTCTCACATAATTAATTAGGGCTTAATGGGCTCGCATGGCAAGGGGCAGTTAGCTTAGTACTAATCTATGAACCTATGAACCAAAGCAATGGATGAGGGCAAAATGGTTCACACTGCCTATCTTGACCTGACCAAAGTATTTGACACAATACCCCATTTGGGCATTGTTGACAAACTCAACAGGATAGGTACAAACCCATATGTCACTCAGTGGATAGCCAAGTCGTTCACAGACAGGACCCAGGAAGTTAGAATTAGGGAGTCCACCTCTACAATGAGGCCTGTCACAAGTGGAGTCCCTCAGGGATCAGTCATTGGCCCGCTCCTTTTTGGAATTTACTTCTCTGAAGTCAAGGCTAATGTCAGTGGTCTCTGCCTGACCAAATTTGTAGATGGTTGCAAGTTAGGAGCTAACATTGAATCTCACACTGACACAAATGTTCTCAGGAGGGGCTGACACAGACAAACAACTGGTGTCAGAGTCATGGACTAAAACTAAATGCCAAGAAATGCATAATAGTATCCTTTGGGAAGTCATCCATCCCTGGTAACTATCATATTGACAATACACCCCTTAGAGTTGACCCAGTAATCAGGGACTTAGGGACACACATAGATAGTAATTTAGCCTTTGATCATCATGTGTCGACAGTGGTGAGGAAATGAATCTATGTTGCACAACTTGTAAACAAAAGTATGGCATCTAATTCCAAGGAAGTCATTGTTCCACTGTATTTGACATTCATCAGACCTATCATTCAGTACAATGCCCCCTTTGGTATGTACCTAACCAGGCATATCCAACAACTGGAATGTCCACAGAGGTTCCTCACTAAATGAATACAGTGCATAAGTAATATGTCCTATGCAGACCACCTCAAGGCCATATCCCTTTATTCTGTCTCCTACAGGCTTTTGAGGGGAGATCTATGCCTGGGGTACAGAGCATTGTCAGGCTCCACTCTGATGGACCTCCTGCGTATCCACAAAACAAACAGTGCCAGAATTACCCATTCTATAGAGTTAAATCTTGCCTGTGATATAAATAGGACCTGCTGGAGAGATAGGTATGTATCCCAGATAATACCCTGTCAATGGAACAGGCTCCCCATCCATGTGAAGCAGAGTTCCTCCCTTATTCAATTCAAGTGCAACTTGGACAATTGGATGGGAAACTGGAAATTAATCCCTGGTTTGGCACCTATGTCTCTGATGCAAACAAGTAACCTGTAAATGGTTCATCTCCCAGGCCCATGCATACACTTATCAAGGGTATCAAAACTCGTCAGAGATTTGGGATGAATGGCTAGGCTTAAAAAGGCCCTTGTGGTTGTTATCCTAGTAAACATCTATGAACCTATAAACCTATATATTCCCAAGTACCACTTTCTTCCCCGCTACACCGCCAATATTTGCTATCTACCTGAGGAAAAATTCTATGGAGTCAACTTGGGGTATAAAAATATCTATGAAAATATTCCCAAGCAAAAATCCTAAATCTTCTAGATTTTGTTGCATATTTGCTTATTTGCTGAGACACTGGTGCATGTGTAGTGGTTTCTATTTCAACAGCAGTGTGTGCAAGTAGTTTACATTTGGGAGGTCTCTGATCTTTTGGTAGGCTTTTATTGAGTACTTCTGTGGATGTGGGTTTATGCATTGTGACCTCATTTTTTGTGAGAGGTGAAGTGTGTGTGCTGACAACCTGTTTAATGTCTGTTTTTTTTTTTTTTTTGTTATGTTATGTGAGAGAATTGATTCCAATTTCATAGTGTAATTACATGTCTCGCATAGGTTATTTGTAAGAGTAAGTGGTTGTCAGTATACATGAGGCAATTACTACATTGTCTCAGGATGCCGATGTCAATCAGGCTGGCTAAAGAGATGATGGGAAACTGCCCATCCGTTTTAGCAGGTTTTTACTTGTATGTACTATTAGGGAGGGGAGTGAGCTAGTAAGACATATTTTTTGTGCTAGGACTAAAAAGGGGCTTATTTTATTGAAAGCTTGGAATGATGTGTGTCAACACTGCTCAGTACACAGCTGAGCTTCCTGTAATGCAACTGGGAAGCTTGGGATGGTTCAACTGACAGATGTCTAGGGAAAATTATGCTTCAAGGTGTTTGCATCTCTACAGGCATAGCTAACCCCAAATATTGTTGTTGTTGTGTCTTTCGGCTTTTCCCGGTTGTGTCGCCACAGCGGAACTCCGGTCCGCTAATGATTGGCAGTAGATTTTTACATGCCGAGTTGCCAGCCCTGATGCACAACCTTCAATTAAGGTACGCCCATTCATGTATGGCTTCACACAGAAGATGCTCTAGCTGAGAATCGAACAGGAGAATGTCTTACTGTGAGGTGACAACGCTACTGCAGCACCACCTCCACAGTGCACAGCTAACCCCAAATGTGAGGCTTAAATACAGGCAAAGCACTTTTAAGCTAGAATTGGAAAGCACACAATGAACCTTCCTCTAGCCATCCCCAACTCAGACAAGTCTGGATCTACATTCTTCTGCCACAAGGGTACAGGGGATCCCCTCTTAATGTAAGATGATGGTTTAGTACTGAAGTGTATCAATAACAGACTAGATGCAGCAGAGCTGAATCTAGTTTATGTTATATAGAGTAACAGTACAGTTAATTTATACCTGCCAGATGGAATTATATTCTAGCTAAATACTCCATTGTACAATAATCCAAAGCTGTCTTAAATAATAGTCGATTACTAATTGTGTCATTACTTTCACTATTTGAATAACGTAGAAATGCCAGAACCTTCTAGTAAGGAAAAAAAAGTCTTGGCATCACAATGTGGGAAATGTATGTAACACAGTTAACCACTGAACTAATCAGATCCCATCTGGCTGAAACTAATAGATGAAGCAAGATGGAAGTTAAATGGTTTCTATCCCTCCCCCATGCACAGGGTTACACCAATGACATTTTCAACTAAGTCTTATGCTGCAAAAAGAAAAATGCGTGGTATCCCTCAAAGTCTAAGCAAACCCAGTATGCAACCTATACTGGGTCAAAAACAAAAAAAAGCAGAAACTCTGCAGTGTGGAGGGTGTGAAGTTCACTCCTTGAATTATGTTATGCACCTAGTTCACTAATAAAAATGTAACTGTGAAATACGTACTACAAAATAATACAATTATCTTTCAATAATGAATATTCCATTTTTAACTGTGGAATACCTACTATTTTCTATTTTATTATTTTGAAGTACATATTTTACAGTTCAATTTTTATTAGTGAATTAAGTGCATAACATAATTTAAGGAGTGAACCTCACACCCAACATACTGCTAAGTTTCTTCTTGGTTTGTTGTCTTATTCTACCAAAAAGTTATTTTAATGGCTAGACTCTTTGGTTTGCTATTCTTGACTAAATGGGTTTTGATGCATTTGACATTTATAAAGCATACAAATGCCATAAAAAGTTATTTTTTTTATTTTATTTATCCATTGATAATCAAGTTAGTCATACTACACAAGTAGCCTGTTTTCAGGAGGAACTCAATGTTGTATTTGTTTGTCTAGGGAAAACTTGATCAAGGCAACAGAGAACTTATTGTACTTTTATCAGTCAGCACTGTGGGATGTTGTATACCTACCACCAATTAAAGTAGAAAGAATCGTGGTTTAATATCTCATTTGAAGGATAACACAACCAGGAGGTCAACATCCCCTTTATAGTGCAGTACAGTGCAAGCAATAGACCAACATGGCGTGGGAAGAGAACCCACAGCTTTCCATACCAAAGGTAGGTGTGCTACATGCTATGCCACTGACTCTACCCCAGCCTGAGTGGACTTAAACTTAATTCATTCACTCCAATGGACCAGTGGACGTTTGCATTCTAAATGCCGGGGATTTCATTCTGAGCTTTTTGACCAAAGCAAGCCATGTCCTCACATTTCAAACAAATAATCATATCTCTGGAACTGTGAGATTTTCTAAAGAAATGTAAATACCAAACAATTCATAACAATCACAACTTTACAATGGCAGTGGTAATTAGATTCTAGGCATTAAATTGTTTTCTTAAGTCATACAAAACAAATTAATAATCATTTTGTAATAGTATGTAAACAACTTAAAATATCTTAGTAACCACTCAAAATTACATACTGCAGGATCAGTTTCATTATCCATTTATGAGCTTTCTGTGAGCTTAAGCAAGTCCGTGTTGCTTTGTATTTGAGATATTTACAGAACTGTGAAAATTATAACAGCATAAATAAATAGTATATTAATAACAATTAATATATATTCAGCAACACAAACAGATGTCAAATAATAGTGCAGTTGTGCTGCTCATCATGTAAGCTTTAAAATGAAATATTTCAAGAGATTTACGTGGCATGGTCTGGGAATTACTAATTAAAAAATGAACATACTATCCCCGGGATTCATTAAGCTCCACGCAAGAATAGTGTTATTCTTGCACAGAGCGTTCCATGGTCATATAGGAGAGCAGCGCGCCCTGCATATTCATGCGGGCATGCTGCTGTCTACACTAGACGTCCACAAAACATGAAGGAGTGCAGGGGGCATGTCTGAGCACTGCTTGCACATTACACATGCCCACTGCACTCTAGAATTGTCAAATGGCAATTCCACAGCAGCTAACAGTTCCGCAGACATTGTTATCATAAGATAACAGTGTCTGTGGATAAAGTACACATAAGTACACCCACCCACAACATAGCACTTAACTGTCCAGATTTTTGCAGAGTGTCCATGTTATCCCCTAATATTTCTAACCCTTCACTAATAAAATGTCCCCTAACACAAAGTGATACATACTAGAAGCTTTCCCAGTTTATAAAAGCATTATTAACTGAATACTTTTTTAAAATCTGCAATAAAGTTAAGCGTAGCTGAGCGGATTTGCACATTGCATAGCTATGCTCAGCCTGGTTTATATATCTCAATGAGCTAAATACAAATATATGGCCAAAACAGTCTAAATTGAAAGAGCATAGTGGTTAGAGCTTTAGCTTCGCATACAGACATTCTTGGTTCGAGTCCATTCATTTTTATTTGTTAAAAAAGCACGAAAATATATTTTTTATCACTAGATTGTGAATAATAATATATATTTGTTAACCAGGGTGGTGTAGCAGGTCCAAATGTGAGGTGTCAGTGTAGTACAGATGTGAAACCCCCATATAAACACAAGTGTCCCATACAGCATAGCCACAAAAGAATGTATTGTAATGAAAGCACATAGGGGATGTTATGGAAGGTAAACATACATTTCATAATATGTCATTTATTTGGAATCAACCCCACAATGCTGATAGTCTGTAAAAGAAAAGCTGAACAATGCTAACTTGTGTTCAGCTTTTCTTTTCCTATATAAGCACTGGTTAAATGTAAATTCTAAGCAAGAATTAGTGTAGCTAAGTGGATTTGTGCACTGATAAGCAGTGCTTAGCATCTACCCCTCTAAGCAATGCTTATACCAGCTAAGTGGGTTTGCCCGGCGCTTAGCTTAGCTTAGCATATTCAAAACCATCCAATCATGGTAAGGGTGGGAAATCAGATGTATTTAAACCTCACAGATGGGAATACAACTCATAACAGGTTGTAGCTTCTCATTGTAGGCACTATGGCTGGTGTTGGAGAAGGTGTGCACATTCGGGCGCAGTGCTGGGACATAAAGGAGTTTTGGGTCATAGTAGGACACCTTGTAAAAAACATGATATGAAACTGCTGCAGGACAAGTACCAGGGCTCTCAATACAAAACAGAGGCCTGAGAAAGTCTCACCCATGACCTCACCAGTGCCACTGGCATCCCTCAGACTGGTGAGCAGGTCTGGCACCACTTTGCCGACTTGAAGAGGAGGAAGAGGGAGCTCTTGCACCAGTGGGTCCAACATGCACAGCAGAGGGATGTCCCAGACATGTGTAAGTATTAATATCAATAACTGTTTACCAAAGTCCAGCCTGTGCATGTGATGGATAGGTATGCATAAATGTTTCTCTATCTTCTATACAGCTCCAGCTGAGTGAGCTGCGAACCATGAAGCACATGCAAGCAGGCTGCTAATGCTGTGTCGAGAGGCTGGTGAGTAACAATCCTGCTTGTAGTATTCATACCAAATAAATATAAAGGAGTAGAATGTCACCTGGCAGTATTAAAAATGGGCATGGTTTGTACTGAACAACCAGACAATATTACAGTAATAGTCTCATATTGGTTATATATAAATAAATCTGTAACTGCCTGTCAATATAATTCAAAACCCTGGACTGGTTGTGTTTACTTTGGTATTGTATGAATTGAAATGTGTACAGGATAAGCACAGTAACTATAGCTCTGAAAGCATTCAACAATCATGTGTCATCTGAGAAAGTTAGTGCCTTTGTAAGACATGAGATTAACTGATATGAAATGTTTCATGCACCAAGATCTGATATCTGAATAGTAATGCTGTGTTAACCACTGTTTTCCACACTGTGCTATGTCAAAAGGTATGTATAGGAATGTATGTATATGAATGCCGTAATTACAGGGTCAGACTGTACAACCAAGAGAGAATGAGGCAAAAAACATTCAAAAAAGTAACAGCAGTTTCTCAACAGCTTGTTCTGATGAAACACAAACTTTTGTTGTATTTTCTGCACAAACAGGCACAGTATGAATCCCGGGAGTGGTAGTAAGTTGTATGTATAATTTCACCTAAGATTTTGTGAACATGTGTAGAAACAGTCAGATAGTGTTAACAGAAATTTCCTCCACATATCTACCAGGTAAGAAAATGTATAATGTAGCTATAAGAAGGCTGTAGTTTTACTCTGCCCATCACCCCTGGTTCAACCCCAAGGCTGCAAATGACAACAAGATAAGTACATACACTAAGTAGTCTCCCCCAAGAAATGTCAATTGTCATGCTGTCACAGCTACCGGTCCCTCCTGCCAACAACCAGGGTGACTGATAGAAATCAAGGCAGAGTATGACAGTAGCACACACACACACACACACACACACACACACACACACACACACACACACACACACACACACACACACACACACACACACTATGAGTGCACATATGTAACCCTGACTATGTGAATATGGGTAGAAAGAGTCAAGTAGTGTTAACAGAAACCTCCTCCACAGGTCTACCAGGTAAGAAAAGGTAAAAAGTAGCTGTAAGAAGGCTGTAATTATACACTGTGTACAAACAAACCACTGCCCAACCCAAGGACATAAGTTGTAATAAAACCTGTAGAGTAGTGATTAGAGCAATGATCATTAAAGCTGTGATCACTGCAATAATCTACATTTGTTAATTGACATCTCTTTCTCTCCCCCAACTTATCTTCACCAATAATCTAAACACATAAATGAATGGGTATCATTTTCACCAAGCTCACCATTAGGACATGTTTCCTATTGTTGTACAAATACTGAAGTGTTTTCCAATTAATATTCCCTGTTCAAATTATCACTGGTGGCCTGTTGCTATCAGTGTAATCTGCATGCTGGTGTAATGCCCACTGTGGTTCCATATATGCATATGTTCTGTTTAATATGCATAGGTTCCAAATCTGTTGTTTCGGGTTGATGGGAATACTCATGCATGCTGTTATAACTAATCCTACAATGTGTTTTCCATGACTAACCAACATATGTTCTAAAAGTGCAACACCATAGCACATCTGGAAAAGCCAATCCCAGTGGATCTGCCTCTCTCACCTCATCTAGCCATGGCACTGGGCCCCAGCATGTCTGGGACCCACCCCAGAACCTCCTCATCCATTGGTCCTGCACCACCTTTGGGTGGAACCACCTCAGGGGATGAGGCTTACCCCCCCAGGTGCGGGCACGGGCAGGATCCTGTCACCCAAAGCCAGGTCAGGGATCTGGTGCGTAGCGAGCTCCCCAAAGAATTGGGAGATCTGCTATGCCACCTTGAGGGCCACGTGGTGCATTTAGAGTGTCAGCCTCCCCCTCCTGCTCAGGCCCCAGCACAGCCACATTCAGGGCCGTGAAGGAGCAGTGGTGACTGCCCATGGGTGGGGACCTCAGTCCTACTGTATCCATTTGAGGGCTCATGGGCTTCCAATTACCAAATGACCCTGCCTGTCCAAGGTGTTTACCTCCACATGTGTCATATACTGCCCCTGTATGCTGTCTTGTCTGTCTTAATACTTAGCCTGCCTCCCCAAATATACTTACTATCCTTCCCCAACATCCCAGTCTCACCTTAAAAATAAAAGGGCAAGATGTTCCCCCCAGCAAATTTTGCCCCATACATAGCTGTCCATTTTGCACACTTGTCCACTGGACACATGTAATCTGGTCTAATTGGCTAAATAACACATTATTGTTGTCCTCCCTTGTAGAAGTAATGGACAGCTATGAACCTTCCCTACACCCATCCTGCACATAGGTTCATAGGTTCATAGGTTCATACTAGGCTATCTGCCCTGGGGCATTTATAAGCCTAGCCCGATTGTGTTTGGCCTACGCCACCCCTTGATTTGAGTATACTGTGCCCTTTTTAAAGTTTAGTTTACTGTGCCTCTGTCTAATAGTGACACGGAAGTAATCCCTGGGACAAACCTATGATCCCCCATCCACTCATCAAGATTCTTCTTGAAGAGAGTCAGTGAGGTGCTCTGCCTAACATGAATTGGAATTCTATTCCAGAGCGAAGGGAGCCTCTGGGTTACGAATCTGTCCCTCCAGCATGTTCTATTTATTTCTGTGCTGAGGTTCAAGTCCCTCAAGTGAGTGGCTCTAAGGGATTTAGATTTACTGAGGTGGAGCATGTCCATTAATTCTGGGTTGGACATAGCTTTATATGTCAGGCATAGATCACCTCAATGTAGGTGGTATGCAACTGAGTAGAACTGGAGTTTTTTTAACCGAGCAGCATATGGCATCTGTTTGAGTCCCTTGATCCTCCTGGTGAGGTAATTTTGGGGTCTTTCTAATTGCTGCAGGTGTCGGGTAAGGTACATCCCAAAGGGGGCATTGTATTCTATGATGGGTCTGATGAGGGATGAATAAAGGGGCACGATTACCTCTCTTGATCTAGATGTGAATCCTTTCATGATAGGGTGGGCTATGTAGAAGGTCTTTCTAACCACTTTGGCAATGTGGTTGTCAAAGGAGAGATTGCTATCAACTTGGGTCCCCAGATCCCTAATTACTTTCTCTGTACTTAATGGGTTACCACCTATGTGGTAATTTGTGGGCACATTGTTTTTGCCAAAGGGTATGACTATACACTTTTTGGCATTTAGCTTTAGACCATGGCTCTGGCACCAGTTATCCATCTCTGCAAGACCTTTTTGAAGGATGTTTGTGTCAGCTGGAGAGTCGATTATGGTGCCTAGTTTGCAGTCATCTACGAACTTGGTGAGCCATAGTCCTCCCACATTGGCCTGTATCTCAGAAAAGTAAATAGCGAACAAGAGAGTTCCCAGGACAGAACCTTGTGGGACGCCACTTGTGATCGGTTTTGAGTCTAACATGGCTCCAGCAACTCTGACTCTGTGGGTTCTGTCTTTGAGCCAGTTTGCGACCCATCTTGTGACATAGGGGTTTATATTTAGGCTGGATAGCTTATCTATGATGCCCGAGTGGGGTATTGTGTCAAATGCCTTTGCGAGGTCAAGATAGGCTGTGTGGACTACCTTCCCTTCATCTATGGCCTTGATGACTGTTTTGAAGAAGTCGACCAGGTTCAAAAGGCAGGATCTGCCCTTGACTAAGCCAAATTGGGTAGGATCTAGTGTCTGTAGTTCCCCAATGTCTTTGTTTATGAGTTCCATGATGATCCTCTCCTAAGCCTTGCAGACTAGGCTAGTCAGGCTTATGGGGCGATAGTTTCCAGGGTCTGCAGAAGCGTCACCTTTGTGGAGTGGGACCACTGTTGCTGTACGCCATTCTTTGGGCACATATCCTGTAGTGAGGCTGAGATTGTACAGCAGTTTTACTTGAGGGATTAGTTCTTCTTGGAGTTCATGTAGGACGCAACCCGGGATGCCATCTGGTCCCATGGAAGCAGTGTTTTTTGCTTTGGAGAGGGCAGCCTTCACCTGAGCATCAGAGATGTTTGGGAGGCTGCACTCTGCCGGGATAGATACTTGCTCTTTTGGGGGGGGGGGTGCAGAAGTTTGCACTGAACCTGTCTGCCAGGATATTGGCGATGTCTGTGGGTTCAGAGTATTTTTTGTCGCTTAGAATCAACTCAGAACAAGTCTGGGAGTTGCATCCCATGTTCCTAACATAACTGAAAAAAGCCTTATGATTGTCTTTAGTGCTCTGTGCAATTTTTCTCTCGAAGCTGGCCTTGGAGGATTTTATGAGGGATCGTAATTTTTTGCTAGTACTGATCAGAGATGCCTTCCCTTTTAGGAATTTTGCTCTATCGTGTAGTAGCTTCCTCCTTCTGTTGTACAGTTTATTTATGGCTGGGGTCCACCAGACTGGACACCTGCCTTTGGAT
The DNA here is from genome assembly GCF_019279795.1 of Protopterus annectens. Taxonomy (NCBI): domain Eukaryota; kingdom Metazoa; phylum Chordata; order Ceratodontiformes; family Protopteridae; genus Protopterus; species Protopterus annectens. The sequence continues at coordinate 1,074,563,810 of NC_056733.1, forward strand.
GATTGGGTCTTGATTTTGTTTGGGATAGCATGATCCATGCATTCCTGGAGATGTCTGTAGAATGTGTTTATATTGGATTCTGCAGTTTAGGCCGTAGTTTCCACTGGCCCTGGGGCCTTGAAGGATTCCACTTCGGTTTTGAGAAGTGTGAAGTTTGCTTTTGAGAAGTTTTTCACTGTGGTTTTCTGGGCTGGGGGTGGGGTCGGGATGTGGATATCCAGTGAAATTAATTTATGGTCTGATCTTACCAATGAGGGATATGCTTCTGGTATGGAGCATAGAGTCCCCATGTTGGTAATGATCAGGTCTAGTATGTTTTCCCCTCTTGTGGGAGTGGTGACTAGTTGTTCCATAGCATTTGAGTTTATAAATTCCAGGAACCTTTGGGCTAAGGTGCTGGGGCTTGAGTAATGCTCCCAGTCTATGCTTGGGTAGTTGAAGTCGCCCAATATAATGGTGTTCGGAGAGATCTTCATGTTCTCCAATGTTTTCAGGAAAGCCGAGTGGGATTCCTGACTTTGAGAGGGTGGTCTGTAGGATGCTATAAACTGAAAAGCAGTCTTACCCACTGTCAGTTGCACATGGATGGTCTGCGATACTTCGTGCAATGCCACTAACCTGGAGGTGTGGATATCCTTGATAAATATGGAAACTCCCGCTCCTTTTGTGGTTCGGTCCGGGTTTTGGGGCTGAAAAGCATGATATGAGGTATAACCTGGTAGTGCTGGGGTGCTCTCTGGAGCCTTGAACCAGGTTTCTGTCACTGCACAGATATCGATGTTCTTCATACTGAGGAGAGCTTTGAGTGCATGCATCTTGAGGTTAAGACTTCTGGCGTTTAGCAGCATTACCCTTAGTTTCTTGTTCCTTGTGCTGTCTATGGAGGTGGGTTTGACTTTTGAGCCTTGCCTAAAAAAGGCACTATGGGGGTGGCAAGAGCCTTTGCCAATATCCGAAAGCCCAGGGGTGACAGGTGCAAGCCGTCCCTAGCGAAGCAACATGGCTTGTCGAGCATGTCATCCCAGGCTGACAGACACTGGATCCCCTTTGAATGACACCAACATTTTAGCCAATTGTTAAAATTGATCATTTTGTCTTTATACTGTGGCATCATTCTAGGTGAGGGTAAGATGCTGCTCAAGGTCAGGGTCATACCGGCCTGGGCTACATGATCAGAAAGCTCCTCTATGTCTCTTTTCATGTAGTCGAGGGAGGTACGTCTCAGGTCATTCACACCAGCATGTACAATGACTGAGTCATATTTGTATTTGCTTTGGAGTGACCTGAGTGCTTGCGTTATGTGGTGGATCCTAGCGCCCGACAGGCAGCTCATTGTGACCTTCTCTTTATTCAGCCTGGTGAGCGGGACGTCAGTGTGTCTGACAATAGAGTCACCTATTTCAAGCGTATCAGGTGTGTTATTCAGCCTTTAGGGCTGTGACTGCTTGGCACACTGACTTTGTGTGCTATGTGTTGTACGTGTTTTGTTTTGGGGTAGCATTTGCTTGGATGTCTGCTTTGAAGGTCTCCGTTGCTTAGGTAGATTTTTGTTTAGAGCCTCCGAGTATGTTTTTGTGTTTTTATGTGTGTGGTTCACTGTTGTGGTGGGACTATGTGATACTGGAATTGTGTTGTGTGAGGTTACCTTCTCCTCCTGACTGGTTACACCAGTTTTGAGATGAGAGAGCTCAGCCTCCAGTTTGGCTATATAGTTGCATCTCTCACATATATCTGAACCTGTTTGGAGGAGGAGAGGGTTGTCCGTGTACATGAGACAGTTGTAGCATTGCGTCAAAATTCCTAGATTCACCAGCTGGACTGGAGAGGAAACTATTGACTGACCTTTGGACATGCTAGAGTAATATAGGGAACTGAATTAAAATGGACCAATAGGGGACAAGGTAATTGTAGAGAGTATAAGAGTAAGTAGTGCTTATGGTTCATTGGTGCTAACTTGTAAAATTACTTATTTGGACCAGTGAGGGGCCTTAGAATGAAAATATGGTGTTTAATTTGAGAGATAGAGCAGTTCTAAGGGAAAAAGTGAAGAGCAGACTTTGTGGGGCCAGGAATACTTTAAACCCAATTAGGCGGCGCTGCCCGATGTTACGCTATGCAAAAATGTGCAAAAGAGGGTTTTAAGAGAGGAAGATCAAGGAGTTAGGAAATGACCCAAAATGGCCAGTAAAACTACAGTTTCAAGGCAGTAACCACTCCCACAGGGGCAGGCAGGCTGCTCAATGTTTATCACTGCCACTGATGAACACAGAGACTTCCCTTTAGCCCAAGCAAACAATGGCCTCCAAGAAACTTACAAACAGTTCAGAACAGCAAATCTGTAACTGAACTTTTTTAAATCTCAGAAAGTGGGAAAAAAAGCAAGATTTTTTTTTTTTTTTTTTTTTAAGGAAAGCAGAGGTTCACAAGTATCAACAAGTTAGAACAGTGCAGTAAATGACCCCACACTTGAGTGCTAGGCCAGAGACAAATAAAATGCAAGTTTTAAGAAAAAAAATGATTTTAAAAATAAGTGCAGGCAGGAAATTCAGTAATCAGCTTTAGGTTGTGTTCTAAATACAGTTACCAACACAGAAATCAAATTTAACAAGCCAGAAAATGCTCAAAAGTAGGTGGCAATGCAGAAAAACTTAACAAATAATCTGAAGCAAAATACTCAAAAGTGGCTCCTTTCTTCTCTCAGTGATTTCTCCTCTTGGTGGGTGCTTCACCAACAGCCAACAAGTCCAAAAAGATGCCAAAACCACGAGGCAATCGGGTTTTAAGAGAGGAAGATCAAGGAGTTAGGAATTGACCCAAAATGGCCAATAAAACGACAGTTTCAAGGCAGTAACCACTCCCACAGGGGCAGGCAGGCTGCTCAATGTTTATCACTGCCACTGATGAACACAGAGACTTCCCTTTAGCCCAAGCAAACAATGGCCTCCAAGAAACTTACAAACAGTTCAGAACAGCAAATCTGTAACTGAACTTTTTTAAATCTCAGAAAAGTGGGAAAAAAGCAAGATTTTTTTTTTGTTTTTTTTTTTAAGGAAAGCAGAGGTTCACAAGTATCAACAAGTTAGAACAGTGAAGTAAATGACCCCACACTTGAGTGCTAGGCCAGAGACAGATAAAATGCAAGTTTTAAGAAAAATATGATTTTAAAAATAAGTGCAGACAGGAAATTCAGTAATCAGCTCTAGGTTGTGTTCTAAATACAGTTACTAACACAGAAATTGAATTTAACAAGCCAGAAAATGCTCAAAAGTAGGTGGCAATGCAGAAAAACTTAACAAATAATCTGAAGCAAAATACTTAAAATCTCAAAAGTGGCTCCTTTCTTCTCTCAGCATTTTCTCCTCTTTGTGTGTGCTTCACCAACAGCCAACAAGTCCAAAAAGACACCAAAACCATGAGGCAATTGGGTTTTAAGAGAGGTAGATCAAGGAGGTAGGAAATGACCCAAAATCACTAGCTATCTTTCATATTGTTTTTCCCTCTTCATGCCCCCTTTTTCACCACTTTCCTATTACCCCTTTTTCTTTTTTTTTAAAGAAATTAGTGCGAGGGTAAGCAGGAGTAAGCCGGTTTGTGTGAAGCTAAGCAATGCCTACACCGATTAAGCACTTTTACGGCTGTCTGTAAGCATATTTATCCGGAAGTTAGAATTGCTTACTGCCGCGCAAACACGCTTACAGCTGCTTAAAACTGCCTTAATCACTTTGTATCCAACAGCCTTTATAGGTTCATAGGATGGTACTAGGCTATTGACCCTAGGGCCTATGCAAGCCTAGCCATAACAATTCCCTGGATATTTCTTCCCACAATATTTACTTCTCTGGACCCCTGTCTAGCAGGGTGACTGACATGATCCCCGGGGTGAATTTCAATCTACCATCCAATCATCAAGGTTCCTTTTGAAGAGGGCCAATGAGGCGCTCTGCTTGACATGTATGGGTAGTCTATTCCAGAGTATGGAGAGTCTCTGGGTCAAGAACCTATCCCTCCAGCATGTTTTGTTCATTGTGATGACAATGTTTAGATCCCTGGAGCGTGTGGCTCTGAGGGATTGGGATTTCTTTAAGTGGAGCATGTCCAACAGCTTAGGGTTTGACATGTCCTTGTATGTTAAGCAGAGATCACCTCTGAGTAGAAGATATGCCACAGAGTATAGCTGGAGTTTTTTTTAGACAGTCAGCATATGGCATCTGATTTAGGCCTGTGATTCTTTTAGTGAGGTATTTCTGTGGCCTTTCCAGCTGTTGCAGATGTCTTGTGAGGTACACACCAAATGGAGCATTATACTCTATAATGGGTCTAATGAGGGATGAGTACAGTGGGACAATGACCTCCCTTTTTCTGGACTAAAAGCCCTTAGTGATGAGTTGTGCCACATAGAAGGATTTCCTGACTGTTGTGGTGATGTGGTTATCAAAAGTGAGACCACTGTCCATCTGTGTCCCTAAGTCTCTCATCACACGTTCGATGTTTAGTGTCCTGCCACTTATGTGGTAATTCATGGGTACATGTTTTTTTCCAAAGGGTATAACTATACATTTTTTGGAATTAAGCTTGAGCCCATGGCTCTGGCACCAGACATCTGTTTCTGTAAGGCCTTTTTGTATAATATCCACATAATTTGGGGATTCAATAATAACTCCCAGTTTGCAGTCATCTGTGAACTTTGTTAGCCAGATTCCCTTAGTGTTGGCCTGTACTTCAGACAAGTAGATGCCAAACAAGAGTGGTCCCAGGACTGAACCCTGACGTACTCCACTTGTCACTTGCCTGGAGCTGGATTTGGAGTTGGCTACTTTTATAGTCTGGGTTCTGTCAGTAAGCCAGTTGGCAACCCATCAAGTGATGTAGGGATTTATGCCCAGCTTAGTAAGTTTATCTATGATTCCAGAGTGGGGAATGGTGTCGAAGGCCTTGGCGAGATCCAGATGGGCTGTGCGGACCACCTTACCCTAGTCCACAGCTCTGGAGACTGATTTGAAGAAGTCAATCAGATTCAGGAGACAAGATCGGCCCTTCACAAACCCAAATTGGGTGGGGTCCAGTGTTTGAAAGTTGCCAATGTCTTTGTTTATAAGTTCCATGATAATGCGTTCCATGCCCTTGCAGATCAGGCTTGTCAGACTGATGGGACGGTGGTTCCTGGGATCCAAGGTGGATCCTCCCTTGTGGAGAGAGATAACTGTAGCTGTGTGCCACTCAGTGGGCATGAAGCCTAAGGTGAGGCTCTGATTAAACATGACACTTCGGTGAGGTGCCAGTTCATTTTGTAGTTCATGTAGTACACAGCCTGGGATGTCATCTAGTCCCATGGACTATAGAATGCCTTGTTGTTGTCTTTGGAATCTTTGGCAATTTTATTTTCATAACTAGCTTTTGAGGATTTTATGAGGGATCACAGCTTCTTACTGAGGCTGGTGAGGGATTTTTTTGCATCATGGGATTTTCCTCTTTTCTGCAACAGTTTCTTCTTTCTGTTGTATAGTTTGTTTATAGCAGGGGACTACCAGATTGGCTTCCTGTTTTTGGAGAAGAAAATCTTGGTTCTATTTGGGATGGCACCATTAATGCACGTGTGGATGTGCTCGTACAGTGCCTTAGTGAAGGATTCTGCAGTCGAACTTCCAGATCCCGTCTGCATGGGTGTTGTTAAGTTTGTCACTTCTGACTTCAGTAGCATGAAGTTGGCTTTGGAGAAGTTTTTTAAGGAGGTTTCCTTACTGGGGGGTGGCGGTGGGATGTGGATGTCAAAGGTGATTTGCTTATGGTCAGAACTGACCAGTGAGGGGGTGACCACTGGTGTGGAGCAACTATCTCCCATGTTGGTAATGACCAGGTCTAGGATATTGGAGCCCCTGGTGGGATGATGAATTAGTTGATCCAGGGCATTTGGAATTTATGAATTCCAAGAACTGTTGGGAAAAGGAGTTGATACCTGAGTAGTTTTCCCAATTAATGGCATGGTAGTTGAAATAACCCAGTTTTAGGGTGTTTGGTTGTATCTTAATATTTACAAGTATGTTTAGAAAAGTGTAGTGGGAATCTTGGGGCATGGTGGGTATCTGTAGCAAGCTACAATTTGGATTGCAGTCTTAATTAGTGTTAGTTGCACCTGGAGAATTTCAGATGCATTGTGTTGGGCAACTAGCCTGGAGGTGTGAATATCCTTGGTGAATATGGACACTCCTCCACCTTTAGTGTTTTGGTCTTGGTTTTGTGGCTGAAAAGTGTGGTAGGAATTGCAGCTTGGTATTGCAGGGGTGCTCTCTGGAGCCTTGAACCAGGTCACAGTTACTGCACAGATATCGATGTTCTCCATTTTTAGGACTACTTCGAGATAGTGCATTTTGAGATTTAGACTTCTAGCACTGAGTAGCATTACCTTCAGATTTTGTATGTTTGTATCTGTTACAGTGGTGGTTTTATCCTTTGAACCTTGCCTAAAAAAGGTACTATAGAGGTGGCAAGAGCTTTAGCCAGTAACCTGAATCCCAGGGGTGACAGGTGCAGACCACCTCTGAGAAAGCATCATGGTTTGTCGAGCATGTCTTGCCAGGTAGACAAATATTGGATCCCCTTTGAATGACACCAGAAGTTTAGTCAATTGTTGAAGTCAATCATTTTGTCCCTATACTGTGGTATCATTCTGGGCGAAGGCAGGATGCTACTCAGGGTTAGGGTCATACCTGCCATGGTCACATGATCCAAGAGCTCTTCCATGTCTGTTTTCATAAAGTCCAGGGAGGTACGTCTCAAGTAATTCACTCCAGCATGGACAATGACAGAGTCGTATTTGTACTTGTTGTGGTGTGACTTGAGTGCATGCGTTATGTGGCAGATCCTGGCACCTGACAGGCAGCTGACTAATTTTCTCCTTTGTTCTTCCCAGCAACAGAATAAGCAGTCCTTGCAAGTCATGAACCCAGGACCCTTCACACCATAGCCACAGCAATTTAAAACTAAGCCATCTCAGTTGTAGACATGTCTAATATTTTTTCAAACATATCATTCAGTAGAGTCATTCAGCAGTAGGGAAAAGGTTTTTTAAAATTAGTCAAGTTTTGTACATAATGTATATGTGTATGGAGATGCATACATGTGTGTGTGTGTGTGTGTGTGTGTGTGTGTGTGTGTGTATATATATATATATATATATATATATATATATATATATATATATATATATATATATGTATAAACATTAATACATATGTAGAGATATACATATAAATATAGAAAATTAAATAAGTACATATACACATATACATGTCTCTGTATGTACCTAAAAAAAATTATATATATATATATATATATATATATATATATATATATATATATATATATTGCATTTGTTTACCGGGATAAGTCCACTGGGTCTAAAAGAGTCCATTTTCAGTGGAGGCCCAGGGAGAAAAGCTCCAATGAGATACAGAAAAAATATAAACATTAATTAGTACAGAAGCAGAAACAGTGTTACAGATAGTAAATATAGTAACATATACAGAATATATATACATAAAAGCAGGAATCTAGTTTGTTTGATTACAGCAATATATACAGAAAATATACATTAAAGCAGAATTCAATTAATTCAATCAGATTGTTATAAACAGAGATCAGTATTATTGTACCAGAATCAACAAGTGAAGATAAAAATAAATATGGAGAAAATATCATCAGTCACTAGTAGCAAAAGACATAGGAGTTTACTAATCATATAAGGAGAGTGACGAGGTTAGGTTATAGAGCAGGAACATAGCCAGGAAGAGTTGAGATGATTTTTCAGCATTTGTTTGAATGTGTTGGTGCTGCCTGTGTTTCTTATAGAAAGCAAAAATGAGTTCCATAGTTTGGCGATGGCGAAGGCATAGAGGAGTTGACCAGCAGGTAAGCTGGGCTTATCTACTTTAGAAGTAGATGATTTTCAGATCTTAGATGCCTGCTGGAATGGTATTTGGCAAGTAGAGTTGAGAGAGCAGGACAGTCTGTGGATCTGTAGATTATTTTGTGCACCGTAGTTAGTTGGATTAATGAGAGATGGTGGGGGAGTTCCAACCACCCTAATTGTTTCAGTGACTTACAGTGGTGGGATAAGAATGTGGCCTTGGTGGCAAATTTTGCTATTCTGTTGTAACACATAGCAAGTTTGGATTTTGTAGAATTTCAGATATTAGTGAGGAGAGGGGCACCATAAAGGAGAGAGGGTAATAAAAAGGTAGTTGCAAGGGTTTGTCTAGTAGAAAGCCTAAGAAAGTGTTGATGCCTGTAGAGCATACCAAGCTTTTGGTGTGTTGTTTTGATGTTATTGTTTATGTGTAAGTCAAAATTAAGGTTTTCCTATATAATAATGCCTAGTAATTTAGTGTGTGGGACAACTTCTATAGTGGTATTGTTTTGGGCTTGTATAGTGAAGAGTTTTTTATCAAATGGAGTTGTTTTCCTAGGAGTAAAAATTACTGGTTTAGTTTTTTTTGGATTTAGGGCAAGATGATTGTTAAGCATCCAAGATTCAGTAGATGTGAGGCATTCTGGGTAATTTGCTGGAGTTCAGAGCTGGAATTTGCAGTGCATATTATTGTAGAGTCATCAGCATACTGGATTACTGAGCATTGCGGGAGAGTGGGGTGAAAGTTGTTAAATAAGAGAAGACCAAGTATGGAGCCTCGGGGTACCCCTGTGGATGTACTGAGGAAGGGAGAGTAAGACTGTTGCCATTTGGTGGATTGCTGCCTATTGAAGAGATAGCTGTTGCACCATTGTAGGGTAGGGGGATAAATGTGGAGGGTGGATAGTTTAGACAGTAGGATAGTGTGGGAAATGGTATCAAAAGCTTTGGAGAGGTCAAGGAAAAGTGAAGCAATTATTTTACCAGAATCCCGTGCCCGGTTAACTGTATCAAGGAAGGATAGGAGGGTGGTAGTGGTGCTGTGTCCTTGTCTGAAACCATGCTGAGTGAGTGATAAAATTTGATTTTCATGCAGGTGGTTGAGAAGTTGGGCATGGATGCATTTTTCCAGTATTTTAGAGAGGAGGGAGAGAATTGCTATGGTTTAAAAGTTTGTGGTGTCTGTGTTGGTGCCACCTTTGTGTAAGGGAATAATTAATGCTTTTTTCCAGATGTCTGGGACAAGGGATTATTTAATTGAACTGTTAATGAGTACACTGATGGGATAAGCTGTAGAGTTTGCTGCTAGTTGCAGGAAGTGTGGGGATAGATTGTCAGGGGCCAGAGTACAGGATTTTAGCTTAAGTAAAAGTTTTTTTATTATGCTGGTGGGTATGGGGAGAATTTTAGGTTAGGGTCAAGGGTAGACTTGTTTTCTGGGATGATTTGGTCATTGGCTGTCTTGTTGGTGGTGCTGTTAACTGTAGCAAAGGTGGTGGTTAGGTTAGCTATGGTGTCAATGAAGTAGGAATTGAAGAGGGTAGCAAGTTCAGTGGGAGTTTTTTCTGGGTCAGGGGATGGATTGCCTTGAGAGCCTGGGTGTAATAGTTGGCTGATGGAAGACCAGAATTTTTGAGGATTATTTTTATGTTGGCTTTGTAGGTGGAAGTAGTGATCTTTTTTATCAGTGGTTATTAGACGTTTTGCCTGGTTACGGAGTTGCTTGTAATGTAGTAGAGTTGAGGAGTCTTTGTTTTTCTGCCATGATTTCCAGATTTTATCCCTTGTGGACATTACTTCTTTGGTGGATTTTGAGAGCCAGCATGCATGGTTATGTTTTATTTGTTTTTGGCGGGTGGGTGCTTGCCTATTTAGGATGTCTAGAAATGTTGCGTTAAAGAATTCAACAGTCTCATTAAGTGGTAGGGATTTGAAGGGTTTCCAGTTTACTTTGCCTAAGGTTTCATTAAATATGGATAATTGGAACTTAGTAAAATTTCTGGCAGATTTGTATTGGTGTTGACCTGTGGTTGGAGTAGTTTTGCGCATGACATATGCTGGGTGGTGGTCACTAATGGTATTAGGTGGTATGCCTGCACTGATGACATTGAAAGGGTGGGACACTAATATCCAGTCTATTGTGGAGCCCCAGTTGTAATTTTTGTGAGGTCTAGTGATGTCTTCAATTAGTTGGGAGAAGTTGTAAAGATTTATGTTTTTTGAGGGGCTGTTGTGGCCTATATCTAGCCAGCTGATATTTACATCACCTAGAAATGGTTTCATTATCTATATTCTGGGAAGTCCAGACAAGTATGTTTTCTAATATTGGTATGTTGTTTCCTGGGGGATTATAAAGAGTAATTATGCAAATGTTTTTATGGTTGTTAAGTTTTAATATAGAGATTAGTATTTCGGCTGGGGAGAAGTTGGGTGTTGGTTTTGAATAGGAGATTAATGTGTAATTGCTAAGGAAAAGTATTGCTACTCCTCCTCCTCTCTTGTTGGGTCAATCGACTCTCAGGCATGAGTAGCTTGGGGGGAGAAATTCAGTGTCTTTTATACATGATTTTAATCAGGTTTCAGTAGCTGCTATAATATCTGGGTTGTACTTAGAAATCCAGGCATAGAGTTCAGGTATCTTGTTCCTAAGGCTTTGGAGATTTATGGTTGATAGCATAAGAGATTTGCTAGGTTTGCTGGAGCTGAGGGGGGCTGGGCCTGGGTTGGGTTGTACTTCACCACACTGGGAAATAGTGCTTTGGCAAATTGTGTGGGTTATACTTCTCAGTTTTTTTTTCCAAAAAATGGTGTAGTTGCTGCTGGTGGTATGATAAGGGGAGTGTCTTTGGAGAGGTAGAATTTTCACTTTGCATAGTACAGAGGTATTAGCTGTGAATAAGCTAGGGTGGATGTCTGAGTAACTTGATAATTGTCGATTATGGGTGCTAGTTGTACAGGTATGTTGGGTACCTAGAAAGTTGTGATTATTGTTAGGAGAGAGAGTATAAGTGAGAGAAGTAAGATCAAAGTAATAGTTGTGATGGACATGATGGCGGTTGAGTACAGTGTGATAAAGAATATGATCAGGATAGAAGTAGTTTAGAGGATGGAGTACTATATGGGCTTATTTAGAAATGGGTGGGGAGGTAGAGTACAATAATGAGGAAGTATAATAGGGGAATAATTAGGGGGGTTATGGGATAGGTGGAAGAGAAGTATGGGAGGGGTCAGGCTAGGTATAAGGTTGATGTTAAGGGGGGAGGGTGGGGATGGGAGCAGGGATTAGAGCAGAGTGAGCATAGCGAATGGAGGGGGTTCAGCCCCACAGGGAGAAGACCTGAAAAAATTATCAGTTTAAAGGTGAATACTGAGCTTAAAATATCAGTATCTAGCAAAAACTTAATTGAAGTAGCTCTGGAATACTTTAAAACTGCCAAACAGCCCTGTTTATGTGCCTGCAGTGTAAATTAGAGAGAGTTGTGATTAGTCTAGAGAGTATGATGAAAGTAAAAGCAAAATTTACTAATGTAAACAGTAAAGGCTTGGGACTGTGTGTCTGTGTGTGTAAGGCTGATTCAAGGTATTGGCCCCATCTAGTGTCAAATGGCTGGAACCCTTCACTGATATTATGCATACACCTTTTAAGCCTTAAAACCCAACAAAAACTAAGTTGCAATTCACCTATTACAACAGAAAAACTGTAGGGTGTCAAGTTCTTGCTTCCTGGAGTTTTATTTAGTTACAATAGCTTCCGTGGATGAAGTGGAGAATGTGTATTGTAGTTAATCCCAAGTGGGGGTGGGGGGGTCACACATGAAACAAACCCATGCAACTGAAAAATTAAATTAAATAAGGCAGAATTAGTGCAAAGGTTACAGAATGTTAAGTGCAAAGCATGCAAGGTATACAGATAAAAAGTAAAATTGATTAAATTGCATACATTATCAGCATTAACATGCAGCTTCTGACTGATAACAACTGTACAATCCAGGAGTGAATACAGACAGGATATACTGCACAAAGCAAGTATGGCTGTTCTAAGGCAATACTTTTACAGCTAAGTTATACAATATGATCAGCAACTTGAACTACACTCACTTAGCCTTCTATAAAAGCAATTAAAAATTCAAGCCTCTGAGCCTTCTAAGAGCAATAGCATACAACAGGAATGCTTACAGATGCAGTCAGAACACAAATAAGATTTGCAAGCAGTTAAAAGGATGCCTGGCAGATATATACTTAAGCTCTACTATCATGAAATAAGACATACAAGTAGTTTATCAGTCAATACAATAGCTAGCTCTCAAAGCATATAGGAGTTCTGAACATCAGTTACAACTCAGCACCATCAAATGACTCAGCAGTTAACAGAAATAACCAAATCATTCAGAAGTTAAACAATAATGCATATCAACTCTAACAGAAATGTAGCACTGCTCTACTTACTAGCTGTGCATGCACAATGAACAGAGGGGCAGGGAACCTAAAGCAGTAATAGGATGGAAAATAAATGTGAGTTAGGTAAAAGTTGAGAGATGGTTTAAAGATGGCGCCAGAGAAGGGGACTGACTAATGAAGATAATCAGGGGGTGGGGCTGGGAGTAACAGACAGGGAATGGAGTAGAGAGCAGCTAGAACAGGATTAGCCATGAACTTGTGTCCCTCCCCCACAGGGAGAAGACCTGAAAAAAATATCAATTTAAAGGTGAGTATTGAGCTTAAAATATCAGTATCTAACAAAAGCTTAATTGAAGCAGCTCTGGAATACTTTAAAACTACCAAACAGCCCGGTTTATGTGCCTGCAGTGTAACTTAGAGAGATTTGTGATTAGTCTAGAGACTATGCTGAAAGTAAAAGCAAAATTTACTAATGTAAACAGTAAAGGCTTGGGAGTGTGTGTGTGTGTGTGTGTGTGTGTGTGTGTGTGTGTGTGTGTGTGTGTGTGTGTGCATGTGTGTGTGTGTGTGTGTGTGTGTGTGTGTGCAAGGCTGATTCAAGTTATTGTCCCAATCTAGTGTCAATTGGCTGGAATCCTTCACTGATGTTGTGCATGCAACTTTTAAGCCTTACAACCTAACAAAAACTAAGTTGCAATTCACTTATTACAACAGAAAAGCTGTAGGGTGTCAGGTTCTTGCTTCCTGGAGTTGTATTTAGTTAATATCAACCCTGATTCAGTGAACACTTGAAATAGCAAAGCTGCAGATAACCGAATATTTTCCTAGGGAAAGTATTCGGTGGGCCGCTTATGCGGCTTCGCTATTTCCTCAACTGTCGTGCGAAGGTGACGGACTGGGTTAAGTGTGTGAACGGACCTAGGTAAGGTGAGTGTGTGATAGTTAGTGACCTTAAGGATAGAAGCGGATATGGTGAGTGTGCGATAGTTAGGGACCTTAGGGTTAGGGAGTGGGTAAGATGAGTGTGCGATAGTTAGGGACCTTAGGGTTAGGGAGTGGGTAAGGTGAGTGTGCATTAGTTAGGGACCTTAGGGTTAGGGGGCAGGTGAGGTGAGTGTGCATTAGTTAGGGACTTTAGGGTTAGGGAGCGGGTGAATTGAGTGTGCGTTAGTTAGGGACCTTAGGGTTAGGGTAGGGTTAAGGTAAGTGGATAGCTAGTAGTGTATGTACGGTTTAGTGTAGGATTTTGTGAAGTGTGTATGTGTGGATTATTTATTTTGGTGTGCTTGTGCTGTGTGTGTGTATTCTCGGAACAGCAATTTTTTTCCCTTGCAAAACATTCGCTGTTCTGAGCATTCGAGTATATCACATTTCGAGATTCCAAGGTCGAGCTTATGGTGTTCGACATTTTGGAATTTCGATAATGTGATATAGACCCTATATATATATATATATATATATATATATATATATATATATATATATATATATATATATATATATATATATATATATATATATATATATATATATATATATATATATATATATTTAGTGCAGTCGGACATCAGATCCATATTCTGAACCTCTTACTGCAACAAATCTGTCCAAAAGCTGTCAAAATGGGGGTCAAGGGGCCCAAACTATTGACCTCTTTTAAATATTGTCCTTATCCCTCCCTCCTCAGCAGCAACTGTTCTGCCTTGCAGCAAAATAATGAGTCCTGCCTAGTCTTGAACCCAGATCCCTGTAGATTGCACTCAAAGCAATGTACCATTACACCATCTGAGCTCAAGAAAATAGGGATGATTTTCCAAGCATATCAGTTAGTACAGTCATTCAACAGTAGTGAAAGTAGTCTGTAGAATCAGTCAGGTTCTCTATATATACATGTATATATGTATGGAGATGCCTATATGTGGACAAATCTATACATTATATATATATATATATATATATATATATATATATATATATATATATATGGAGAGAGAGAGAGAGAGAGAGATACACATCTAAGTTTATATCTACATATATGCATACACACATCATATATATATAGAAAGGTGACTACATATATATATATATATATATATATATATATATAAATGTAAGTCGTGGTGATACAGCAATAGCATTGTTGCCTCACAGCAAGAGGTTCTCCTGTTTGATTCTTGGCTGGAGTGCCTTCTGTGTGGAGTCTGCATGTCCTCCCTGCAGTCGAGTGGCCTCCGAAAGACATGCGTGAATGGGCGTGCCTTTGCTGAAGGTTGGGTGTCGGGCTGCCAACTTGGCACCATAAAAATCGACTGCCAATTATTAGCGGACTGGAGTTCCGCTGTGGTGACCCCTAACCAGGAAAAGTCAAAAAGGCAAACATATATGTACATAAATATATAACAGCTACAAACACATGCAGTCTGAGGATCATGCTGCTGCACCCTAAAAGTCTATATCTCAAAATGCACTCACTGGAAGTATTCCTTAATTTGGGTAACAATGGCATCTGTGCTGTAACAGAGACCTGGTTAAAGGCAGCAGGAGGCACCCTGCACTATCAGCCTATAACTCATTCAGTGCCTTTTGGCTGCATAACTTGGACTAAAGCTCCAAAGGTGGTGGTATTTCCGTATTCATAAAGGATGCACACACCTCCAGAGTGGCATGCATCACAAATCCTGCAGGTGTAGCTAACATTGGGGTAAGACAGTGGTTCAGGCTGTAGCCTGCTATAGGTCCCCAAACATGTCCCAAGACTCATACTCCATGTTCCTAAACACCCTGGAGAATATTAGTGTCCAGCCTAACACTCTCATACTGGTTGACTTCAATTACCCCACCATTAACTGGGAAAGCTACTCATATACTGATGCACTTGCCCATCACATCGACCTGGTCCTTGCTAAGATGGCCGACTGTTACTGTACACCAATAGTCAACTCATCCCTTGTTAGATATGACCACAAAATAATCACCTTTGGAAATCCACAGTCCTTCTACCACCCCTGCACAGGTAACCACCATGAAAAGCCTTTCCAAAGCTAACTTTGCCCTCCTAAAAATAGATGTGGCTAACCTCATGGCAGTCATGCAAATGGAGACTAGTTGCATGACTGCTGAATCAAGCAACAATGCACTATTAACACGTACACAACGCATGGATACCGCCATACACAATAGAGCCAAGACTCTCTCCTCCAAAAAAGGAAGCCGATCTGGTGGTCCCCAGTCATAAAGAAATTGTACAACAGAAGGAGGAAACTGATATGGAATAAGGTGAAGTCTCAAGACTGGAAAAAACCCTTATCAGCCTCAATTAAGTTGCGATCCCTCATCAAATACTACAAAGCTAACTGTGAAAACAGAATTGGAGCAGATAGTAAAGACAACCACAAAACCTCATACTGTTATGTAAAGAATCTACATGGCAATACCAAGATTTGCTCTGAGCTACTGGACAATGGTACCTCCTAGACTGAGCCAACAATATTGCCAATATACTGGTCTACATATTGAGTGCAAAATTTACCCCTCTCTCCTCCCCCAAAGGACACAATACCAGTAGACTGCCAGGTACCCTGTATTACTGCTGCACAGGTTAAAACACCACTGTTCAAGGCCAAGAATATGGCTTCTATGGGACCTGACAATATCCCTGGCTGTGTTCTACATGAATTACACAGTGACCTGGCACCTCACCTGTGTGCCCTTTTCAATCATACCCTCAACTCAGGCTTTGTCCCTACTGAATTGTGCACTGCTACAGTTACCCCTCTCCACAAAGGAGGAGTGACTACAGAGCTTGGGAACTACTGCCCCAATAGCCTGACAAGTCTGTTATGCAAAGCTATGGAATGCATCATCATGCACCTAATAAACAGGAATATGGGAATATGCAGACTCGGGATCCCATACAGTTTAGTTTTCTGAAGGGGAGGTCATACCTGCTCAATCAACCTGGTCAGCTTCTTGGAGTCAGTCACCTGAGCTGTGGATGAAGGCAAGGTGGCCCATACAGCCTACCTTGATATGGCCAAAGCCTTTGATAACATTCCCCACTCAGTAATCATGTAAAAACTCACTAAGCTAATCTTCAACACCTATATCACTAGGTGGGTTGCAAACTGGGTCAGAGATAGAACTCACAGTGTGAAAATAGCTGATGCCAAGTCAGACTGCTGAGCAGTCATAAGTGGAGTCCCACAGGGTTCTGTCCTGGGTCCTCTCATGTTTGGTATCAACTTCTCTGAAGTCCATGCCATCATGAAGGGACTCTGGCTGACAAAGTTTGCAGACAATTGCAAGTTGGAAGCTATTATTAACTACGCAAGTGATGTTGGCATCCTACAGAAAGGTCTCACTGAGACCGACGACTTGTGTCAGAGCCATGACCTTAAGCTCAATGTCAAAAAATATGTTGGTATCCCATTTGGGAAAAACCCTGCTCCCATGGATTACCACATTGATGGTAATCCCCTGAACAAAAAAAGTATTATAAGAGATCTGGGTACACAGGTTGACAGCAATGTCTCGTTTGACCACCACATTGCCACTGTGGTCTGAAAGTCTTTCTATGTGGCACATCTCATTACTAATGCATTAGCATCCAGTAAGGAAGAGGTCATTGTCCCCCTGTACTCTTCTTGACAGAGTGACACAGTTTGTTTCAGCATACATATTCTGATGGATGTGAAGTAGGTAAATGAAATGTATGTCCTCATTTTCTGACAACAATCATATAATCACAGTGATTTACCAGAGAAATGAGAATAATCTGTAAAACAGACCAGAAATATGAGCAATAAACCTGGACATCCTGAAAGAATCCAACCAGTTGAGAGGTATGCGCAGAACCCCTTACTGCAATGAATCTGGACCAAGGCTGACAAAGTGGTTGGCGGAAGCCATAAAAATGGGGATGTATCTGAAGTACTGGCATAGATAAGGTAACACAGTTGCTGTAGTAACACCCTCCTGTGTGCTCTAACATATATGTAGTGAAATAGCACAATTAATTGAAATAGGAAATCTGCTATGTGTAATTACTCATGTATTTGCAAATATATCAGGCACTACAGAGATATAACAACACTGACAAACACCAGTGTGAAAGTACATACCCACAACAAATATCACCACAGTCACATACCGGAAAGTCAAGTCAACAGTAGAGTATACGGATTGTGTGAACAAATACATCATTTGCCACTCACACTTGCACTACATATACAGTCCCAACTCTCAGTGTAGTCTGAATCCTGACCTTGGTACAGGACATGTTTCAGTCTGCCCCTACAAACACATGCAGCCAATAGATCAGCAGAAACTGGAGTAGCATGCACAGTCAGATAAATAATGAGCCATAACACTTACATCCAGCCCCCTCCATACACAGCCCAAATAACATGTACACATGATGTGTACACAATCATGACAGTCTGTTAACAATGGCCAGACATACACAGGCCTCTCGCATGTACAGTTCCCTTCTGAATATACAGGCTCAGGACTCATATCTATGGCCTCTTCCCTGACATGTCTGTGGGTCTACTACATCACTGAGATGGTAGCAGGAATGAAGGCAAGAAATAATGATAATAAATATGTTTGAGCCTCATTGACATCTGGGCCAAGCCTGACATCATTTGGGGACAGAGGCACAAACACAGAGGTAAACTGAACATATTACTGTCATACATTGAGACAGTTGCAGATGTTGCTGGGTTTGTTGTAACATATTGTTTATGAGGAATATGAACTCAGTAATACCGATAGATGTGAGTATTTACTGACTGCATTCCCCAGTGTCCATGACTGATTTACCAAGGACACCAACTCTCTGGAGAATAGGCAAAATATAACAGGCAAACATGTGGCCAGTCTGTGGACAGAGTACCGTGGGGAGATATGTCAGAGACATTTAACTGTCAGTCATGAAGTCACTCCCTTAATGCATGTCCAGACAAAGCCTGTCAATCTATATATCCACCATGTGTATAACAGCACTGATGACATAGAATCTGTTCACAATTCTGGGGATATGCCCCCCATGTTGTTGGGCTATCTCCAAATGTCCTATGATGTATTGCCACTTTCTGTATGTGAATCTGTAGCCCACCACCTCTGTAATGTACCTCACATAGGTAAGGAAAAAGGGCAAAGCCCACATTAATTAATGTCCCATAAGTTGGAACTAGCAGCAGTGTCCAGGCCCATAGCATTGTGGGCACCTACATAGTTGTATGGCCTTAGCAATACCTGACATCTGCACATATGTACAGAGAACAGGCAGAAAGTAGCTAGCGAACAGGTTATGCATTGTGATGAATGTTTTGAAGGATAGCAGTCTGAAACTAAAAGGTATGCCATTACTACATGACAGCTGTCCTCAATGATATGTCCAAAAACATAGTAGTCTACAGTTAATATCATAATATCACATTATCCAATAGGAGATACATTAATACATACAGCTCAAACACCAAGAACAAGATAGTTAGTACTCAGAGTCTCAGCTTTGCATGCAGGGGTGTATGGTTCAAGTACTACAATCTGCAATCTACTTTTACTTGGAAAAGCAGTGTTAAAAGTACTAACTTAATAATACAGTATGTGTTAAACTATTTTTTGTCAACCAATGCACTGTAGCTGGTGTAACATCCCAGTGTGACTGCATATAACCTGGAATAATACCCATGTATAAAACAAATAAAATAAAATAAAAATTGTGGTACTATCCATGTATACCCAAGTGTCCCATATAGTATAGTCACACCCCTTGCTACTGTAATGACAGCACATAGAAGAATGTTATGTATAGGAAATTAAATAGACTTATTAAAGATGTCATTGCCCTGCTATTTTATCAAACTGGAATGTGATCAATGGTTATAAGGGCTGAACTATGCTTAGCAGGTTTAGGCATTGCTTAAATGTAAATGCTAAGCAGATCTGCGCACTGGTAAGTGAAGCCTACTTGGTGTAAGCGCCTATTAATTTAACCATATGTTAGCACCACTTACCGTTGCACAAACCCATGCAAACACACTTAAAGCTGCTCAAAACTGCTTTAATCACTCTGTTTTCAACAGTCCTTGTTCTGCCTAGCAACAAAATAAACAACACTTGCAGGTCTTGAACTCAGGACCCTGCACATCATTATGGCAGCAATTTACCAGTAAGCCATCTGAAATGCATAGTTTTAGGATGTTTTCTCAAACATACCATACTTTACAGCCAGTTTACAATAGGGAAGAGACACTGTGCAATTAGGAAGGATTGGTATCTACACACACACACACACATATACATATATATATACATATATATATATATATATATATATATATATATATATATATATATATATATATATGTATGTATATATATATATATATATATATATATATATATATCTGAAAAGAAACATATACATAGAGAGAGACATATATATATATATATATATATATATATATATATATATAGAGAGAGAGAGAGAGAGAGAGAGAGAGAGATATGTATGGAGATACATATAGGTGTATAACAATATGTAGATATATTACCAATAAATACTGAGGTGTATATATATATATATATATATATATATATATATATATATATATATGTATATATATATATATATATATATATATATATGTGTGTATATATATATATATATATATATATATATATATATATATATATATATATATATATATATATATATATATATATATATATATATATATATAGATGTACATGCATACATGTCCCAAAATGCCCATACAAACATATGCTGCTGATAAACTACCCATAACTGGGGTAGCATGCACAGTTGGATACAAAAGGACACATAACACTCAAATCTGGCCCTCCACACAGTCCAAATAAATAAGTGAACAGTACACTGCTACAAAATCATGATAGGCCACACACAATGCCCAGACATACAACAACGTCTTAGCAAAACAACTAAAATGGCTGAACACAGCAAAAAAAATACAACCAGCCAGTAATTCACACAAGTTTATTATACTCTGATATTTTGGCCAAAGCCTTCAAAGAGTAAAACATTACAAGAAATACTTGCCTTAAATACAAGAAGCAATTAACAATTACAGCCTCCAATTACACTCATTTAACACCCTAGGGTATAAAGTATCACATATATTAACAATACATTGATTCTGTAAATAACAATTTTTCTTTTTTGAATGTTTCATCAAATTGAGAAACAGACTTTTTCCAAAACAGTACCTTGTAACCCAATACTGTCCCCACAGATTCAAATGTACAGCTATAGAACTTTCTTTTTTTTATCATTAATATGTTTTACCTGTTCTAACAGCCTAGTTTTAAAACATGTGTTACTGTCCCCCACATAAAATATGTTACCAGGGCATCTTCATAGGTTCATAGATTCATAGGTTGGTACTAGGCTATCAGCCCTAGGGCCTATACAAGCCTTGCCATAACAATTCCCCTGGCTATTTCTTTCCACACTATTTACTTCCCTGGACCCCTGTCTAGCAGGGTGACTGACATGATCCCCTGGGTGAATTTCCTTTCTCCCATCCAATCATCAAGGTTCCTTTTGAAGAGGGCCAAAGAGGTGCTCTGCCTGACATGTATAGGCAGTCTATTCCAGATTCTGGGGAGGCTCTGGGTCAGGAACCTATCCCTCCAGCATGTTTTGTTTATTGTGATGACAAGAATTAGAGCCCTGGAGCGTGTGGCTCTGAGGGATTGGGATTTCTTTAAGTGTAGCATGTCCAACAGCTCTGGGTTTGACATGGCCTTGTATGTTAAGCAGAGATCGCCTCAGAGTAGATGATATGTGACAGAGTATAGCTGGAGTTTTCTAAGGCGGTCAGCATAGGGCATCTGCTTTAGGCCTGTGATTCTTTTAGTGAGGTATTTATGCGGCCTTTCCAGTTGTTGCAAATGTCTTGAGAGGTACATACCAAATGGGGCGATGTATTCTGTAATGGGTCTAATGAGGGATGAGTACAGTGGGATAATGACCTCCTTTTTTCTGGATGCAAGGCCCTTAGTGATGAGGTGTGCCACATAGAAGGATTTCTTGACTGTTGTGGCGATGTGGTTAATGAAGGTGAGACCACTGTCCATCTGTGTCCCTAAGTCTCTTATCACAATTTCAGTGTTTAGTGTACTGCCACCTATGTGATAATTCACTAGTACATGTTTTTTTTCTGAAGGGGATAACTATACATTTCTTGGCATTGAGCTTGAGCCCATGGCTCTGGTACCAAGCCCTTGTTTCTGTAAGGCCCTTTTGTATAATAGCCACATCATGTGGAGATTCAATAATGGCTCCCAGTTTGCAGTCATCTGCAAACTTTGTTAGCCAGAGTCCCTTAGTGTTGGCCTGTACTTCAGAGAAGTAGATGCCAAACAAGAGAGATCCCAGGAATGAACCCTGAGGTACTCCACTTGTCACTTGTCTGGAGCTGGATTTGGAGTCAGCTACTTTTACAGTGTGGGTTCTGTCAGTATGCCAGTTGGCAACCGATCGAGTGACATAGGGATTAATGCCCAGCTTAGTAAGTTTATCTATGATTCCAGAATGGGGGATGGTGTCAAAGGCCTTGGCGTGGTCCAGTTAGGCTGTGTGGACTGCCTTGCCCTTGTTCATGGCTTTGGAGACTGATTTGAAGAGCATTCTGTATACACCAACCTCTTGAATGTACAAACTTCAACATGTTTTCCAGCCTTTCCCCTCAGCATGAATGACAGCACTAAATAATGATAGAAAATTATACCTATCAACTTCCTACTGTATGACATCTGGACAAAGCCTGACATAATTGGTGGACAGAGGCCAAAATACATGGACATACTTGAAATATTGCTGTTATATACTGAGAAAGTTGCTGGTGTTACAGGGTTTGTTGTAACATATCTTTTCTGAGGGATATAAAATCAGAAAAACAAATGGATGTTAGCATTTACTGATTGAAATCACCAGAGTATGCTACTGATTTGCCAAGGACAAGACCTGTCTGGGGAATAGACTAAATATAACAGGCTAACCTCTGGCCATTATGTGGATCGCCCTACCATTGAGAGCTATCCAGAGACAAATCTTTGACAGACTGAAACCCATGCAGAAGTAGCATGTTCAGACAAACCCTGTTAAACTAGCAGTATTCAAAACATATAACAGCAATACTCACATCCTGCCCCTAAGTCTTGAACCTTCTCCACCATTTATTTGGCTTGTCTCCATAAGTCTTGTTGTAAGAGGTATTAGCTCACCCACGTCCAGGATGACTTCCTCACAGATAAGGGAAAGGGCCAATACCCACATGCAGTACTAAAGTATAGGAATGTGCTGCCATGCTACTGGCTATTGAAAGAGCTACACAGCTCCTCTGCATGCAATTAGCAATGGGGGAACACCAATTGGTACTCAGGCCATCACATGGTCATGAGCATTACCTACAAAAGACAAGTTGCCATCTATTCAAACTACTTCTGTCATACTGTGAGAGAGAGAAAGAGAGAAAAAAATAAAACAAAACAACAAAAAGGAGATATATCTTTGACAATTCCAGAAAAAAGGTATGTGAAACAAGTAAGCATGTAATTGAATGCAGTAGGTGGTCTTTAATAATAGAAAAGAGGGGTTTAAAAGCATATGTTTCAACTAGACTTGCTGTACTGATGTAATGCTGAACAGCATTAATGGTCCACGCATGTGGTTCTGTCTGTAGTGACATAGATCACAGCTCAGGCCCCTGACTCATCCCAGGAAAGGACAGCTGATAGTTGGGAACTACTGTAGTGTCTGTCAAACACCACTGACTGTGCCACTCTAGGCCAGCTCTTGGTTGTTGTACATATCCATATGTTACCTGTGCATATAACTATGATGCACATTTTCTGTTGTAAATATAAGAGAACTATACAGAGCATGTGTAGAGTAAAGTACTGTTGCAGAAGTGTGTTGAAATGCTTGTGATATAGTGAGTTCATACCATTCAGCTGTACAGTCTTATAAGCACATGTGTGTTTGATATCTGTAGTCACTTACACATAAGACTTGTGTTATGCAAGGCAAACCATTGTCAGGTCTGTTAGCAATGATACCATAACATAATAGCCTAGATTTGAATGTGGGACATCCTCCAGATTAACACTGTGGTAGCAAAGCCTACTGTGACATCAACTTACTTATATATGTATGTAAATCAGTTGTGCATGTTCTACTTGTGTGTAATATCAATTTCAGTACTTACAGCAGACATAAATTTTACAGGTACTGGTTGTTGCATTGCCCTGACAATTATATGGGTAGTAGAATAGGCATGATTATTAGGTTGTAATTGGAGAAGTGTGCCACTGTGTTATGACCTTCTGTCCATGGCTACCACAAACAGCTATCTCAATACCTACATACAGTGGATATCAAGAGTGTACAGACCCTTGTTGAAATGCCAGGTTTGTGTACTATACAAAAGTGAGACCACAGGAAATCTTGTCAAGATGTTTCCCACCTTGAATGTGACTCATAACCTGTACAATTCTATTGACAAAAAACAAATCTATTAGTGGAGAAAATATACAACATAAGAAACATACTATAAACTGGTTGCATACATGGGCACACCCATAAAACACTACTTGGTTGATGCGCCTCTTGCAGTAATCACAGCATTTCTTTTTGGTTACACATATGCCATCAGTTAAGATTCTGATTAACTCAAAATAATGCTCAACTCTCCTAGTCGAATATATTTGACATTTACCCAGTCGCCTGCTACAGCAAAAGACATGTCTGTCAGAGAGCATACAAAGCATTGAACGGAACTCAGTGTGGAAAGTATCATTCAGGAGAGGAATAGAAAGTGCCTCCATCATTGTAGATACCATGGAATACAGTGCAGACAGTTATCAGACAGTGGAGAACATATGAGACAACAGTGACACTGCAAACATCTGGACGTCCATCCAAATTGGATGACAAGACAAGGTGACAACTGACCATGGAGGCTGACAGGGGACTGACAGCAACACTGAGCTTGAAGAATGCCTGCTAAACTAATGGGTGTGCACCCCATGGGGTAACAATCTTCTGTATTCCCAATTGTTTGCCCTATGGGGTAGGATTGCTAGATGGAAGCCTTTTCTTACACAGAAAAACATCCAGGGCTGGACACCCATTGCCAAACAGTATATCAAGTCTCCAAAACTCATGCTGGACAATGTTTCATGGTCTGATAACAGCAAGGTTTAACCTTTAACCCACGATTCCAAGAAGTATGTTTGGCCCAACACAACACTTTGCATCACACAAAGTACAGCATCCTACTGGTGAAGCATGGTGATCATGTTGTGGGGTTGCTTTTCAAAAGTTGGAACTTGGCCTCCACTCCAGATAGAAGGAATTATGAACAGTTGCAAATACCAACTGGGTTTGTCACCAAACATTCAGTCATCTGCTAGAAAGGTGAAGATGAAGAGGAATTTTTGCCTGTCAGCTTAGTATCACCCGAAGCATACATCTGAATCTACCAAAACATGGATTCACCAGATGGAAAATAGAGTTTGGGAATGTGCCAGCCAGACCTACACCCAATAGATAATATGTGGGTTGTCCTGAATAGGGCTGTGCAGAAGATATGCCCTCAGTAATTGTCCTATTTGTAGCGCTGTTGGACAGAAGACTGGGTGACTATTACCAAGTTAAGATGTGCCATAATGAAAGACGCCAACCTATGATGACTGAATGCTGTCATTATCTCAACAGGTGCTTCCACATAGTATCTGTTTAAGGGTGTGCACACTCATACAACCAACTTATTGTAATGATTTCAATTTGCATATGTTTTACCTCAACAGATTATTATGTTTTCAATGGAACTGTACAGGCTATATGTCACTTTAACTTGGGAATTGTTTTGAAATGAGTTATTGTCCCCTTTGGTTGACAGCTGCAATATGCAAACCACATAATAGGTTCCTATATTGCTGTACAGAGTCACATAGGTGCAGAGGGCAACTTGAAAGCATGTCCACCTCTATCTGAACAAGCATGTAATGTCACAGATGACTCCATGTAATGCAAACTATGATTACAAATCAAACATATCCACACTGCCAAAGCCAGTCACAAGAGTGTCCCCACATATGTTGTCAATCCCAGAGGCAACACAATTCGCCATGTACTGGTGTTAAATCACATCTCATGCACACATGCCATGGCTATACAAACCTGAATCAGACAGGTTAGGTGTGAACATCACCCCCTGTCTCCCCATCCCTATAGGGAGATATGCACATCAACTGCACACCTCCCCTCATCAATGGTGAGCAGGTACATTTTGCCTACTGAAAGACAACAACAAGAAGTCTCCATGGGGCTTGATAGCATCCCTTTCTGCATCCTATATGAACTCAGGCAAGTGTTCACAGTGCCATCACATACTGTATTCAAACACAGTCTCAGCAACATCCACACACCATCCTCATGGAAGATGGTCAATGTCATCCCTATACACAAAAAAGAATGAGAATAGAGGTTTGAGGATTATGCATTAACTATCCATCATTGGTGGAAATATGACACATCAGGGCCGGGAGTGCTATGCAAGCTGATATTGTGCTGATAGATTACAGGGATATGGTGTAGCTGACTGCTGGAAAGATATATCCACTGTTAATGTGCAATTTCTCTCCAGACTGTTGACAACTGTATAAGGTGAGTGCTATGATGTGTTTCACTGTTTATGTCTTCCAGGCAAGATGCATCATGTGCATAATCCAGCATACACTGCTGCATAAACTGTGGAAATAGTGGACTTCATAATCCATCACTATGATATAAAGTTTGACCATACCCAGGAACATCTGCGGGAACCAACTGCCCTGTGGAACGACCTAGTCCACAGGGTAAACAATGCTGGCCTGCACCCAAGAACATATGAGCAGGTCCGACATCATGCAACAGACCTCCTATGTAATGCCTGGTGAAGGGCTGCTGCCGTAGCCAGGGAAGCAACAGCCAAAGGTGGGGGCCCACTCATGCAGCCCCCACTTACAGCAAAGGAGCAGCTCCTTACTAACCTTGGTGCACCCCCCCACAAGAAGAGATCAGCTACATGAAGAAAGCATTTTGGATGTGGGTGCCCCCGACACAATGGACAAGGAGCATACAGGTGAGGCCTAGTGCACATTACTAGAGTACATTAGCATACATAACCTGCATCTGTAGAGTATCTACATGCATATGTCAGCTAAGATAGTAGTTGTGGACTGGGTTTGGTAATGCACATAAGTGCACATCTATGGTGATGGGCAGCATATTTTGTACTATTAGGAATTATATTGTTAATGTGCAGAAATACTGTTTCCCCCCTGTAACAAGGCCACATGTTGACAGTGCATCTCTCCTGCACCTATTTAGCTTCCTCTGGACAACAGGGATAGCAGCCTGTAGCTGGTGAGCATGTCATTTTTTTTGTGCTTTGCCAATACACAACTAGCCATATTGCTTGATGTCCATATTCACTTGTGATGGTGTTAACTGCAACGGATCACAGTGGTCACCAGAGGGAGCCTATCTGAAGGGTTAAGGTAACATTCCTGCAGCTTACCTCACAAACAGTCAGTGCAAGACATGTGGACACAGACCAACAAACTGGGGGTCCAAATGACCTACAGTAGGGACAAGTCTGAAACATTAATCCTATACAGTGAATACCACAGGATACACACCCCTGTCAAGATGATAAGTGTTTCTGATATATACAATGAGAGACCACAATATTACATTACACACCTTTTCTAACCTGTAATGTGACCATAACATGAACATTTCTCTTGTAAATGCAAATGATATGCTCACGATTGGATTGCACAGGTCATATGTCACATTTTAGGTGGGTAATGTTTTTCAATGCAGTATCGTGGTCTCATTTTATATGATATAACAGCCTGCCATGTTAATAGGGGTATGTACACTTATCATATCCATGTAAAGCTTAGAAGGCTGTTGGTGTAACAGGATTTGTTTGAACATACTGCTGGTGATGAGGTGTGCAAATCAAATGTATGTCATTAATTAGTGACATTAAACCTCATATGATCCCAATTATGTGTAAGACAAACATATAGGGGTTGTAAGGGACAGAGCAAACATATGTGCCAGACATCTACAGATTCTTCAATTATTTGTACAGTTGTGAGGTATGCTCTACAGTAGTTCCCACTGTGCTATAGAGTTGAACATGTATAATGTGTACATGGGCACAGTGTGTGCTAGGTGAATGGATGTCACCTACTAACAGTACTCATGCATCCCAGACATGTATATTATTAGTAACAAGGCTTGAGATTGGCTGCAATGCAGGATGAGGGCTCTGTGTGTCATGCATGTCATCTTTTGGGTAATGTGAGGTCTGTTTAATAGCTTTGTGCCAACTCACCTGTAAGTGTCTGTGTGCATGCCTGTGTGTGTTGCAGCCAATGTACAGGTATTAATTTACATTTATTGTCTTCCTCTCACAGGTGGCAATGGAGGTCAGGGTCCATCCCACTTGGGAACTGATGTCAGTGTCTCTGCAGATTCTGACAAGGATGATAGCAATAGTGAGGCACAGGCTGGGTTGTCAAGGGCTGAATCTGTGCCATTTGTTGGCATCTCACTCTTGTCCCCCCATCCCTGCACACAGACACAATGCCCACACATACCCAATCACCAGTGGCCATAGATGATGGACAGTTGATGGGTAGTGGCATGGGGCAGGCACATGTGGGGACTATGGTGAGCGTGTCTGTATACACCCACCATAGCCAGAGAAAAGGCAAGGTCTCACACAGGCAGATGGGCAAGGGTGCTCGAAGAGGGCCTGTTGCCCAACATGCCCCTGTCAGAAGTGCCACAGCAAGTGTGACCAGACACATGTTTTGAACTATCATGGAGTCACAGGCACATATTGAATGTCACACCAGACAGCTTCTCAGGGCTGTGAATGCTACTTGTCCTGCTATGAGTGACAACCTCCATAATCTTGCTGAGGTCATGGATAAATGGTTGGGTGAGATGGGAGTCCTTGACCGTGGCATGTCAATCCTTGAACATGGAATCTCTGTGATTGAGCATGTGGTAGGAGTTGGCCATTGGCCACATGGACAGGAGACAGCAGCACAAACAGCTGAGGGTCCACATGACCATGCAACTTCACGCTCCCATAGTGGAAATACCAGCAACACAAATGCAGGGTAGTTACTGTTCACACCACAATGCAGCAGGCCATGGGCATGGGGTCCTGGTTGGTCCCAACAGGGACGCAGATCCAGCAGACACCAGTCACCATCAGGGAATAGCAGTGCATCTGGCCTTGAGCCTGGTGGTGTCTGTGGGTCCCCTGACAGGCCCAGTTCCCATGTCGATGGCCGGAAATGGTGAACTGTACATCCTGCCATGTATGGTCCACAACTGTCCAACATACCCCTGTGTAGGGCAGCCACATAGCATGACTGTGTGCATCCATACACACACACACATCACCATTACAACAAGTTAACCTCCAGACTTACACACACCACCTCTGCACGGCCCATTTCAAATACAACCCTCAAACACACACACGTGATGTCAACCAAATGGCCCAGCCTAGACCTCTGCCAAACCCACACCACACCATGTGCATATGATGATACCTGTACCACATCCCTGTCATCCATAACATTGATGCAGGGACATGATAATATGGTTCTGATGCACAGGGTGAACGTAGAACTTAGTACAGTTTAGCAATGTAATGCTGTGTAATGTTGACAGCCAGCATGTTTATTGGTTACACGTCTGGGTGTATAGCTGTCAGCCATTATGCATTATTGTCAGCCATTATACATTATTGTTAACATTGACTGCATGTCTCTCTAGAATGTATTCTGTTTGTCTTCTAGGTGTCTGTATATCAGCAGGATGTATCCATGTAGACTACAAGGGGTATGCCAGTGTGGTAACACATTGGATGTGTCATATCCAGGGTACATATGTATGCAATTAACAGGTCTGTATAACAGTTTTTGCATGTGTTATGTAGCTTATAGGGCTGAGGAGTGTATACAGGTAGGTGTATGGTGGCTGACATCAGCACCTCTTATATAGTGGACGTTAGTAAGTCTAGTGGGTGGAACACACATCAGATTTGTAATTTCCACACACAGGGTACTGGGTTCATCCAACACACATAGAATACTGTTCACAGACATAGGCACAGATAATCACAATTGCCAGTGCTGCTTTTGAAATTCCTACTCATCTAGTTAGTGGTAGTACAGTATTATGCAGTCATTACAGGTGGCATAGAGCTCATAGTGTGAGTTTCCAATGTACGTGTAGAGTGAGTAACAACATGCCCTTGTAAGGTATGGCAATGAGTGGTGTAGTGGGTGTGACAGGTTTCATACTAATGTCATGCAGAGGTGTACACACTCACAAACACTGCTATACACAGCAATTCACATACACAAGTGTGCCACTACTGTGATTAAGAGCCCTGCCTCTGTAGCTGCTCATTCCATACTGTTACATAGTTGTTACTTGCACACAGCACAGGGCTTATAGGTCTGCCAAGTGTGTACAGATACCTGTACAGTTGATATAAAAAGTGGCCCCCATAGAGCAGAACGTAGGGTGTGTCCTGGGAGTACAATGGCTTACAACATGGTCACCCAATGGAAATATTCCTCACTCAAACACACACACTTAGGATACTGGTCTTGTCTACACAAATACACACACACACACACACACACACACACACACACACACACACACACACACACACACACACACACACACACACACACACACACACATTTTCCAGGACTGAGAGTATACCCCTACCTATCTAGCTATTGCTACTATAGTGTTACACATGTATCACACATGCCATGGAGATCATAGGTTGAAGGGTGTCCCGACATACTTGTGAGGTGAGGGACATCAGCAGCCCTTGTAAAGTACAGCACTTTGAGGTGTATTTTGGACAGCCACAAAATACTTCAACCTACATCACACAGAAACTCCATATGCTCACATCATCATCATTATCAGCTCCCTTTTTTCCCATTTTTTCTACATGGGGTCAGGGTATCGTGTTAACTGTTGCCAGCTCTCTCAATTCAGCGTCACACTCCTGCCTTCTTCAACACTCATGCCTTACTGTCACAGATCTTCTTTCACACAATCTATCCACCTCTTTGCTGGACATCCTCTTCCTCTTACCGTCTTCCTGTCTGTCCCAAGTCTTCCTCACCAGATTGTCTTCTGCTTTTCAACACATGTGCCCAAACCACTGTAATCTGTTCTCTTTGATCTTTTCTGCAATTGGAGCTACTTTGGCTTCTGCTCTTATACCCTCATTTCTTCACCTGTCCCACAGTGTGCATCCTGTCACCTTTCTCAGGCAATTCATTTTCATCACCTCTAGCTTCTTCAACTGTTCTTCCTTTATTACCCAGGTTTCTGTACCACACAGTAGTACTGGTCACACAATTGTCTTGTACACCTTACTTTTCAGCTTTTTTGGCATTCTTCTGTCACAGGCTACACCTGATACTCTATGCCAGTTAGCTGCAGCCCCTCTATTCTAGCTTTGACCTCTTCATTCAGACTTCCCTTCTCCTCAACTACTCCTCCGAGATACTTGAAGGTGTTTACATGTTCCATTATCTTCCCTTCTATCTCTATTCTCAGCTTCTTCTGATTTCCCCAATTTGCTGCCACTACCACCATGTTATCTGTGCTTAGTTTCATCTCATGAGCCTTCAGATTTCCATTGCATTCTCCTATCCTTTGCTGAAGTTCTAGCTCAGAGTCTGCCTGTACTGCCAGATCATCAGCATAGCACAGCTTTGTTGATCTGCCCCCCCTAACCTGTTTGATAATGTAGTCCATCACCAGTATGAACAGCAGTGGGCTCAGAGCTAAATCCTGATGCACACCCATACCCATTGGGAACTCCTCTGTGAGGCCGAACACTGTTCATACTTGGGTCATTGGGTCCTTGTACATAGCCTGCACTAATTCTACCAATATTTTTGGGACTTCAAACCACCACAGTACTGCCCAAATCAGGTTTCTTGTGACCTTGTTGTATGCTTTCTCTAAGTCAAGGAATGCCCAGCTAGACTCTCTCCTCATCTCTAGCTTCTTCTCAAATATCTGTCTCAATGCAAACATCAGGTTAATTGTGCTGCATCCTGATCTGAATCCAAACTGCTCATCTCCCATTTTACATTTTACTACTCTGCATATCTGTTTATCAGTCACTCTCTCCAGAACTTTCATGCAATGTGATGGGAGTTTGATGCTTCAGTACTGCCCACAGTTGTGGATGTCCCTTTGTTTTTGTACACTATCATGAGTATGCTTATTCACCAGTCAGCTGGCATACACCTTTCTCTCCACACTGCTATTAGTACCCTCAGGAGCCATTTCTCCCCTACCTCACCCAGCATCTTTATCATATCTGCTGTGACCTCATCTGGGCCTGCTGCTTTCCCTGACTTCATCTTCCTTAGTGCTGTTCTTACTTCTTCTAGGGTGGGTTCCTCTTCTTCTCTCATTGTAGGCTGCTTCTGGGGCAGTACAGCTTCTGTGGGGTTTTCTTCATTCAGAAGCTGCTGGAAATATTCCTTCCATCTGCCTTTGATGTCCTCTAGGCTGGTGAGCAGGTTG
This sequence comes from Protopterus annectens, assembly GCF_019279795.1. NCBI lineage: Eukaryota > Metazoa > Chordata > Ceratodontiformes > Protopteridae > Protopterus > Protopterus annectens. Next base: position 1,074,595,828 of record NC_056733.1, read on the forward strand.
TTGCTGGCATCCCTTATGAAGGGTGTCTGACCATCTTCTTTATCTTTCTGTCTTTGCCTTGCAACCTGATATAGATTATTTGTGCCCTTGACTGAGTCACTTTCCAGAAGTTGGTACATTGCCTCTGACTTTGCTATTGCAACTTATTTCTTAGATTTTTTGTTAGCCAACCAGTAGCCCTTCCTAGCCTGGTCAGCTTTGCTGTCTCCCACTTCTTCATGCATGCCTATTTTTCTTTTAATGACTTCCTGGATTTCTGCATTCCACCACCAGCTTTCCTTACTTTACCTTATTTCTATACCTAGCTCGGCCACATATCTTTTCTATAGTCCTAACACATGCTGTTTTAGTCACTGCCATTCTTCTTCAACTCCACCTATTTCCTCCTGTTCTTGGGGTTCTAGAGCCCTGAGTGATTCCTTGAACTATTGTACTTTCTCTACAGTTAACTTCCAGGTCTTCAGCCTGGTCTCTGTTGACCTTAGAGCCTTCTCTGACCACTGCTTGCAGCTGATTGTTGCAACTAGTGGTTTATGCTGTGGGCTGACTGTTTCACTGTGGAAGACTTTGCAATCATGAATTCTGCCCCAGTGCCTTTTCCTTACTAGGAGGAAGTCTACCTGAGTTGCATGTTGACTACTCTTGTATGTGATTTTGTGACTGTCTCTCTTTCTGAACCATGTGTTGACTACTATCAAGCCGTTTGCCACACAGAAGTCTAAAATGGCTTCTCCTTCTTTATTCTTGTTGCCCCACCCATGTGGACCCAGGCAGTCCTCAGTGCATTTAAGTTACCCATTATCAACACCAATTCATGTTGTCCAGCTTTATCTAGTAGGTCCTGCAACTGCTGTCTGAATGCACTCTTTTTCTCACTATCACAACCCTGCTGTGGGGCATAGGCTGAGATTATGAATACTGCCCTATCGTTACACTGGAGTCTGACTGCCTTGAGTCTGTCATTAATTCTGATGATATCCCTTACTGCCTTCTGAAACCTTTCTCTCATCACAATTCCTACACAATTTCAGGCCTGCCCTCCACCTGAGTAGTAGACTCTGGATCCCAAGCCAAGTGGCTTTGCTGCACTGCCCTTCCATCTCATCTCCTGGATACATAGGATGTCCAGCCTCCTCCCTATCATCATGTCATCCACTTCCAAGCTGCATCCTGTCAGTGAACTTACATTAAGCATAGCAATTCTCAATTTATGTTTGGCAGGTTGATTGGTTTTACATCTGGCTTTTGCTTAACAGAGCTATCCCAGGTAACCCAGGCTAAGCAACTAGACACCAGCCAGCTAGTAGCTTATGGCCAGGGCTGCTGGGCTTTATGGCAGGCACACACTTACCAATAGGGGCACATATACCCCTCCCACCAATAGCACAGGTCCCTGGTGTGGGTTGGAGTAGGCCGGGTCCTCAACCCACTTATAACTGGTAACTACCCATGCCCTTTTTTGGTGACATTAGTCAACATGACAGAATCACCTAGAGCCATATTTTACACCATTGAGTGGCTAGCCTTGCCATGGCATGCAGTCTGTTATCATTGTTCTCCTATTTTGAAGATACTGCGCACCACAGTAGATGCCCAAAGTGGTTGGTCTGTACAACTCTTTCCCTTATAGGGAACCATGTAGAGTCTGTGCTGCTGCCCATAGCTCCATTTATTGGTGAGTTTGAGATGTAAATACTCAGCATGTTTTTTGGACATGGGAGATACCCTGTGGAGACACAGGGAGAACATGCAAACTCCAAACAAACAGCATTACATACATTCAGTCACTGTGTGGAACATTCTCTCCCATTATGTTGGCCTGTTGCCACAGTTTTATAACAGGTATTTCCAAATATGTGTTGCTCACACACCTCCATGAAGTCCCCTCACAGACAAGGTAAAGGGGCTACACCCTCATGAAGTCTCCAATTATAGTAGTGTGTGAAGTTGTCATTGTCTATTGGAATAATAATGCAGCTGTTCTGCACGCAATTAGCAAGTGGGCAACAATCAGCTGCTCATGAACATTACCTAAAAAAAGGCAAGCTGATGTCTATGCAACACAGATGTACACCCTACATGTTTGTGGAGAGGGAGAGGGAGAGGAAGAAACTGGGGAGAAGACAAAAAATAGCATATAACCAACTATAGTTTGAAAAATACAAAGACATGTATATCGAACAAGTAAGCATCTCATGGACTGCAGTAGAGGGTATGTAAGAATGTGAAAGAGGAGGGTTAACATATATGTCTCAGCAAAGCTTGCTGTACTAATATATTGGTGATCAGAAACTATGGCATAGTATCTGGGTCTGTCTGCAGTGACACAGATCATCGGTAAGGCCCCAGGAAAGGATGGCTCACATGTGACTACTACTGGAGTGTGTTGAACAATACTGACTTTGACAATGCTATGCTAGCTACTGGGATGTTGTACATATCCATATCTTACTTGTGAATACAACTAGTATATACTTGTTTGTCTCAGATATGTGAGACACCTGTACATGGTATTTGCATAGTAAAGTACTGCTGCAGATGTGTGTTGAACTGCATGTTATATACTGAGCTCATAACATTTAACTGTCCAGTGTTATGCACACTGACCATATGTGTGCCTCATATTTGTAGTCATTTACACATAGAGTTGTGTTATGTCTGTCAAATAGTTAGGAAATCTGTGAAGACTGACATTACAACAACCCCTTTCATTGTCCTCTGGCTTTTCCCATTCAGGATTGCCACAGTGGATCATCTCTTTCCCTTTCTGCCTGTCCTCTGAATCTTGCTGTCTCACACCAACCACCTGCATGTCTTCTCTCACCACATCCATAAACCTTATCTGAGGCCTTTCTCTCTCCTCTTACCCGGCAGCTGCATCCTTAACCATCCTTTTGCCAATATACTCATCAGCCCTCCTCAGCACATGTCCAAACTGATGTAACCCTGTCCGTCCAACTTTGTGTCATATCTGTCAAACATGGCCTGTCCCTCTCATATACACATTGCTAAACTTGTGCACAAGTGTCACACCCAGTGCAAATCATAACATCTGTACCTCTGCCATGTGCAGCTCTGTCTCCTGTGTTTTTTCTCACTGCCACTGTCTACTACCCATATAACATAGGTGGTCTCACTACCCTCTTGTAGACCTTTCATATCACATTTACTAGTACTCGTCTGTCACAACTCAATCCTGCCATTCTTCTCCAACCTATCCATCCTGTCTGTACTCTCTTCTTCACCTGTCAACCACAGTCATCATTACTCTGAAATGTTGATCCCAATCATTTAAGCAGATCCATCTTTGGCAAATCTGCCCCATGGATCCTCAGCATTCTGCTATCCTCCCTCTCATTCACACATAGATATTCTGTTGTAGTCCTGCTGACCTTCATTACTCCCCTCTCTACAGCATATTTCCACCTCTGTAGGGCCTACTACATTGGTTCCCTACTCTCAATGCAGATCGCACTCAATGTTATCCCTCTGTAGTTACCACAGCTCTGCACATCAACCTTATACTTAAAACTGTACCCAAGCACTTTCTCTCCACTCCTCATGCAACCTAACACCACCCAAGATATCAGTAAATAGTGTGGCTAAACACAACATTTCCCCTAAACATGTCCATGCTTCCACAGGTATGTAATGTGGGCCAACAGCCTTGCCAGTATTCATCCCCTTCATAGCTATCCTTACATTTTCCTTGTTAAGCTGTTGCACTTCCTGATTCAGCATACCCACATCATCCAATCTTCTCTATCTCATTCTCTGCAGTCATCAGCCTCTCAAAGTACTCTATCCATGTGGTCAACACTCTCTCCTCACTTGTGAGTACATTTTCCTCATTATCCTTTATCACCCTTATCTACTGAACATCTTTCCTAGCTCAGTGTATCTGTCTAGCTAATTGGTACAACTCCTGTCATACAGTTCTTCATATGACTCACCCTTAGCCTTTGCCACATCTCTCTTTGCCATGCACCTCATCTCCTCACACTCCTGTCTACTTTCCTCATCTCTCTGACAGTCTCACTCCTTCTTCCCCATCCTATTTCTCTGTATACTGTCTTCTACTTCCTCAGTCCCCTATCAGGTCTCCTTGTACTACTTCCTCCATCCACATGTCACACCAAGCACCTTTCTAGCCATCTCCCTTAGTAGTGCTACTGCACTTAACCGTATGTGTGGTAAATTGACAATACCACCCACTGTCTGTCTTAACTCTTCCTTGAACTCCACCTCACAATCACCCTTTTACAATTCACACCATGTGATCCTTGCTGCTGAACTCACACTCCCCCTCTTATTAATAACCATCATCCTGCAGCCCAACATTCTATGCTGCCTAAATACACTTTCCCCTTCACCACTTTACAGTCTCCAATCGCCTTCAAACTGGCCCGCCTACACTGGATATATTCCACCTGTGTGCATCTTACTACAGTCTTGTAACTCACCCTATGCTCCTCCCTCGTGTTGTAGTACATATTCACCACAGCCATGTCCATCTGTTTTGCAAAATCTACTACCATCCACTGTCTGCATTCCTTTTAACACCATGCATGCCCATCACATCCACAGACCCTCTGTTTCCTTCAACGACATGCTCATTGACATCTGCTTCAATGACCACTCTGTCACCATTGGGTACAGTCATCACCACATTATACAAATGATGTCACATTTCTCTTTTTCATCCATCACACAACCAAGTTGTGTAGCATATGAGCTCCCGCCAACCTTGGGGCACACACCCCTGTACAACACCAAGGTACAGAGGCCAACATGCTGGAGGTGGGTGGCACCCACACAATGGACAGGGACCGTGCAGGTAAGGGCCCAGTGGGGATTAGTACACTAATGTATCAGACATAATTGTATCTGTAGTGTACCTACATCCATGTGTCAGGTCTGATTACGGCTGTGGATGGGGTTTTCTAATGCACAGAGGAGCACATTTATGGCAAGGACAGAAATTTGTGCATTGTTTGGGTTTGTATTGTAAATGTGCAGACATGCTGCATCCACCCTGTACCAAGGCCACATGTGAGTCTGCTGACAATACCTCTCTTTCACAGCTACCTAGGACCCTCTGGTCTGCATATGGGACAGAAGTCTGAAGCTGGTGAGTATGACATTGTTCTGTTGTGGCCTGGCCATACCTCATGCATGTAAAGGGCATGCAATTTACTATGCACCCAACTATCAGTAATAGCTATATTGCTTTATATGCATGTTCACTTGTGGTAGGGTTAACTGTATTGCATCACAGTGGTCACCACTGGGGCCTATCTGAGGTGAATTCAACATTCCTGTAGCATGCCTCACTACTTGTCAGTGCAAGACATCTGGACAGAGGCCAGCAAAATAGGCTGGTAAAATGGCCTAAGGTAGGGATGGATATAAATTGTGTACCCACCCCTATTAAGATGCAAGATGTTTCTGATGCATACAAACTGGGACCACAATATGTCATTCCACATTTCCACCAACCTTTAATGTGACCCATAACATGAACAGTTCACTTATAAAACCAAGCATCTGGACTCATGTATTGCACCGACAAGGCTAGCCAACTGAAAGGGTGGCAGATGTCATATCAGCATGATGTTTCAGTCAGGTATAATACCTGATGCTGCCATATTTGTCAGTATACTCACTGTGGCCTGTTTGGCTACAATATCACACACATGAGCATTGTTAAGGCACACAGACCACTTCCAACCACATATAGGTTGCAAACATCTGGATATTTCAGACACATCTGTACAGGGTACTGTAGAATGGTTTAACTTTCTGCATGTGAGGTAGATGCTGTTACCACACTATATAAAGTAATGGTATCAGGAGATGGTACACACATCAAAATGGTATAAGCTGCACAAGATATAATCCTCACACAAACACACACACACACACACACACACACACAAACAGTTGCTAGTATTGGGATTCGTACTCCTGCCTAGCTAGTTATTTCTACTATAGTGCTATACAGTTATCAGACATGCCACAGAACCTATTCATTTTCACTTAGTCCAAAGGTACTTCTAAGGTGGATGACATCAACAGGACTACTAAACTAGAGTGAGAGGAAGTGTAAAGGGTGGTACAAAAGTCAAAAATGGTATAACCCGCACACTACATGATTTTCACATAAACACACACTCACACATCCAAACAGTTGCCAGATATGAAATTAGAACTCTTGCCTATCTAGTTATTTCTACTATAGTGCTACGCAGTTATCAGATGCACCACAGAGCTTATACATTTTCACTTAGTCAAAAGCTACTTCTAAGGTGGATGACATCGACAGGACTACTAAAATGGGGCGAGGGGAAGTGTGAATGGTAGTACACAAGTTAAAATTGTATAACCAAGGCAGTACATGATTTGCTCACACACACACACACACACACACACACACACACACACACACACACACACACACACACACACACACACACACACACATTCACTTGTCATTATTGGGATTAGAACTCCTGCCTATCTAGTTATGTCTACTATAGTGTTATGCAGTTACTGCCCGTGTTACAGAGCTTACTGAACTTTCAAATGGCCAACTCTGCTGATAACAGCACAGCTGAGGGAAATTATTACAGGTGGCAGAAAGTCTGCCTTCAGTTTCACCCACGCATCATGCTAGTTCTTTCTGTCTTACACTTCAAATAGCATTATAGCTTGGCGCTTCACCAGGTTATTGTAACAGTATGTGTGGCACAACTGGGAGCCATCAGCAGTACTCATTCATCACAGAAGTAGCCCCAGTACTTACTAGTTATGTCCACCCCTCCTAGCATGATTAAAGTGCAGTTTTCTGAGCTTTCACCCATTAACCAGATGAACCTGTCCATTTTGAGACACGGTTGCAACTGCCTGATGTATACAGTCAACCCTCTCCTCTAAACTCCAAACACTCAGACCTGTGAGAGTTACCCATATATCACCAAATGTAGACATACACACTCTCCAGCAAAGAATGGACTAGCAGGTCAGGAGGATAAGATGAACACCTCCACCACACCATGTGGAACACATTGCTCACCATGACACCCACTTTGACAGCCATGCCATACAGTGAAAAGCCACACACCCACCTTCACAGAGGCAGTCAATGGACATTTACCCAAACAGCACAGACCAGCAAGACAGACACCCACTCAGCCACCACAACATGGCACATGCCAAATGACACATGTTTCACCTACACAGTGTGCCACTCAACCTAAGCTCTTAAGGCTAACCACCTTGCACAATACAGTGATCAAGGGCAACTCAATACTGAGGCACACACATATCCCACTCACTAAGTTGAATATGGAGCAGGTAACAGCCAACTATCTATCACATGCCAGCAGTCAACACAAGACACAGCCAGTCATGGCACTCCACAACAACTACAGGTATCACTCTGTATCCATGTGGGTGTGAATGACCTAGGCACACCTCCCTGGACTACATGACAAGAGACATGGTTGAACTCTCTGATTATGTGGTCCAGGCAGGTGTGACAGGAGCCCTGAGCAGTATACTGCCATCATCCAGAATGATGCTGCAGTACTATTAATAGATGATTGACTGCAACATTGGCTTATGTGTTTTGTGTCATTTTCAGGGGATCCAGTATCTCTTTGCTTGGGATAACATGATTGATAGACCTCAATGACTTATCACAGATGTCCTACATCTGTCAGCCCTGGGTTTCCCAGTACTGGCTAAGTGTTTTGCCACCCCTATAATGCCTTATTAGGCAGTTTTCCAAATGAAATTGCCACCATAACAGCTAGATATGTATGCAATCTGAAGGTTAAGCTGCTCAATAGTATACATCTAACTGTCAGGATGCAGTCACTCAAAGCACTCATTGAAGTGGGGGACATTAACATTTCTACTGTAATGGAGAGGTGGTTCACAGCAGCAGACAACAGCCCTGCAGTAACAGGCTATAATGCATTCCACAGCTGTCAGCCCCCAAACATGGACCACACCACACCTCCACAGGTGGTTTGTCTCCATATTCATTATGGATAGGAACACCACCAGACTAGTATCCCAGCATAATGCATCAGAGACACTTCCAGTACAACTGCCTTGGGGTAATAGTGCAATCCAGACCATAGCCTGCTATGGGTCAACATCTATGTCTCTAGACTGTCAATGCACATTCCTCAACACCCTGCCATCTATGAAGGTCCAACACAACACTGACATTGTAGGAGACTTCAACTACCCCTCCATCACCTGGGGAAAGTAGCCAAGTGCCAGTACAGTGGCCCAACACTTCCTGGAATTCATCATTTCCAATGCCCTGGAACAGCTCATGCTGACCCCAGGTAGAGGATGCAACAATTTTTACCTGTGTTGACTACTTACATATGGGACTAATGCTCATCCACAGTTGTCAAGCTCTACCTCGTGATATCCACACAAGCTGTAATCAACATGGAACTCAACATGTCAGCCACACCCCCCACAAAGGTAACCACCTTGCAAAACCTCTCCAAAGCTAACTTTGCAGCCAAAAAAACAGAGATTGATGACTTCACTGCACCCATGGCAATGGGAAATAGCTGTATGACTGTCAAATCATACACATATGTACTGTTCAAACAGGTACATGAATGCATGGTACTAGCCATAGCCAACAGAACCCAGACACTGTCCTCCAAACACTGGGAGACATTGTGATGGTACCCTGCCATTACTAAAGTGTACAACAGAAGGAGGACACTGTTGCAGAAAAGGGGGTATCCCATGACTGTTGAACCCCTTTATTAGCCGTAAACACAACTTGGGATCCCTCATGGAATCCCCTACAGGCATCTATGAAGGCAGAAATGCAGCAGACACTGACGACAATCACAAAAGCCTGTTACATCAACAACCTCCACAGTATTAAACACAAGTGGTGTGAGTTACTACACAATGCTCATTCCTATCCTCAGACAACAGATATTGGCCACAGTCTTGGCAACACATTCAGTGCCGGCTTTAACCCTCTCTCCCCCCACAAGTGTGCAATCACAATGTCTGATGAATGGTAGGCACCTAGCAGTACTGCAGACCAAGTTAGACCTGTATTGTGCACAGGCAAGAATACAGCTTCCATGGGACACCAACATATCCATAGCCGTGTTCTACATAGGTTCATAGGTTCATATGTTCATACTAGGCTATCTGCCCTGGGGCAATTATAAGCCTAGCCCAATTCTGTATGGCTTACGCCACCCCTTGATTTGAGTATACTGTGCCCTTTTTAAGGTTTAGTTTGCTGTGCCTCTGTCTAATAGTGACATGGGAGTAATCCCTGGGACAAACCAACGATCCCCCATCCACCTATCGAGATTCTTATAGGTTCATACATGACATACAAAAAGACCTTGGACCAAATCTGTGTGCCCTGGTCAGTCACAGCCTCACCTCAGGCATTGTCCCTCAAACTTGGCACACTGTTACAGTCATCCCTCTCCATAAAGAGGTAGCACCTACAGACCCTGGGGATTATTGCCCCCTTAGCCTGACAAGTCTATGTAGGGGTATGGACTGCATCATCAGGGAGCTGAATGACCAAGCTATAGGTGAGCTACTAACTCTGGACACACACTGTTTTGCTTTGTGAATGGCAGATCATGCCTGCTCAACCTGGTTGACATCTTTGACTGAGTCACCAGGGTTGATATGACAGTAAGGCACAGCATACAGCCTACATTAATCAGTCCACAACTTGAGATACCATCCCTCAGTAAGAGATTATTGATAAACCCCACAAACTAGACATCAACTCATATAGCATTGTTTGTTTTTCAAACTGGTTCACAGAACACACAAGTATGACAGTGGCATACTCCAGGTCAGACTGGCAAGCAGTTACAACTGGAGTCCCACAGGCACTGGGTAGTGTCCTGTCCAGGATCTACTTCTTAGGAGTCCAGCCCAACACAGAGGAACTCTGGCTGACTAAGTTCACAGAGGATTGCAAGCTGGGACCTATCATTAACTGCACAAATGATGCACACATCCCACAGAAAGGCCTCACTGAGACCATTGAGTGGTGTGAAAACCATACCAAGAAGCTTAACACCATAATATACATCATCATCCCCCTTGGTAAAGCACTCAGTTCCCAGTAAGGACCACATTAATGGGAGCCCAATGAACATGGTATGCATTATAATAAATCTGGTGACACAGGTTGGCAGCAACTTCTCATTCAAGCACCACATTGCCACTGTGGTCACAAAGTACTTCTATATGGCATGTTGCATTACCAAGGGTTTTTCATCCAGGAAGACAGAGGTAATGATCTCTGTCTACTATTCCCTCATTAGACCACTCCTCAAGTATTATGGCCCATTTGCCATGTACCTCACTAGATACCTGCTACAGCTGGGGAAGCCACAGAAGCACCTCACAATGGGGTTCCTAGGAATTAAACACACATCCTTCACAGACAGACTCAGCAGACCCAAGCTATTCTCTGTGGCATATCACCTAATTTAGAAGCTATCTGTGTTTGATTTACAAAGTCATGTCTGACCCAATTGGTTTAGACATGATAAATATAAATCCATCCACACAACACACTGTAGAGACCTCTACCTCAGTACCACAATCACCACAACATGCTGGTGGGACAGGTCCCTCACCAAGAGACTGCACATGCCCTGGAATACACTTCCTATAGATGTCATGCAAAGCACCTAGCTAACCCTGTTCCAGAGAAATATTGATGAGTGGATGGGTAATAAACACTTTAACCCAAGGATTACTGTAGTCACTATACTTGATACAGGCAATGGAACATAACATCAGGTGGCACAATGGCAGGGCCCTTCTATGTGCTAGGCTTGTTAAGGCTCCTGGGCCATTACCTACAACACACTTGTGAACCTATAAAGGGAATGACATCAGCAGGACTGATAAAGTAGTGCAATGGATGTTTAACCTATCAAAATACTTTGTCCTAAAAACAGACACACATACACACCTGCCAGATATGAGAGTAGAACCCCTACCTAAATAGTGATTTGTACCATAGTGTTACCCAGTTACCACATGCATTACAGAGCTTACTGGGCTGAGAGTTGGCCAAAGGTTCTGATATGGGGAATGATACTGGCAGGACTGATAAAGTAGGGCAGTGGATGGGAAACATATCACAATACTTCTACCTACAAACATACATACCCGCACACACATTTGCCAGAAGAGTAGAAACCCTGCCAAACTAGTAATTTGTAGTATAGTGTGAAGCATTTATCACATATACTACTGAGCTTATAGGGATGACAGCTGGCCAAGGTTGCTGATAAAGGACTGACATCATCTGGACTGATAAGGTGGTGCACCATGAAGTGTCATTAGTGGGGATGGCATAAAACTGTTTCATCAATAAACAAACACACACCTCCATCAGTCTTGCACACACAGCTGTCTCGCACACACACACACACACACACACACACACACACACACACACACACACACACACACACACACACACTTGCCAGGATGTAGATTAGAACTCCTACCTATTTATTTGTGCTATAATGTTATGCAGTTATTGCATGCTAATTGCATGCAGAGCAGCTGTATAGTTCTTTCAATAGTCAATGTCATGGCAGCACACTCCTATATTTGAGTGCCCCATGTGGGCATTGGCCCTTTCCATTACCTGTGAGGAAGACATCCTGGAGGTGTATGAGCTAATACCTCTCACAACAAGACTTGTGGAGACAAGACAAATTAATGGTGGAGAAGGTTGAAGACTTAGGGGCAGAATATGAGTATTGTTGTTATATGTTTGGAATAGTGTTAGTTTAACAAGGTTTGTCTGAACATGCTACTCATAGTTCATAGTTCATAGTTTAGTACTAAGCTAACTGCTCTTGCGAGCCATTTTAAGCCTAGCCAATTTGCCCTTGTGAGACTCAAACCCTGCACCTTGTGTTTGTAAGGCAAGCACCTTAGCCATTAAGCCACCCTCCCACCTACTTCTGCATGGGTTTCAGTCTGACAAAGTTCTGTCTCTGCATAGCTCTCAAATGTAGGGCTATCCACATAACGGCCAGAGGTTAACCTGTTATGCTTGGTCTGTTTCCCAGACAGGTGTTGTCCTTGGCAAATCAGTAGCATACTCCAGTGATTGCAATCAGTAAATGCTAACATCCAATTGTTTTTCTGACTTTATATCCCTCAGAAAAGATATATTACAACAAACTATGTAACACAAGCAACTTTTACAGTGTACAACAGCAATATTTCGAGTATGGCCATGAATTTGGGCCTCTGTCCACCAATTATGTCAGGCTTTGTCCAGATGCCATACAGTAGGAGATTTCTAAGTTTAATGGGCTATCATTATTTAGTTCTGTCATTCCTTCTGAGAGGAAAGGATGGAAAATATGTTAAAGCCTTTACATTCAAGACGTTGCTGTATAGAGAATGCTCTTATATGCTCTTGTAACATATGTTATGTGGAGAGAGTAACACATGTTTTAAAACTAGGCTGTTAGAACATGTGAGACATATTACTGATAAGAAAGAAGACATTAGAATAAATCTCACCATGGGGACAGTAGTGGGTTACAAGGTATTGTTTTTGAAAAGGTCTGTTTCTTAGTTTGATGAAACATTCATAAAAGAAATATTATGTACACAATCAATATATTATTATTAAATGTGCTACTTTATCCCATAGGGGGTTAAATAAGGAGTGTAATTGGAGGCTGTATATTTTATTATGCTTTTTAGTGTTAATTGCTCCTTGTATTTAAGGCAAGTATTTCTTGTAATGTTGTACTCCTTGAAGGCTTTGGCGAAGACATCAGAGTATAATAAACTTGTGTGAATTACTGGCTGGTTGTATTTCTCTTTGTTATGTTCAGTCATTTTAGTTGTTTTGCTAAGAGGATGTTATATATCTGGGCATTGTGTATGGCATATCATGATTTTGTAGCAGTGTACTGTTCACTTATTTATATGGACTGTGGGAGAGGGCAGATGTGAGTGTCATGGGTCCTTTTGTATCCAACTGTGCATGCTTCCCCAGTTATGGGTGGTCTATCAGCGGCATATGTTTGTATGGTCATTTTGAGACATGTATGCATATATATATATATATATATATATATATATATATATATATACATACATATATATATATATATATATATATATATATATATATATATATATATATATATATATACACACACACACACACACACACACACACACACACACACACACATACACACACACACACACACACACACACACACACACACACACACACATATATATATATATATATATATATATATATATATATATACATATAGACATATATATTACACCTCAGTATTTATTGGTAATATATCTATATATTGTTATACACATATATGTATCTCCACACATATCTATCTCTCTCTCCATGTATATGTTCCTTTTCAGATATATATATATATATATATATATATATATATATATATATATATATATATAGATACCAATCCTTCCTAATTGCACAGTGTCTCTTCCCTATTGTAAACTGGCTGTAAAGTATGATATGTTTGAGAAAACATCCTTAAACTGTACATCTCAGATGGCCTACTGGTAAATTGCTGCCACTATCATATGCAGGGTTCTTGGTTCAAGACCTGCAAAGGCTGTATATTTTGTTGCTTGACAGAACAAGGACTGTTGGATACAGAGTGATTAAGGCAGCTTTGAGCAGCTTTAAGCATGTTTGCATGGGTCTGCATGATGGTAAGTGGTGCTAACATTTGGTTAAACGAATAGATGCTTACACCGTGTAGGCTTCGCTTACCAGTGCGCAAATCTGCTTAGCATTTACATTTAAGCAATGCTGAAACATGCTAAGCATAGCTCAGCCCTGGTAACCATTGATCACATTCCAGTCAGATAAAATAACAGGGTAATGACATCTGATACCACCAACTGTTGTCAGAACACTGGCCTTAGTCGCAGTGGCATGAAATGTGTCACAATCCCCTGTTGAAGCAATGTGCTGTCCAGTAATGACTACATTGGTGGTAGTCCATTGGACACAGATGTCGTTATAGGAGGTCTGTGAACATAGCTTGACAGCAACCTCTCTTCTGACCACTACATTGTCATTGTGGACAGAACGACCTTCCATTTGGCACATTGCATAACTAAGGGTGTGTCATCCAGGAATGAAGAGATCAATGTCTCCCTCTACTCCCCACTCAGTACGCCAATCAGCAGGTACAATGTCTCATTTGCCATTTAACTCACTAGACACCTTTAACAACTGAGTAGGCTTCAAGTGTACCTCACATGTAGGACTCAAGGCATGAAACATCTGTCTGATATGGAAAGAAGCCAAAACCTCCAAGTATTTCTGGTCACATCTTCGCTACTTACAGGCAATCCCTGCTTGACTTACAATGTCATGTGTGTCCAGCTGTGTTACACATGCCATAGCCAGGAAACCCCAATCTGTATGCACCACATGCTACTGATACCTCAACCACATTACCGCATTCAACACAACATGCTTGGGGACAGGTCCATAACCCAGATACTGGCCGCATTATGCAATATATGTTGCATATATGTCAAAGCATGTCACAGGCCCTCTTCAAGAGAAATTCAGATGAGTGGATGGTGAATATAACTGTCACCCTGGGGATCACTCACATGGCAGTATTTGATAGATGCGCTGCTGAGAAATGTCAGTTGGCATGATGACAGGTACTCCCATGGGCTAGGCTTGTAATGACTCCATGGCCATTAGTGTAGTACACACATATGAACACATGGACCCATGACACTCAGTACTGGCAAATATGTGTGTCTGCATTACTGTGTATACAACTGTTTGTAAACCTGTAGGTGAGATTACTTTGTGGCTCTTCCACCCACTCCACCTCCCATTGTCATACTATGCAGTGCTGGTGATGTTATTCACTGTAAGGGTACCTTGTGACACTCATCACCCTATAGGCTCAATGGAGCATGTGGTAACTGCATTGCACAACACTAACAATGACTTCATAGGTGGGGGTTCCACCCTGAGTCCTGGGAAATGTGAGGATGTGTGCATATGTGTGTGTGAGTCTCTGAAAGGGAGCATATTTGTAAACGACAGCATTTTGAGGGCTTAGTATCTGCACACAATGCACATTGCCATACAGTACAAGGGCTGGTGATGTTGGCCACATTACAGGAGCCATGGAACAGTCATCACCTTACAATCTGTGTTGCATGCAGTAAATGTGTGTCACTGTAGTAGCAACAACTACATAGCCAGGGGTTCTAATCTAAGGAAGTCCACATCTGTGAACATTTGTGTGTCAGTACAGTATCCTGTGTTTGAGTGAGTACTAATGTCAACTTGGAGGGTGGCTCTCACATTTTAGACAATGGTTCTTCCACTGCACTTCCCAAAGTCCACTGTATGTGGTCTGCTATCTCCATCAACCTTACAATTATCTGACAACAATCTTCAGCCCAATAAGGCCCGTACTGTGTGCATGTACTATGTAACACTATGCCCTGACTGACAAGTGTGTCAAATATGTCTATGACTGTATGTGTTTGTCAATGTGTATATGTCAGTATGTTATAGTATGTTGTGTCCATTCACATCCAGTACATCCCCCATTGCCATACTGTACAAGGTCTGGTGATGTTCACTTTACAGGAACCTCGGAACACACCTCACCCTACAAGCTCTGTGGTGTGTACAGTTAAGGCAGAACACATTAGTAGCAATAACTACACAGGTAGGGGTTCTAATCTTAGTGTTGGCAAGTGTGTGTGTGTGTGTGTGTGTGTGTGTGTGTGTGTGTGTGTGTGTGTGTGTGTGCGTGTGTGTGCGTGTGTGTGTGTGTGTGTGTGTGTGTGTGTGTGTGTGTGTGTGTGTGTGTGTGTGTGTGTGTGTGAAGGGATCTACTTCAGTTTGTAGGAATTCCATTTCCTGGGAGTTCATTTGACCGAGACCAAATTGGCAAAAGCTAAAATTGAAAATAAATCATCTTGTGTAAATTCATTGCACCAAAACTAGTAGTTGCAGTGTAAATTCCCTTTTCCCCATTGTACAGCTGTACAGCAATACTGGAGTTAGTATATATAGTTGGGGTGGTCATTGGGGGCACAGCCCCTCACACTGGGGGTAGTTTTGTGCATATCCCCCAGTGTAGTGTGCTGTTATACCTTTGAGTTAATGTTAAGAGGGTAAATAGTTGTTAATCTAACTAGATGTGGGTCTACGCCACCCCACACCCTCCAATGTAGCCCCCCACACCATCACAGATATTTATACCAACTCCAGGATTGCACTACAGTGGGGAAAAGGACATATACCCTGCCACTACTATTTTCAGTGAAATGAAATTTGGCGGACTGATTATTTAGTGATTACAGGTTTTGGCAATTCAGTCTTGGTGGAATTACATTTGCAAAAATGAGTTCTCTGCAAAGTGAAGCACATACATGGGAACAGTACTCTCTGTGTGTTGCATCAACACAAAAGCCTCTGTGTGTCTGTTATTCACAAACTTTTGTTGTGTTCCACGCAGTACACTTACCATTGTCCACTGTACAAGAGCTGCCTACATCAGCCACTATGTACTTAACTGTATAAACTCCTCAGACCTATCAGCCATGTGGCACATGCACTAACTGTTATACAGACCTGTTACTTGTATTCAGCTGTATCTTGGATATGACACAGTCAATGTGTTACCACACTGCAACACCCGTTGGAGGAAAGGACAGCAGGCCAACATCCTCCTGGCACACAGACACCTAGAACACAAACAGAATACATTCTGGTGTTCACATTCGTTCAGTGTTAATAACAGCAATAATGCATCATGGCTGCACAGCTACACACATGTAAGTATTAAACATGCCAGCTGACAACACTTTAAACAGAATTACATTGTTAATCTGTAGTACATTCACCCTGTGCATCAGAACCATATTAGCATGTCCCTGCATCGATGGTATGGATGACAGGGATGTGGCACAGGTATCATCATATACAGAGAGTGTGGTGTGGGTTTGATAGAGGCCTAAGCTGAGCCATTTGCTTAACATCATGTGTATGGGTTAGGGGGTTGTTTATTAAATGGGCCGTGCAGAGGTGGTGTGTGTAAATATGGAGGAGTCCTGGCTGTGATGGTGATGTGTGTGTGTGTGTGTGTGTGTGTGTGTGTGTGTGTGTGTGTGTGTGTGTGGTGTGTGTGTGTGTTTATGGATGCACAGGCTGTACAGTCCACTGTGTCCGGCCATGGACATGAGAACTGGGCCTGCCAGGGGTTACACAGCCACCACCAGGCAGAAGCCAAGATATGATACTCTCCCCTGATGATGACAATCATCTGCTGGATCAGTGTCCCTGTTGGGAATGGTCAGGACCATGAACCCATGGCCTGTTGCATCATGGTGTGAGCAGCACCCCCCTGCAGTGGAGCTGCTGGTACTGCCACTACGGGAGCGGGAATGAGATGTTGCATGGCCACGTGGACCTTCAGCTGCTCGTTGTGTTGTCCTACTTCCTCATGGCTGATGCCCTACTCCCACCACATACTCTAGCATAGACATCCCATAGTCGAGGATTGCCACCATCACACCCAACCATCTATCCATGACCTCCGCATAATAACAGTGGGCATCTGCAAGATCACGGATGTTGTCATGTACAGCAGGAAGTGTAGCCCTCTGTAGCCTCAGACCATCTCTCGTGTAATGTTCAATACATGCTTGTGCCTCCATGATGGTCCAAAACATGCATCTAGTGACACCTGCTGTGATTCTTGTGGCAGGGGCATGAGAGGCAGCAGTCCTCCTACGAGCACCCCTGTCCATCTGCCTGTGTGGGACCTCACCTGTTATCTGGCTATGGCTGGTGTCTACAGAAACATTTACCATAGTCACCACAATTTCCTGTACCATGCCACCACCCACCAATTGTTCCCCATCTATGGCCACTGGTAATGAGGTATGTGTGGGCAATGTGACTGTGTGTGGAGATGAGGTGGAAACAAGTGGGATACTAACCAATGGCACAGATACAGCCCCTGACAACCCTTCCTGTGCTCACTATGCCTATCATCATTGTCGGAGTCTGCAGAGATACTGACACCAGTTTTCCTATGGGAGGGACCCCGACCCACTTCGCCACCTGTGAGGGGATGACAATATATGTAAATTAATACCTGTACATTATCATTTACTTACACACACACACACACACACACACACACACACACACACACACACACACACACACACACGTTAGGTGGCACAAAGATATTACACAGACCTTACCTTACTCAACAGTTGACATGCATGATACATTTATTTTTTATTTATTTTTATTTATTTATTTATTATTTGTTAACCCGGAAAGTCTGACTTGGAATGAAGCCAATTTTCAGCAGAGGCCTGGGGAGAAACACTCCAGATGCATGTCTTTGTAACGTGGGAGGAAACCGGAGCACCCGGAAGAAACCCACATGAATGCAGGGAGGACATGCAGACTCCACACAGAAGGAACCCCAGCCGAGAATCGAACCAGAGAACCTTTTGCTGTGATGCGACAATGCTACCACTGCACTACTGCGCCATCCCTCATGGCACTCAACATCATGCATTGCAGCCATTCTTAATCCTTGTTACTAATAATATACATCTCTGGGGTGCGTGAGCAATGTTAGTAGGTGATGTCTCTTCCCCTAGAACACAACACACCCATGTACACATTATTGCAGTGCACCTTTATAGCACACTGGCATCTACTGTACACCATACCTCACAACTGTTCAAATCATTGATGAATGTGTAGATGTCTGGTAGTTATGTTTGCTCTGTTCCTCACAACCCCTATGTGTTTGCCTGACACATACCTGGGATAATATGAGGACTCATGTCACTAAGTAATGACTGACATTTGATTTGCAGATCTCATCAGCAGTGGATGTATATGCAACAAAATCCAGTTACACCAACGACCTTCAAAGCGTAATGTGTATATGAGGAGAGTACACACCCCTGTTGACATGCCAGCCTCTTCTACAATATTAAATGGGGCCACACTACTGCATTTGAAAACATTACACACACCTGATATGTGACATATGACCTGTGTAATCCAATCAAGAACCAAACAAATGTGTTAGTTGTGAAGATACTGAATGAGATGCATACAATATGGTGGTTGCATAAGTGTGAACACCCTTAAACCAATGGCTTGTTGAAGGACCTGTTAAGTGAACTATAGCAGTCACTATTTCTGGGAAGGGGTATACTAGCATGGCACATCTTGACTTGGCATTATGTGGTCTTCTTCCCTACAAAGGTCCCCCAACTCAGTCAGATTGCAAGGCCAGCTCACATGCACAGACCTTGGAGGTCACACAGGGGCTTTACTATTGCTGTTGAGTCTGGGTTATGTCTGGCCCAATTCATAACCTTGCATGTGTTCAGTTACAGCCATTCATAGCTAGCTTTGGATGTATGCTTCAGTTCACTGTTGTGCTTGAAGTGGAAACCCCTCCCCATTCTCAGCCTCATTGCAGATGCTTGACGACTGCTGGTCACATGTGAGTGTCATTTTGCAGTGTTCCAAATCCCTCCACCATGTCTGCAGGCTGAGTTCCAGCTAATGAACAGCAACCCTAAAGGTTTACACTGGCACCAGGAAGCTTCAAGTTGGGGATGGTGGCCCTGAGGTGAAGTGAGGTGTTGCTTGTGCACCACTCATATCTTTATGAATACTGTCTGTAGGTTTGAACCTAGGTCTCATGACACCATTACACATTGCAACACATGCCTTTGGGAGACTTGATGTTATACTTTTGCTACCTGTACACTGCCCTGAATGGTGTTTCTTGTGGGGAAAAATTTCCATCTACTAACTCTACTCCATAGGCCACACTTATACAGAATCCAGGGCATTGTTGCCACAGGCACTACTTGCTAGACATTCCTGAAACTCCTTCAGTGTTGCTGCATGTCACCTGGCATGCTCCCTGACCAGTTTTCTACATGTTTTGTCATCTGTTTTGGGTGGGCATCAGGTTCCTTTCAACATCACTGTTATCCCATATTTAATACACCTATAGATCACTGTCTGCACTGTTTTCCGTAGTAAATGCAATGGTGAGGTAATTTTCCCTACTCCTGACTGCTACATTTCAGATATGGGATCTCTTTGATACTTTGTAAGATGTGTGCAAGCCATGGCTGCTTCTGTTGCAGGCAACTAAGGAAATGTCATGAACATATTTCTTGGCCAGCAGACCATTACTTGGTGTGACATTGAGACCCTGTACTTGATGGCAGGTGTGTACCCAAGGAGAGTGAACGCTGTCAGTATATTACAAGCTGCCTCCACAATATGCTATTTTGAGTGTGTGCACACATATGCATCCAGTGTTTTGTAAGGTTTGTATACCCCATATTTGTTGCCCTAACATATAATTCTATTTTATACATGAATTGTTCATGTTAGGATCACATTACAGGTTAAAAAAGGTGTGGGATGTATTATTGTGTTCTGTCATTGCATATATCAGAAATGGTTACCATCTTAATAGGTGTGTATACACTGTTGTAGTCACTGTATAAGGGTAATGTTTCGTACATGTCCCTACTGTAGCCCATTCATCACACCATTTTGTTTGTCTCTGTCCACACATCTTGCACTGAAAGGTTGTGAGGTATAATGCAGGAATCTTACATACCCTTCAGATATGACACCATGGTGACCATTGTGATGCAGTGCAGTTAACACCAACAAAACTGAACATGTACATCATGCATTATGGGTAGGTGTGATAAATGTGTGCATGGCAAATAGCATGGCCATAACATAGCAGGTGTACTGGCAAACCTCAACAAAACAATTCCATACTCACCAGCTACAGGCTGCTGTCCCAGTTGTATATCAGAGGGACCTAAATAGTTGTGGGAGAGAGGTAATGTCAGTAGCCACTCGTGGCATTGGTACAGGGTGGAAGCAGCATTTCAGCACATTAACAGTACAACCCCCAATACTACAAAATTTGCTGGCCATCACCATAGATGTGCACGTCTGTGCATTACTAAACACCAGCAAGAACTACTATCTCATCTGACATATGCATGTAGATACTATACAGATAGAAATGGATAAGCAACAGTGTTCTAGTAATGTGCACTGGGACCTTACCTGCACAATCCTCATCTATTGTGTGGGTGCAACCCACCTCCACAATGCTTTCTTCAGCTTCATGGGTTGTGCATTGGGCGGGTGCCCCAAGGGTGGGTAGGAGCTCCTCGGTGGGTGTCAGTGGAGGCTGGATGGCTGCTCCCCTACCTGTGGCTAGCCAGTCCCTTACTACAGCAGCAGCCCATTGACAGGTATGGTATGGTGAATGATGTCACTGGCCCGATGCCACACCTGCTCATAAGTTCTGCTGTGCAGGCCAACATCATCTACCCTGTGGACCAGATCATTCCACAGGGCGGTCCTATCCCACACATCTTGTGCTGTCCAGCCAAATAATAGCCCATAATGTTCTAGCACAAATTGGGTGATTATGTCATTTTCACCAACAGAAAATGCCAGGAGGTGAGGCCTCAGCATGTTACCTGGAAGACATAAACAAGAAAAAGGGTCACAGGACCTCATACAGTTGTCAAATTGCACATCAACAGTGGATATTACTTGCAAATAATCCAAAATACACCATGACCCTCTAATCTATCATGGCTATAGCAGCTTGCATTACACTCCTGGCCCTGAGATGTCTTATTCCCCCCAGTGTTGGATACTTAATTGCATAATTCTCTATTCTCCATTCATTTCTGTGTCGAGGGATGACAGTGGCCATCTTCCATGTCAATGGTGTGTGGATGGTGGCAAGTCTGTGTTTGACTGTGGTGTGTGATGGGGCTTTGAGCATATGCCTGAATGCATGTAGGAGGCAGACATTGATGTTATTATACCCCATGGAGACTTACTGTTGCCATCAGTAGGCAATATGTACATGCTCACCATTGATGAGGGGAGGAGTGTGGTTGATGTGCATATCCCCCTATACAAATGGGGTGGATAGGGTGGCAATTTTCCCACCTAATTTGTCTGATGCAGGTTGCCTATATCCATGGCATGTGTGTATGAGGTGTGCATTACCCCCAGTACAGGGTGAATTGTGTTTTTGCCTCTGAGACTGACAACATATGTAGAGACACTGTTGCAATTGTCCTTGGTGATGTGGATATATCTGATTTGTAGTCATAGTCAGCCTTACAGGAAGTCACCTGTGAACTTCCATGCTTGCTCAGATAGAAGTGGACTTGCTTCCAAGTTGTTGCCTGCACATATGTGTCCCTGGACAGCCAATATAGCAACCTATTATGTGGTTTGTGTATTGTTGATGTCCACCAAAGGGGATTACTCTACCTTGCTGAAGGCTGGTTTTACAGGTCAGGTACTGCTGAGTCCATATAGCTACAGTGGATATAAAGTGTACACACCCCTGTTAGAATGCCTGGCATTCATGCAATTGAAACATGACACCACAATAACTCATTTCAAAACAGTTCCCACCTTTAATGTGACCTATAACCTGTACAATTCAATTGAAAACATAACAATCTAGTCTGTGCAAACATATGAAAATAATACTCAGTACAATAAGTCAGTTGAATGAGTGTGCACACCCTCAGACTGATATGTTGTTTAAGCACCTGGTGAGATGGCTACAGCATTCATTCATTTTGGTTTGGACTGTAACATTGTGGCAAATCTTCACTTGGCAATATTTGCTCACCTTCCTTGGAACAGCTTTGTTTGCTTGTTTTCAATAGAATTGTACAGGTTATGGGTCACATTCAAGATGAGAAACATTTGGAAATGATTTTCTGTGGTCATACAGCACACAAACCTGGCATTCTAACAGGGGTGTGTACACTTTTGATATCCACTGTATATAGGTGTTTATATAGCTGTTAGTGGTAGGCATGGACAGAACGTCATAACACAACTGGACAAGTCACCAATTACTACCTGATAATCATGCCTACTCTAGTACCCATATCAGTGTAAGGGCAGTGCAACAACTAGTAGCTGTACACATTTATGTCTGTTGTATGCACTGACACTGATATTACACACAGGTGCAACATGCACAACCTATTTACCTGACTGCTTGAAACCCATGTTATTAGTGTTGTGCCTTCCAGCTGAACAAACGCACACATACAGGTACTCAGGGGATACCTGGCATACATTACTGTTCTATGTTAGCATGGCACACTGTATTTACAGTCTTGCTGCTCAGTCATACTTCTCAACCTGTTATAACAGGACTTCTGAACAATGGCACACATAAATGGGTGACAAAATCAATATTGATACTGTGTTAATATTGCTGCACCATACATTAGCAAGTTGATTGCACAGTAGGCTTTGAGATCACTGTGATAACCTGGAAGATGTCCAACAGTCATAAGTATGTCATTATTTTACATTGTCATTGCTCACAAACTTGCCAGTGGTTTGGCTGACATAACACAAGTATATGTGTATGTGACTACAGATAGTAGTCACAAATGTGCTTATTGTCCAGAAAAACACTGCACAGTTGAATGTCATTAATTCAATATATCACATGCAGTTCAACACACGTCTGCAACAGTACTTTACTATGCACATGCCCTATATAGGTCTCTTAGATTTACAAGACAAACATGTATCATACTGATATTCACAGGTAATATATGGATATGGACAACATCCCATTAACTGGCCTAGCAGTGGCACAGTCAAAACTGTTTGACAGATACCCCAGCGGTTGTCATATGTGAGCTGTCGTTTTCCAGGGTGAGTCAGGCTTTTGAGCTGTGATCCTACCTCGCAACCTCTTAGAGCATTACATCTGGACAAAGCCTAAAACAATGGGGGGATAAATAGGGACAGATTTTAAATATTCCTGTTACAAACTTAGGAAGTTTACAGAATAATACATTTTGCATTACTGTGAATATTCCTAAGGATGTGAAGTCTTAAACTCAAGTGTTTTTCATTACTTAATGACTTCAGTCCTCAGCTATTTGCCATAAAAGTACAGATTTCAGGAAGAAGAGACAAAGCATTATGATGGGAAAATCTGGACATTCTGTGAAGATCTGTACAGCTGAGAGGTATGTCTGTGATATCTCCCACTGCAGAGAGGGCCAGATGCTATGGCCATAGCAGCCGTTCAGCAGGGCATTAGTACAGCAAGTCTTGTTGGGACATATATTCCTCCAAATCATATTTCTCATTACAGACTAAGTACTACATTCAATTACAAACTTACATGTTTCACATACCTTTTCTTTCTTCTCTTTTTCTATTTTCTGGTGTTTGTTTTTATTCATTTCCTGTCTCTCTCATTCTCTCTCTCTCTCTCTCTCTCTCTCTCTGTGCACTACAGGGATAGAGCTGGTTTGAATAGGTGGCAGCATGGCTTTTGCAAGTGATGCTCATGACTAGGTGATGGTCTGTGCGCCAGTTGGTTTTCCCCACTTGCTAATTGCATGCAGAGCAGCTGTGTAGTTCTTCCACTAGCCAATGTCATGGCAACACACTCCTATAATTGACTACTTCATGAGGGTGTTTTCCCTTTACCTTGCGTGTAAGGAAGACATCTTTGAGGTGTGTGGGCAGTAGTGTTACAGACAGCAGGTGGGAATACTTCTTACAACAAGACTTGTAGACACAGGCCAACTAAATGCTTTTATAAGGTTCCAGACTTGGGGACAGAATGTGAGTATTGCTGTTACATGCTTTGAATACAGCTAGGTTTACAGGATTTGTGTGTACATGATAGTTCTGCATGGATTTCAGTCTGACAAAGTTATGTGTCTGCATAGCTCTCAACTATAGGGCTATTCACATAATGGCCAGAGGTTTGTCTGTTATGTTTGGTATGTTCCCTAGACAGGTGCTGTCCTTGGCAAATCAGTGGCATACTCTGGTGATTTCTATCAGGAAATGGCAACATCAACTTGTGCTTCTGACTTCATAACCCTCAGAAAGGATATGTTGCAACTAATCCTGCAACACCAGCACCTTTCTCAGTGTATAAGAGCAATATTTCAAATATGGCCCTGTGTTTGGGTCCCTGTCCTCCACTTATATCCAGGCTTTGTCCAGATGTCATGCAATAAGAGGTTGATAGGTATGGTCTATCATTATTTAGTGTTTTCATTCTGCTATCATCCCAGTGATATTGTGGAATCCCACACATGTTGTGGAGTAGCGGCCATAAATATGAGGGCAAAGGCTGGATAACATGTGTAACCCGGTACAGTCAAGAGGTTGGTGTATAGAGAATGCTCTTAGATACCCTTGTAACACATTTTTATGTGGGGAGGAGTATTAGATATTTTAAAATTACACTGTTAGAACATGTGAGAGATATTACTAATAAGAAACAGTAATAAGAAACAGTAAAGGTCTATAGCTGTATATTTTGATACATGTTACCATGGGAACAGTAGTGGGTTACAGGGTACTGTTTTGTAAACAGTCTGTGTGTCAGTTCAATAGAACAGTTAAAAATGCACCAATGTTATGTAAGGGTTCAATTTACTTTTTAACATATGGTGCGTCTTCCCCTAGGGGGTTAAATGAGGAGTGTAATTGCAGGCTGTCGAATTAAATATGTAATTAAGTATTAATTGATTCTTGTATTCAAGGCAAGTATGTTTTGTAGTGTTGTACTACTTCAAGGCTTTGTCCAAGACATCGGAGTATAACAATGTGTGTGGATTACTGGCTGGTTATTTTCTCTGCTGTCTCTTCAGTCATTTCAATTCTTTTGGTAAGAGATTGGTGTATGTCTGGCCATTGTGTACGGTCTATCATGATTTTGTAGCAGCATAGTGTGTTCTTATTATTTGGAGTGTGTATGGGTGGGAGCAGCAGATGAATGTCCCATAACACCCCGGATTTCCATCTACACTATGACCTGACACAGGATATGTAGGGTATTGTGCAACTCTCATGGAGGATAGATCTGTCCACATAGCCATTGTACAGTGATATTTGTTAGGCTTACCATAATTAGCTGTAAGTGTGTTTTATATATATATATATATATATATATATATATATATATATATATATATATATATATATATAATTTGAATATTTAGTGATTCCACAGTGCTTATTCCCTATGGTTAACTGACTGTACTGCATGATAAGTTAGAAAAATCATCCTAAAATCTACATCTCAGATGGCATAGTGGTTAAGTGATGTAACTATGGTGTACAGGGTCCTGGGTTCAAAACCAGCAAAGGCCATTTGTTTTGTTGCTCGCCGGCAGATGTAGACAGAGTGATTAAGGCACGTGAAAGTGGCTTTCAGTGGGTTTGCCTGGGTTTGCGCGATGCTAAGTGGAGTTAATACACAGTTAAATGAATAGGCACTTGAACTGTGTATGCTTCTGTTAATGATGCTTACCAATGCGCAAATGTGCTTAGCATCTACATTTAAGCAAGAAATATACCAGCTGACAATAGCTGAGCATTGCTAGCCATTGCTCATTTTTCCATTTTAGAAAATATCAGACTAATGACTTCCTTTATTAAGTGTATATAATTTTCTATACATAACATGTCTCTATGTGCTGTCAGTACAGTATCAAGGGGTGTGGCAATACTGTATGGGACACATGTGTATTCATGGGTGATGTCACATGTTATATGTACTCACACTTCCATTGTACACCAGCTACACTACCATGGTGACAAACATTATTTTCCACTCATTTCACTATTGAAATGGTACCTTTAAGACTACTTTTCGATGTAAAATGTGATTGCCTGTTGTAGTACTTGAGCCTTGGTGGATGTCTCCAGTTTGCAGTCAAAGGCCACTCTAGGGTACCCCATCTGTGCTATTATTTTCTTCAGTCTATGTGTCTGTCGCCATTGTTAACATAGTGTCAGGATTGTGTACAACTATAGTGTGTACATGTTATTTGTGCTGTGTATGGAGTGGGGGGCATAGCTACATAGGGGTGAACTAGGCTATTGGCCCTGGGGCCTTTACAAGCCTAGCCCATAGGATTACTCTGGCATCATGGCACCTGACCTTAGTTCACAGTGCATCCATTGACAAGAGCCACTGGAGTGGTCCCCAGGGTGCATTTTCTATTTCCCATCCACTCATCAGGATGTCCTTTGAAGAGGCCAGTGAGATGCTCTGCTTACCATGTATGGGAAGTCTATTCCACAGCATGGGCAGTCTCTCAGTTATGAACCTGTCCCTCCAGCAAGTTCTGTTGATTGTGTTAATGATGTTCTTTTATATTGGAATGAACTGCAGAGAAGTAGATGCCAAACAGAAGAGTACCCATGACTGATCTTAGTGGGACTCCACTTGTAACTGGTCTGTAGTCTGAATTAGAATCCACTACTTTCACAGTGTGGGTTCTATCAGTGAGCCAGGTTGTAACCCACCTTGTGACATAGGCATTTATAGCTACTTTACTGAGTCTATTTATGATTCGTGAGTGAGGGATGGTGTCAAAGGGTTTGGCATGATCGAGGTAGGCTGTGTGAACTACTTTGCCTTCAACTACAGCTGGGGTGACAGACTCAAAGGAGTCTATCAGGTTGAGTAGGTATGATCTACCTTTCACAAATCCAAACTGCGTGTTCAACTTTTGGAGATTCCCTATGTCCCTATGTATAAGGTCCATGATGATGCACTCCATAGCCTTACATATCAGAATAGTTAGGCTAATGGGGTGTTAGTTGCCAGTGTATGTAGTTGGTCCCCCTTTCATGGAGTGGGATAACCATAGTGGTGCACCATTTGGTATGAACACAGCCTGTAGTGAGGCTGTGATTGAACAGGGCACTCAGGTGTGGTGCAAGTTCACTTTGTAATTCATGTAGAATGCAACCAGGGATATTGTCAGGTCCCATGGAAGCTGTATTCTTGGCTTTGGACAGTGCGGTTTTACCTATGCAGCACTGATACTAGGAACTTGTCATTCCTCTGGCATTGTGATAGGCCCTTTATGTGGTGACGGGGGGGGAGTAATGTTCACACTGAACCCACCAGCCAGTATATTTGCAATATCAGTTGGCTCAATATATGTGTTGCCATTGTGCTGTAGCTCAGAGCAGATCTGAGCATTGCCATGTAGGTTCTTGACATAACTATAAAACACCTTGTGGTTGTCTTTATTTTTGTAGCTAGCTTTAGAGGTTTTGATGAGTGATCTCATTTTTGTACTGAGGCTAACAAGGGAGTTTTCCCAGTCTTGGGACTTCACCTTTATCTGCAACAGTTTCTTCCTTCTGTTGTGAAGTTTGTGTATGTTAGGGTTCCACCAGATTGGCTTTCTTTTATTGGAGGAGAGCATCTTGTTTTTGTTTGGTATGGCCCATTCTATGCACTTGTGTATGTGTTCATACAGTGCACTGGTGTATGATTCAGCAGTCATGCACCTATATTCCATTTGCATGGGCATCATGAAGTTAGCCACCTCTGTTTATAGCAGGCCAGAGTTGGCTTTGGAGATATTTGTCACAGTGGTTTCCTTTACGGGGGTGAGAATGCCATGTGGATATCCATGATGATTGTCTTGTTGTCAGATCTGTCCAGTGAGGGGTTGAGTTCTGGTGTAGGGTAAGGGTTGCCCATGTTAATAATGACCAGGTTGTGGATGATGTTGCCCATGTTGGGGGTAATAATGTGTTGGTCCAATGCATTGGAATTTATGAATTTGACAATGTTGAGCTAGTGTGTTGGTACATGAGTAATTTTCCAAGTTAATAGAGGGGTAGTTAAAGACCCCTAGTATAAGGGTATTGGGTTGTACCTTAATATTTTCCAGGGTGTTTAGGAATGTGCAGTGGTAGTCTTGGGACATTATGGGGGATGTATAGCAGGCTACAACCTGGATTGCAGTCTTACCCAGTGTTAGTTGTACCTGACGTATCTCTGATGCATTATTTTGGGCTACTAGTCTGAAGGTGTGCATATAATTTATGAATATCAGGACACCACTGCCTTTAGGACTTCAGTCCATGTTTTGGGATAAAAAAATGAGGTATGAGGTATAGCCTGGTAGCAGAGGGGTGCTCTCCGGAGCCTTGAACCAGGTCTTGGTTACTGCACAGATGTCAATGTTCTCCATTTAAGGAGTGGTTCCAGCGAGTGCATTTTGATATTTAGACCCATAGCATTGAGTAGCATAGCCTTCAGGTTACATTTGCTTGTATCTGTTATGGTTGTAATTTTATCTTCAGAACATTGCCTACAAATGGACTAAGGTGATATTTCTGTCAATATATGTTAGCAGTAATGCTGTTAGTATAACAACCTTCTCAGCTTATCTACTCACGTAATTTGAATATGTCTCTATTGTCATGACGTTGACCCACCACTTTGTCTGGTTTGTTCCAGAGTCATTGCACTAAAGGGTTGTAAGCATATCTCTCCACTGCCAGGCTGTTTGCAGACTGTCCAGGTGCTTGGCCCATACTTTGTTTCCATTCCACAGTTTATTTGTATTTGTGTGGGCAATACTGTCATGATCCAAGGATTTATGTCAGTGAACAGAAGGTTCTGCTGATACACACCCTGTTGCTGTACAACTGTTCAGTTATGACAGCAATATTCTGATTATGTCCCTATATGTGGCCCATTTCCCACCCTTTGTACAGCCTTTGTTCATTAGTGTTGCACTAAGAGGTTGATAGGTATGGTTCTGAGGTATGGCTGCACTGCATGTTATATAACTATATATATATATATATATATATATATATATATATATATACATATATACATACACACACACACACACACACGTGTATATATATATATCTATATATATATATATATATATATATATATATATATAAAATGTATATCTCCCTTCATTCATATATATGGAAAAAATATATATATATATATGTCTATATACAACACATGAATGTTTCCAAAGAGCTTTCTTACTATTGTATGCCTCTATTGCATGTTATGTTTGAAAAAGAAGAGTACCTCATTCAGCTCAGATGCTGTAGTAGTATGTTCTCTGACTTTAGTGTACAAGATCCTGGGTTCAAGAGTTGGCAGGACTGTTACTTTTATTGCAAGGTGGAACAGTTGCTGCCGTAGACAGACGGATAAGGCCAATATTTTAAGGAGGTCCCTATTTTGGGCCCATTGACCCCCATTTTGACATCCTTTGGACAGATTTGTTACAGTAAAAGGTTTGGGGTATGGATCTGATGTACAACTGCAATACATATTCTCACTCTGAGATCACACTACAGTGCAAGAAAGGGGAATCTCCCAGTCCCGCACTGTAGCGAGATCTCTGCTATCATTTGTTCGCCTTTCA
Organism: Protopterus annectens; assembly: GCF_019279795.1. Taxonomy (NCBI): domain Eukaryota; kingdom Metazoa; phylum Chordata; order Ceratodontiformes; family Protopteridae; genus Protopterus; species Protopterus annectens. Next base: position 1,074,626,263 of record NC_056733.1, read on the forward strand.
AATGTTCGCTCATATGGTGTCGGATATATATATATATATATATATATATATATATATATATATATATATATATATATATATATATATATATATATATATATATATATATATATATATATATATATGCCTTCTTTGAAGGTTGGGTATCAGGCTGGCACCTTGACATTGTAAAAATCCACTGCCAATCATTAGCAGACCGGAGTTCCGCTGTGGCGACCCCTAAGTGGGAAAAGCCAAAAGACATTAGTATATATATATATATATATATATATATATATATCTATATATATATATATATATATATATATATATATATATGTATGTATTGATTTACTTTTCTATCTATACATGTATTTCTAAATGTATATGTTTTATATGTATATCTGCACATATATTATGTATTTATTTGTCCATATGTATATGCATCTCCATACACGTGTATATTTGTATATATATATATATGTATATGTATATATATATATATATATATATATATATATATATATATATATATATATATGTATATATATATATATATATGTAGGTATATAAAATTTGACTAATTCTGCAGAATCTTTTCCCTACTGTTGAATGACTATACTGAATGATATGCTTGAAAAAAATCACAAATATGTACATCTCATGTGGCTTAGTAGTAGATTGCTGTGGCTATGGTGCCCAGAGTCCTGGGTTCAAGACTTGCAAGGGTGGATTATTTTGTTGCTGGGCAGAACAAGGGCAGTTGGATACAGAGTGATTAAGGCACTTTTAAGCAATTGTAAGTGGGTTTGAATGGGTTTGTGCAGCAGTAAGCAGTGCTAACTTAAGCTTACTATGCTTACACACAGCCTAAAAGTGCTTAATCTGCGTAGGCATCGCTTAGCACTGCGCAAACAGGTTTATTCCTGCTTGCTACTGCTTACTCCTTCTTTCCTCTATCCTAATTTATTTAAAAGAAAAGAAAAAGTGGTGATAGGAAAGTGGTAAAAAAGGGGGCATGAAGAGGGAAAAACATTATGAAAAATAGCTAGGGATGTGCAGTATTGGTGTAGGGAAAGTCCATAGCTGCCCATTTCTTCCACAGTGACAGCTGTGCATATATACTGAAATTTGAAGGTAAATATGGACACTAAAACCCCTGAGAGAGGGGTGAGGACAACAATAATGTGTTGTGAAGTCAATTAGACCAGATTACATGTGTCCAGTGGACACATGGGCAAAATGAACAGCTATGTATGGGATGATATTTTTTTAGGGAAACAGATTGCCCTTTTTTTTCCTAAGGTGAGAGTGGGATGTTGGGGAAGGATAGTAGGTATTGTTGGGGAGGTAGGTTGGGTAGGAAAACAGACAAGACAGACAATAGAGCAGACAGGAGTGGAATATGACACATGTGGAGGGTGAACACCTTAGACGGAGAGGGGTGTTTGGTAATCAGAAGCACATAAGACCCCAAATGGATGTAGTGGGACTGAGGTCCCTACCAGTGGGCAGTCACCACTGCACCCTCATGGCCCCAAAGGTGGCTGAGCATGAGGGGCAGGCTGACCCTCGAAATATGCTACACGGCCCTCAAGCTGGTATAGTAGACCTCCCAATTCTTTGTGTAGCTTGCTATACACCAGACCCTGGACCTGGCTTTGGGTGACAGGATCCTGTCCATGCCTGAACTCAGGGAGGGCCAGCCCCATCCACTTGAGGTGATTCCACCCAAAGGTGGTGCAGGACCAGCAGGTGAGGAGGTCCGGGGTGGGTTGCAGATGTGCTGGGGCCCAGTGTCATGGCCTGATGAGGCAGGAGAGGCAGATCCCTGGGATTGGCCTTTCCAGACGTGCTATAGCATTGCAGTTTTGGAACATATGTTGGTTAGTAATGAAAAACACATTCCAGGTTTAGTTATAACAGCATGCATGAGTATTCCCATTAACCCAAAACAACAGATTTGGAAAATTTGCATAGCAAACAGTGGACATGCATATATGGAACCACAGTGGGCATTACATCAGCATGCAGGTTATATTGATAGCAACAGTTCACCAATGATAGTATATGAAAAGAGAACATTAATTGGAAAATATTTCAATGTTTTTAGAACAATAGAACACATGTCCCACTGGTAGGTTTGGTGAAAAACATACCCATTCATTATGTGTTTAGATTATTGGTGAAGATAAGGTGGAGGAGAGAGAGAGATATGTCAATTAACAAATGTAGATTCTTGCAGTGATCACAGCTTTAATGATCATTGCTCTAATCATTCCTCTACAGGTATTATTACAACAACCTATAGCCTTGGGTTGGGCAGTGGTATGTTTGTACACTTTGTATAATTACAGCCTTCTTATAGCTACTTTATACCTTTTTCTTACCTGGCAGACCTGTGGAGGAGATTTCTGTTAACACTTCCTGACTGTTTCTACCCATATTCACATAGTCAGGGTTACATATGTGCACTCATACTGTGTGTGTGCTACTGTCATACTCTGCCTTGATTTCTATCGGTCACCCTGGTTATTGGCAGCAGGGATCAGTAGCTGTGACAGCATGACACTTTTGAACATTATTTTTGGGGAGACTACTTGGTGTATGTACTTATTTTGCTGTCATTTGCAGCCTTGGGGTTGGACCGTGGATGCTGGACACAGTATACCTACAGCCTTCTTAAAGCTACATTATACCTTCTCTTTCCTGGCAGACCTGTGGATGAAATATCTGTTAACACTACCTCACTGTTTCTACACATGTTCACAAAATCCTAGGTGAAATTATGCATACAACTTACTACCACTCCTGGGATTCAAACCGTGCCTGTTTGTTCCGAAAATACAACAAACGTTTGTGTTTCATGAGAACAAGCTATTGAGAAACTGCTATCACTTCCTTGAATTTTTTCTGTCTAATTCTCTCTTGGTTGTACAATCTGACCTTGTTATTATGACATTCTTATACATGCATTCCTATACATACCTTTTGACATAGCACAGTGTGGAAAACAGTGGTTAACACAAAATTACTATTCAGTTATCAGATCTTGGTGCATGAAACATTTCATATCAGTTAATCTCGTATCTTCCAGAAGCACTTAATTTGTCAGATGAGACTTGATTGTTTAATGCTTTCAGAGCTATAGTTGCTGTGCATAACCTGTACACATTTCAACTCATACAATACCAAAGTAAATACAACCAGTCCAGGTTTTTGAATTTTATTGACAGGCAGTTACAGTATTAGTTAAATATAACCTATATGAGACTATTACTGCAATATTGTCTGATTTATTCAGTACAAACCATACCCATTTTTAATACTGCAAGGTGACATTCTACTATTTTATATTTATTTGGTATGAATATTACAAGCTAGATTGTTACTCACCAACCTTACGATGCATCCTTAGCAGCCTGCTTGCATGTACTTCCTGGTTCGCAGCCCGCTCAGCTGGAGCTGTAAAGAAGATAGGGAAACATTTATGCATACCTATTCATCAAGTATACAAGCTGGACTTTGGTAAACAGCTATTGATATTAATACTTACACATGCCTGGGACATCTTTCCTCTGCCATGAATCTTGCACCTACTGGTCCAAGAGCTCCTTCTTCCTCCACTTCAAGTTGGCATAGTAGTGTTGGACCTGGTCACCAATCAGAGAGATGCCAGTGGCACTGGTGAGGTCGCAGGTGAGACTTTTCCAGGCCTCTGCTTTGTATTGGGAGCCCTCGTACTGGTCCTGCAGCAGTCTTATATCATGTTTTTTACAATGAGTCCTACCATGACCTTGGAATCCTGTATGCCCCAACGCTGCGCCTGAAAGCGCACAACCTCTCCAACACCAGCTATAGTGCCTACAGTGGGGAGCTACAACTGGTTATGAGTTGTATTCCTGCCTGCAAGGTGTAAATACGGCCGATTTCCATCCCTTTGCTGTGATTGGAGTGTTTTAAATATGCTAAGCTAAGTGCCAGGCAAACATGCTTAGTTGGTATGAGCATTGCTTAGATGGGTAGATGCTAAGCACTGCTTACCAGAATGCAAGTCCATTTAGCTACACTAATGCTTGCTTAGAATTTAAATTTAATCAATGCTTATACTGGCTAAGTCTAGCTGAGCACAAGTTAACATTGTTCAGCGTTCCTTTTACAGACTATCAGCATTGTGGGGTTGATTCTTCATAAATGACATATTATGATATGTATGTTTACTTTCCATAACATCCTCCTATGTGCTTTCATTACAATATATTATTTTGTGGCTATGCTGTATGGGACATTTGTGTTTATATGGGGGTTTCACATCTGTACTACACTCACACCTCACATTTGGACCTGCTACACTACCCTGGTTAACAAATATATATATTATTCATTACCTACTGATAAAATATATTTTTGTGTTTCTTAACAAATAAAAATTAATGGACTAAATGGGGACTTGAACCATGGATGTCTGTATACTAAGTGACAGCTCTAACTACTACACTATTTCACTTCACACTGCTTTGGCCATATATTTGTATTTAGCTCATTGGGATGTGTAAGCTAGAGCATAGCTGCACGACACACACTCCCGCTCAGCTACACTTAAACTTTATTGCTGACCGAAAACAAAAATACATTTTTGTTTTCTGTTTATTTACTGTAGGGGTTTACACATTGCTTTCTGCACCATTATCTGTGTATTGCTCTTGCAAACCTATAAAGTAGATAGAATACATGGATTTTGCATTAGCTTTGTTCCAGACGAGTCAGGGAGGTACACATTTTAGGAGGAGCACACCAACATATATGAGTCAACTATCTGTACACATTTTAATAATAGCTGAGAGGTAAGCTCCCCAAACATACCTGTCAACTGTACAGATTTTCGTAGAATGTCCAGATTTTTCCCTCATATTTTGATGTTTTCTTCTTAAAATCTGTACTTTTCTGGCAAATAGCTGTGGATTGAAGTCATTAAATAATGACAAACATTTGAGTTTCAGTCTCCACATCCTTCCGAAAATTCATGCTAATGCAAAACCGATTATTCTATCAACTTTCTAAGTTTGTAATAGGAATATTTAAACTCTGTCCATATTTTTCTCCCATTATTTTAGGCTTTGTCCAGATTTTTTGCTCTAAGGAGTTGAGGGGTATGTCCACGGACACTAACAGGTGTCCGCAGACACTTTTGTTGCTTTTTTATTGCTGTATGGCAACTCTGGAGTACAGGCGGTGTGTATATTGTAAAAGCACTACTATTGGACACACCCTTTACGTTTGTACACAGAAATGTGTCTATATTAGAATACAGCTGCACACCTTCATGCATATGAAAGACATGCTGCTGTTCTATATGGACACAAACCACTCGGTGTCAGAATGACGCACAGCACAGAGCTTCGTGAATCCTGGGGAATGTGTCCATAAGGTATTGCACGACTTTAAATTTGGAGAGTGTGAAGGCTGCCAGCCTAGCCAGATAGAATTTGGTACATAATTCTGTCATTTGTAAATATGAATGTTGAACTACAGACTTGTCTTTTTAATTGAAAGGAAATACTGTGAAATGTTGAAATGCAGGCTTGTTTTCTTAAATGAAAGAATATGATGTGCAATGTTGAACTTAAAACAATGTAGCAACATTGCCCTCTGCTGTAAAGAAAGCTAAGTCAAGCATTTCTTGTCTGTCCTTTGAAGTTAAAATTATTTCATGTCTGTCCCTTTGAACTTAAAATTTGGAGTTATTGAGTCTGGAGTGAAGCATCCTGCCTACTGTTTTAACTTAAGGAATAATTACAAGAGTTTACATATGGAATGTCTTTTATGGCTGTAGTTTCCTGCAGTGCAAGATAACAAAATAATGTAGTATCTGTCAGCCTGCGAACCCCAAGAAAGTGTAAAAAATGATATAATGGGAATCAGGACTGAAGATAGCAATTTAAACAGAAAGAATCAGAAGGCATTAAGCATTTTTGTCTTGACCATCCAACTCATCAGCACTCTGACTGTTTTCTTATGTAAGTTATCTTAGACTTGTGTTTTCTTTTATAAATAGCTAGAAACAAGAAAGAGTAGACTGTTTTTCTGTGATGTCAGAACTGTACTACTGAATTATTTTAAGTATTTGTCTTTGATCTCTGAACTCTTGACTAACATTGTGTAGTAAGAAGTATTGTTTTGTGTTTTTATTATTTATTATTAAGTATTTTAAAACCTTTCAACTGTGGCTGTTTTGTGTAGAGCTAAGTTAAGCTCTAAGAGTACATTGCATGTATAAAAGGATCCTGTACCAAGTCACTGGAATAAGCCTTGACTGTTTAGTCACACTTACCAATTGGATAATTACATTGCACAGTAATAACTGGACACTCTTTTAAGGGCCTTTGAGTAGCTGATAAATATTAGCTGGATGGTGGCAGTGATTTCTACTATATAGTCTGGGTAAAAGGGGCACAGCTGGAAAACCTGTGCCAGCCTTCCCCAGGAGTGTCTGTGTGGTTGCATAAACTTACCTCAAAGTGTGTGTGTGTGTGTGTGTGTGTGTGTGTGTGTGTGTGTGTGTGTGTGTGTGTGTGTGTGTGTGTGTGTGTGTGTGTGTGTGTGTGTGTGTGTGTGTCAGCTACTTGGGCAAGGGCATGAAGCACTGGTTGGACAGAGAGGGTGCTGGAGATTGTAGCTTGCCCAGCTGGCTGAGATCTGGACCATATAGCTGTGCCAGTGGGGAGTCTTATTGGGGACCTAGAGAGCAAGGGAGCGACCAGCCCCAGACTGACTGTGATCTAAATGTGCTCTTAAGGGAAATTACACTTTACTGCGTGTATTTGTTATCCTTTCCTCATATATGAGATGCCCTCTCTGGTGTTAGTGATCTGGATTGAGGGTCCTTGATTGCTGGGCTAGGGCATGGGTGTCATATTTGTGTTTGGCAACAGTAGGATATCCACATCACACATTAAGTAGTTGAAAAATACTAATTGGCTTGTAGTTGTGTGGGTAGAGTGAATCCTGTAGCTTGTGTACAGTGAGCTTTGAAGGTGTTTTTGTACTCTAAAACAGCCACGCAGTAAATACTCAGAGTTCAGATCACAATTGTTTTATTTCCTTTGTTAGCTTAGATGTTCATCGTGTTACACTGCTGCAGTCATCACACTTGGGTTATCCTGCCGTCAGGCAGTCCTGCAGTCGGCCAGAGTTCGAAAGTCTTGGTCTGGCATCGGTTGCTGTTGCTTCTTCCCTGACGTCAGTGTGCCAGGGGTATATAAGATGCATCCAATGCCATTTTCTTCAGTCTTTCTTGCCGCGCGGTGCCCAAAGCAGAAGCAGTTCACAAGTGCTGGTCGGCCGACTCCTGAGATTTTCGAAGTCGAATTTCAGATCCAAAGTCTTCAATAAAGCTAAGTACCCCGTTGGGGAAATTTTTTTCTTGCCTCAGACCAATGTCAGAAAAAGTTAATAATTGTATTTCTTGTGGAAAGCAAATACCTCATAAGTGTTTCCACTCTTACTGTATTCCATGCCTAGGCCCTGATCACAATGTCACTAGTTGTCGGTTTTGTGCTAGATTTAACAAACGTACTATTAAAAGGCGTTTTGATTTTGCTTTGCACTACTTTGGCCGAAGGTTCAATTATACTATGCCGTCAGATCAACAGATGACCGCAATACTGAAAAAATGGAAGGATAAGGATAAAGACAGACATCTGAGGTCCAAAACTGACGACTAAGCTTCTTCTAGGCCAGTCGCCGGTTCGCTGGTTCTCAGTGAGGCACTTTCGCAGCCCCTAACACCCGCTACCTCAGAGCCACAGGCCACCTCCGACTCACACGTGGAGACAACTAGGCCTCTGGAAACTCAAGGTATTGGGCCTACGGAAACTAATCCCTCAGATGGGTCCAGAGCCGCTGAGCAGGCATCGGCTTCTGAGGGTGTTTTCAGACCTTCACAACTTACCATTAAAACTACAGCCAAGACAAAAGTACCACTAAAGACAAAGAAACAAGTACAGCATTCTCCTGGACAAGCCTCCATGCCTAAGAAACAGATGCTTAAAATGGCCGAAGACCTCATTACTCTAATCAGGGGTTCCCATCCCCCTCCTGAGAAAAGGCCTAGGCAGGATACAGACTATGATTCCTCTAATCAGGTTTCCATTTCCTCTGATTCCTCTTCAGACAAGGGGTACTCTCTACCCCCCCCCCTATGAGGACTCTGATGCTGAAGAATCTATCCCTTCAGCTTCTCCTCCTGAGGATTATTCTTTTGGGGAAACTTTACATACCATGAGGCAGCATTTCCATTGGGAAAGTCAGGATTACTCAGAATCTAAGAAAAGGCTCAGAGATTTCCATTTTATTGCCTCAGCACAGGCCCCTGGCTCTTCCACCTGTGCTAGATATTGTGGATGATGTGTTCTGTGAATCCAGCTTATCTCACGATTCCTTGCCCCCTGCACCAGCCAAGCCAGATAGGTGCTACAGAGTCCCTGACTCTCACAAGTTTGTTTATAAAAACCCTTCTGCTGATCCAGAAACTATTTCCCAGGGTCCAAAAGGTGTTAAGGCTTCCATTGCAAAAATTCCAGTACCCTCTGATAGAGATTCCAGAGCTTTGGATAGATGGGGGAAGAAAGTATACACTTCTGCAACTTTAGCAGTAAGAGCTTTAAATTGCCAGTTTCACATGCTTAAGTACCAACAATATTTAATGGCTCAATTAAAACAGAAAATGCTTGCAAGCTCAGAAGCTCCTGATTGTAAATAAATGCAGGATTTATTGCATGCAGTTGAACAGGCGGGAAAACATACTCTGCAATGTGGTTTTGATTCTCCAGAGGCCTCTTGTAGAGCGCAGTTACAGGTTCAGTGATTCAAAGGCATGCTTGGTTAAAAGAACAGAGTTTACCTGATCATGTTAAGGCAAAATTATTGGATGCTCCTTTACAGCATGATACCTTGTTTGGTGTTAAGGTAGAAGAAGTGTTAAAGAAAATGGAGAATAAAGCTAAATCTATGCAAACAGTCAAGGATTTCTTACAGGTACAGCCACCTCGATTTAGCAGAAATTGGCTTACAAAAAATTGATCCTTTCCAGTGTCAGACAGACCACAGAGAGGCAGATACAGACACCCAAGAGGCAGATCTCAACCCCAAAGCTCAAACAGACAACGACAGTGGGACACCTCAACCCCGAAAGGAGGTGAGGACAAGTCTTAACCTTACAGGAAACAGTCAGAATGACTTTCCCCTTCGTACGCCAAGTACTTCCCTTTTGGAAGCCCTCTTGGGGGGAAAACTAGCACTTTTTTCTCAAAACTGGCAAACAATCACCCAATACAAATGGGTTCTAAATATTGTGTCTCAAGGTTACAGGTTCCACTTTCATACTTTACCAAAGCTAAAAAGAATGCCAGACCTGCCACAAAATCAAAGGGGCAGAGGCACAAAAACAAATTTCAGCCCTCATGGACATGAGAGATATTCAAAAAGTACCACAGCAGGAACAAGGACAAGGATTTTACTCAAGACTCTTCCTGGTTCCCAGAAAGGACAAGGCCTGGAGGCCCATATTAGACCTTTCAATTCTAAATACTTACCTGGATATTCCGAAATTCAAAATGTTGACATTACAGCAGCTTCTACCCATGCTGGGCAAGAACGCTTGGCTTGTTACTCTGGACCTCAAAGAGGCATACCAGCATGTCCCTATCAGACAAAATTGCAGAAGATGCCTCAGATTCAAAGCTGGTACAATGCACTACCAATTTTCTGCACTGCCCTTTGGCTTATCTACTGCGCCCAGGGTCTTCACTAAGTGCCTGGCACCAGTAATTGCATTTTGCAGACAAAAAGGAATTCAAATATATCCATACCTGGACGACTGCTTCATTCAAGCAGAGACAAAGGACATTCTTCTACAGTATCTGACATTTGTAAAAAGCTTGCTAACTTCTCTAGGGTACACAGTAAATGAAAATAAGTCAAAACTAGTACCCTCACAACAGATTATATTCCTGGGTACCAGCTTAAATACAATGGCCCAGATGGCTTACCTCACGCAAGACAAACAGGTTCAACTTACTCAATATTTTCAATTACTGACAAAAAAAAGTCCCATCTCCCTGCAAGAAAAATTCTGCAGGCCGTGGGATTCATGGCATCCTGTATACTACTAATACCATATGCCAGACTGCATATGAGGAAACTACAATGGTACCTAAAAAGTGGTTGGACTCAGCACTCTCACAGTTTAGAAGCAGTAATACCATTGATTCCCTGCCTACAACAGAAGTTTCGATGGTGGGCACAGGCATGTCACCTAAACAAGGCTCAGCCTTTCACCCTACCCACAGCCAGGCAGACTCTAACAACAGATGTTTCGGATTATGCCTGGGGAGCACACATGGCAGGAAAATGCATTCAGGGCAAGTGGACCACAAACCAGATGCATCTTCACATCAATCAAAATGAGATGTTGGCTGTGAAAAATGCCCTAATAGTTTTCAAGGACCTTCTGCATCCAGGACAATTATTATTAAAGACAGACAACACCACAGTAATGGGGTACATAAACAAGCAAGGGTCACTCATTCTTACCCCCTATGCAGGCAAACCATGACCTTGTGGAACACAACTCTAATGTACCAAGTTCACCTGCAAGCACAATTCCTGCCAGGAAAGAAAAATACTCTGGCAAATGATCTAAGCAGAAATGTCATGGACCCTCACAAATGGAAATTGAATCCACAAATCTTCAGCATGGTAATGCAAAAATGGGGATGCCCAGACATAGATCTTTTTGCCTCCCCACTGAATTGACATCTACAAAAATTCTGCACAAGGACTTATCACAAACAAACATGGAAAGTGGATGCTCTTTTGTTCAACTGAAAAAACCTGAAAGTTTATGCCTTCCCGCCTCTGCCTCTCCTTTCAAAGGTACTCCTAAAAGCCAGACAAGAGAAACCACAGATGATCCTGATTGCTCCAGACTGGCCACGTCAGCACTGGTACCCTATCTTAAGGAACCTAGCTCAAGGTCCAACATGGATTTTGCCTCAAATTCCACACCTTCTGACTCAACAAAACAATCAGATCCTGCACGGTCAGATCAAAACCCTAAACCTGGCTGCATGGCAGATTTATTAGTCAAACAGGCAACACCTCTCTCTAAAGCGGTTATGGATGTCATTTTGGAGACCTGGAGGCCTAGCACCAGGAAAGCTTACTCAGAAAAATGGAAGAGATTCTGTGCCTGGAACCAGGCTCAAAGCCTTGACCCTCTTGTTCCAAACATTCTTCAGATTTTACAATACTTAACTGAGATGCTGGACAGAGGCCTATCCTTCTCATCAATTAAGATCCATGCCTCTGCCATTTCAGCACATTACAACACGGATCATCCTTTATTCTCTCATCCCTTGCTAAAGCAGTACCTCAGAGGGGCTAAAAACATAAGACCACCCCGGAGAGCACCAGCACCAACTTGGGACCTCAATTTTGTTTTGGAAAAACTGACCCTGCCACCTTTTGAGCCAGCCAATACAGCCGATCTAAAATTTTTATCATTTAAAACACATCTGCTCCTGGCAGTAACTTCAGCACGGAGAGTCTCAGAGCTACAGGCATTAATGGCAGTGGAACCTTTTATAATTTTTCATCAGGACAGGGTTTCTTTGAGGACAAACCCTACCTTTATGCCATAGATGGTATCTAGTGTGGCTCTTAACCAAACCATCCATCTGCCAACTTTTTATCCAAACCCCCAGAATAAAGGGGAGAAACATCTGCATTCTTTGGAAATACACAGACAGCTACACTTCTACTTGGACAAAACAAAAGCTATCAGGAAAACAGAGCAACTGTTTGTAGCATATGCTGCAGGATCACAGGGCAAGGCTATCTCAAAGCAGACTATATCCAAATGGATAGGACACTGTATTCATTACTGCTACACACAGCATGGGAAATCAGTCCCAAATAGCATTAGGCCACATTCCACCAGGGCTACAGCCACTTCAGCAGCCTTTCTCAGAGGAGTACCTACCAAGGAAATTTTGGAGGCTGCAACTTGGAGTTCAGTATACACCTTTACCAAGCATTACCACCTGCCTCTTTACTCTAAATCCAGAGCAGGATTTGCCACTGCAGTTCTGCAGGGCCTCATAGCCAATCCTAACTCTTTATAGACCAGCCACCCAACCTTAGCTTTGGGATTCTACCCAAGTGTTATGACTGCAGCAGTGTAACACGATGAACGTAGTACAGTTTTGTAGCTACCATAAATGTTGATGTTCGAGTATTCACACTGCTGCAGTCCAGGTTACCCTCCCTCCATCCCCTCTGAACTAGCTGGCCTTATCTATACCTTTCTATTCTATACAACCTTTGTGGTGTATTTGCTTGTGACTGAAGGTATTGTTTTTATTTTATATGTATTGACTACCTACTTGGGGGCACCTGACATCTGGGGCAAGAAAAACTGAAGAAAATGGCATCAGATGCATCTTATATATCCCTGGCACACTGACATCAGGGAAGAAGTGACAGTAACTGATGCCAGACCAAGACTTTGGAACTCTGGCCGACTGTGGGACCGCCTGATGGCAGGATAACCCAAGTGTGATGACTGCAACAGTGTGAACACTCGAAGATCTACATTTATGGTAGGTATAAAACTGTACTTTAGTCAGGGTGAGCAGGCAGCATGTCAGCAGAGAAGAATGGAAAGCTGACAAGGAGCCAGCTGGTGGAGATGTGCCAGGCTAGGCGACTGGTGCATGGAAACCTGACTAAGGCAGACCTGATTGCAGCCTTGGTTACAGCTGCATCAGAAAACAGCAACCAGGAGGATAGTCAAACTGGCAGTGGTGATATAATACCCTCAGAGAATGGACAGCTCAACCTTTCTGCTGTGGACTTAAAAATCCAGCTGGAGCTAAAGAGCCTTGAGTTGGAGGCCAGGCGTGTGGAATTAGAAGCAGCTGAGAGACTGAGGCATCTAGAGAGTGAGGAGAAGGAGAAACTGCTACACCTGGAAGCTGAGGAAAAGGAGCAGCAGAGGCAGCATGAAAAGGAGATGCTGACTCTTCGCCAGAGTCATGGAGGTAATGAGAAAGGGAGTAACTGGACCCCAGAAGCACAAAAGGTCAGTAAATTTCTTCTGCAGTTTAAAGAGGGGGATAATTTTGATAGTTTAATTCATATGTTTGAGAGGGTATGTAAACAGTATGAAGTTGACCAAGGGCTCTGGGTACAGTTCCTGACCCCCTTACTCCATGGTAAAGCTGTAACTGTATTATCTAAAATGTCTAACATTGTATGTTTTAATTATACTGCTGTAAAAAATTGTCTATTAGAGTTTTTTAAGCTAACACCTGAAACGTATAGGAAAACGTTTCGTGAGCATAGACGTAAGGCAGATTAAAGTGTGTGTGAACATGTTGCTGAATTGAGCACTTATTTCCATAGGTGGGTGAGTGGATATCAGGTCACCACTTTTGAAGGGCTGGCAGACCTTTTGGTGAGGGAACAAGCCCTTAGAACTTTGCCTGAGGACATGATAATCTGGTTATCTGATAGACAATGTGCTACTTCAGATGTGTTGGGGAAGAAGGGAGACCTATACCTGGCAAACAGAGTAGCGCTGCACAGGAAGGGGACCCCAAGTACTGCTCATGTGTCTAAAGGAACCCATGGTGGGCAGCACAGACTGCCACAACAGAATCTGCCAGTAGCAGGGGAAGCCACTAGTCCAGGTACATGTCCAGGAGCTAGGGTTAAATGTTTTGAATGCAACCAGTGGGGCCATGTGGCATACAGGTGTCCATGGAGGCAAGGTGAGGAACAAAAGTTGAGGGAGCCAGTAAGTGGGAAGACAAAATGCCAATAGTAGGTTGTCTTCAGGCAACAGGGATATGGAACTACCATCCTGCAGATGTCCTGATAGGGAAGGATTTGGATGAGGCAGTACCATGTGCTTATGCAGTTAGGCTTAGAGACAAGCATGTGGGTCTGGTAGCCTGAGGGAGATCCAGACAGACTGCATACTTGCAGCCAAGACTGGTGAGGTGGTTATGTCAGGGAGGGAGCTACTCTTTAGCAGTGAGACTGAATGTGAGCCACAGCTGCTTGGGGATACTGATGGTCCCTTGGACAGAGTGACTGCAAAGGTAGAGGTGAGTAATAGTATCCAGGCTGACAGTGAGGCACCACTGTCAGAGGATGCCAGACTTCCTGTGGAAGGGGAGCTTGGAAGGGTTACAAGGAGAGAGTTGAGACAGGCTCAGCTCTCAGACCCTACATTGCAAAGCTTGAGGCAGGTAGCTAGGGAGGCACCTGATTCTCAAGGAAAAGGGGAATCTGTATAATGGGACAAAGGGTTACTATACAGGGAGTGGACCCCTGAGGGAGGGCTAGAAGGTGAGAGAGTACAGCAGTTGGTAATGCCTAGAGCCTACCATCTGGCGCTTCTAGCCATAGCCCATGATATTCCCATTGCAGGTCATATGGGAATAAAACATATGAAGAGATGTTTTATGCAGAACTTCTATTGGCCTGTAATTTCCAGATATGTAACAGGTACTGCAGGACCTGTGAGCAGTGCCAAAAGGTAGGCAAGGCAGGAGAAAAGGATAGAGCCCCTTTGATGTCTTTTCCTGTGATTGAGGAACCATTTCAGAGGGTAGCTATGGATATTGTGGGTCCTCTGAGTACCCCAAGTTCCACAGGGAAAAAGTGTATCATAGTGGTAGTGGATTATGCTACGTGATACCCTGAGGCAGTGGCTTTGTCCTCCATTGAGGCAGAGAAGGTGGCAAACGCTTTGTTAGAGATTTTCAGCAGGGTAGGTTTCCAAAGAAATGCTCACTAACAGAGGTGCCAATTTCATGTCAGACCTGCTGGCTTGTCTGTGGAAGTCCTGTGGGGTGAAGCACATGAAGACCACCCCCTACCATCCCCAGACAAATAGTCTTGGTGAGAGATTAAACTTTACAATCAAGTCCATGCTACGGGCATTTGCAGATCAGTTTAAGAGGAAGTGGGACAAATATTTATCCCATCTGTTGGTTGCTTACAGAGAGGTTCCCCAGGAATCCACAGATTTTTCACTCTTTGAGTTGCTGTATGGGCATAGGGTGAGGGGACCTTTAGATTTAATTTGAGATGAGTGGGAAGGTGAGTGTGAGTCTCACAAGGAGTTTGTTGTGGCGTATGTCCTAAACCTCAGGACAAGGCTCAGGGAACTCATGGGCTTGGCCCAGGAGAACCTGGCAGAAGTGCAACAACAGAAAAGGTGTGATATAACAGGAATGTTCAAGCTAGAGAGTATGCTGTGGGGCAGCAGGCAATTGTTCTCGTTCCTGTCAGACACAACAATCTGCAAGCAGCTTCAGACGGTCACTACAAGGTGGTAAGAAAGGTAAGTGATGTTAACTACATGATGGAACTGCTAGGCAGAAGGCAGGGGCACAAATAGTACCATGTTAACATGATGGAACCTTACCATGATAGGGAGGTCCTTGTGCTGAACATTTACAGTTGATTGCAGGAGGAGTCTGAGGGAGATCTGGGGACTGATCTCTTCAGGGAGGCTCGGGCTGACACCTAGGTGGAAGGGATAGCAATGTCCCAGCAGCTATCTCCTACCCAGGTTTGAGAAATCCAAGCAGTGTTGCAGGAATTTGGGGATATGTTCACTGGGAAACCAGGGTGTACCCACCTGGTGCAGCACCATGTGGATACAGGACCCTAAAGGCCTATTAGGCAGGCCCCTTATAGAGTGCCTGAGAGAGTCAAACAGACTCTGAGGGAGGAGGTACAGGAGATGTTGGAACTAGGTGTGATTCAAGAGTCCAACAGTCCCTGGACCTCCCCAGTGGTGCTGGTGCCAAAGAAGGATGGGAGCACCAGGCTCTGTGTGGACTACAGGAAAATTAAATAGTCACACAGAGTCAGTGCTAGAGAGAAGTCAGCCTTTGTGACTCCTTTTGGCTTGTATGAGTTCACAAAGATGCCCTTTGGTGTGAAGAGTGCCCCAGTGACTTTCCAGAGGCTGGTAGATAATATCCTGGCAGGAGCAGGAGGATTTGCCCTTGCTTACCTAGATGATATTGCCATCTACAGCCATTCCTGGCCAGAACACCTTCAGCATGTCAGGGATCTGCTGGGCAGACTACAGAGGGCATGGTTGACCATTAAGCCGAGCAAATGTCAGATGGGTATGGCATAGGTTTCCTACCTAGGACATAGAATGGGGAGTGGTAAGATAAGGCCAGAACCTGCCAAAGTGGAAGCCATTCAAGCATGGCCTGCACCTGTTACCAAAAAGCAGGTGAGGGCATTTGTAGTGACAGCAGGGTACTACAGAAAGTTTGTCCCCAGTTATAGTACCATAGCTGCTCCCCTCACAGACCTGACAAGGAAGAACAGGCCAGATAAGATAGTGTAGACCCCAGCATGTGAACAGGCATTCCAGAAGCTTAAAGAAGCTTTGGGAGGACCCCCCTGTGTTAGCCAGTCCAGATTATAGCAAATAATTTGTTTTGTAGGTCAATGTTTGAAACCATGGGGTGGGGTGCCGTACTTAGCCAGATTTCTTCAAAGGAGGAAGAGCACCCAGTGGTTTATCTCAGCTGTAGGCTCCAACCCAGGGAGGAATGCTATGCAGCTGTAGAAAAGGAATGTCTAGCCATAGTGTGGGCATTGCAAAAACATCATCCTTATCTGTATGGAAGAAAATTCACTGTTATGACAGATCACAACCCCATAACATGGTTTAAATAGAGCTAGCCAGCAAAATGCCAAGTTGCTAAGATGGAGCCTAGGGTTGCAACCATATGATATGTCAGTGCAGCACCACAGTGGGAGCAGTAATGCCAATGCAGATGGGCTCTCAAGACAGGGAATGGTGTAGGTATACTCAGATATACCTGACCCTCTCAAGGAGCGTTTCTCAAGGGTCACTTGAAAAATTAGCTTGAGTTCTTGGGGGGGGGATGTCAGCCTAGCCAGATAGAATTTGTTACATAATTCTGTCATTTGTAAATATGAATGTTGAACTACAGACTTGTTTTCTTAATTGAAAGGAAATACTGTGAAATGTTGAAATACAGGCTTGTTTTCATAAATGAAAGAATATGCTGTGAAATGTTGAACTTAAAACAATGTAGCAAAATTGCCCTCTGCTGTAAGGAAGGCTAAGTCAAGCATTTCTTGTCTGTCTTTTGAAGTTAAACTTATTTCATGTCTGTCCCTTTGAAGTTAAAATTTGGAGTCAATGAGTCTGGAGTGAAGCATCCTGCCAATTGTTTTAACTTTAGGAATAATTACTAGAGTTTACATGTGGAATGTCTTTTATGGCTGTAGTTTCTTGCATCTGCAAGATAACAAGAATGCAATATCTGTTAGCCTGGGAACACCAGGAAAGTGTGAAATGATGCAATGGGAATCAGGACTGAAGATAGCAATTTAAACAGAGAATCAGAAGGCAATAAGCATTTTTGTCTTGACCATCCATCTCATCAGCACTCTGCCTATTTTCTTATGTAAGTTATCATAAACTTGTGTTTTATTTTAGAAATAGCTAGAAGCTAGAAATATTAGACTAAGTGTTTTCTGTGATGTCAGAACTGTACTACTGAATTATTTTAAGTATTTCTCTGTGATCTCTGAACTCTTCACTAGCACTGTGTAATAAGTATTGCCCTGTGTTTTATTATGTATTATTAAATACTTTAAAACCTTTCAACTGTGGCTGTTTTGTGTAGAGATAAGTTAAGCTCTAAGAGTACATTGCATGTATAGAAGGATCCTGTACCAAGTCACTCCAGTACGCCTTGACTGTTTAGTCACACTTACCAATTGGATAAGATTATTGCACAGTAAAAATTGGACACTCTTTTAAGGGCCTTCGAGTAGCTGATAAATATTAGCTGGTTGGTGGTAGTGATTTCTACTGTATAGTCTGGGTAAAAGGGGCACAGCTGGAGACCCTGTGCAAGCCTTCCCCAGGAGTGCCTGTGTGGTTGTATAAACTTTTCTCAAAATGTGTGGGTGTGTCAGCTACTTGGGCAGGGACACACAGCACTGGTTGGACAGAGAGAATGCTGGAGATTTTAGCTTGCCCAGCTGGCTGAGACCTGGACCCTATAGCTGTGCCAGTGGGGAGTCATATTGGGGTCTTGGAGAGCAAGGGAGTGACCAGCCCCAGACTGACTGTGATCTCTGTGTGCTCTTAAGGAAAAGTGTACTTTACTGTGTGTATTTGTTATCCTTTCCTCATATATGAGATGCCCTCTCTGGTGTTAATGGTCTTGATTGAGGCTCCTTGATTGCTGGCCAGGGCACAGGTGTCACAGGGAGCATTATTCTTACAAAATTTGTATTTGTTTTAGCCATATAACAATTAAAACCAAAGTTTAAAAATAAAAGAAAATGAAATTGGCAACAGATTGAATGTTGATATCAAGCTCCATAACTCTTCCATTATATTTTACTGTTATATTTCTAATATCATGGCACCTGTCAGTAAGCCACCCTGATATAGCTAATATAGAAAAGTAGTAAAGTAGTGGCAGGGGAAAGTGTAGTTAGGCAGCATAGGATGGTGGTTTGTAGGATGACATTGGTGGTCAAGAAGAGGAGGATGAGAGTGAGGGCAGCACCAAGGATCAAATGGTGGGAATTGAAAAAGGGTAATTTTGAGGTAATGTTCAGGGAAGAGTTAAGACAGGCACTGGGTGGCAGTGAAGAGTTACCGAATAGCTGGGTAACTATAGCAGAGCTAGTACGAGAGATGGCTAGAAAGGTGCTTGGTGTGACATCTGGAAAGAGGAAGGAGGACAAGGAGACCTGGTGGTGGAATGAAGAAATACAGGAGAGTATACAGAGAAAGAGGTTGGTGAAGAAGAAGTGGGATTGTCAAAGAGATGAAGAAAGTAGACATAAGTATAAGGAGATGAGGTGCATGGCAAAGAGAGAGGTGGCAAAGGCTAAGGATAAGGCGTATGAAAAGTTGCATAAAAGGTTGGACACTAAGGAAGGAGAAAAAGACCTGTACCGATTGGCTAGACAGAGGGACCGAGTAAAGATGTACAGCAGCTAAGGGTAATAAAGGATAATGAGGGAAACGTACTCACAAGTGAGGAGAGTGTGTTGAACAGATAGAAAGAGTACTTTGAGGGGTTGATGAATGAAGAGAATGAGAGAGAGAGAAGGTTGAATGATGTGCGGATAGTGAATCATGAAGTGCAGTGGATTAGCAAGGAGGAAGTAAGGATAGCTATGAAGAGGATGAAGAACAGAAAGGCTGTTGGTCCAGATGACATACCTGTGGAAGCATGGAGCTGTTTAGGTGAAATGGCAGTGGAGTTTTTAACTAGATTGTTTAATGAAATCTTGGAAAGTGAGAGGATGCCTGAGGAATGTAGAAAAAGTGTTTTGGTACCAATTTTTAAGAATAAGGGTGATGTGCAGAGCTGTAGGAACTACAGAGGGATTAAACTGATCAGTCACAGCATGAAGTTATGGGAAAGAGTAGTGGAAGCTACGTTAAGAAGGGAGGTGATGATTAGTGATCAGCAGTATGGTTTCATGCCAGGAAAGAGCACTACAGATGTGATGTTTGCTCTGAGAGTGTTGATGGAGAATTACAGATAAGGCCAGAAGGAGTTGCATTGTGTCTTTGTGGATTTAGAGAAAGCATATGACAGGGTGCCTAGAGAGGAGTTGTGGTATTGTATGAGGAAGTCGGGAGTGTCAGAGAAGTATGTAAGAGTGGTACAGGATATGTGCGAGGGTAGTGTGACAGCGGTGAGGTCTGCTGTGGGAGTGATGGATGCATTTAAGGTGGAGGTGGGATTACATCAAGGATTAGCTCTGAGCCCTTTCTTATTTGCAATGGTGATGGACAGGTTGACAGACGAGATCTGACAGGAGTCCCTGTGGACTATGATATTTGCAGATAACATTGTGATCTGTAGTGAGAGTAGGGAACAGGTGGAGGAGACCCTGGAGAGGTGGAGATATGCTCTAGAGAGAAGAGGAATGAAGGTCAGCAGGATTAAGACAGAATATATGTGTGTGAATGAGAGGGAGGATAGAGGAATGGTGAAGATGCAGGGAGTAGAGGTGGTGAAGGTGAATGAGTTTAAGTACTTGGGATCAAGAATTCAGAGTAATGGTGAGTGTGGAAGAGAGGTGAAGAAGAGAGTACAGGCAGGATGGAGTGGGTGGAGAAGAGTGTCAGGAGTGATTTGTGACAGACTAGTACCAGTAAGAGTGAAAGGGAAGGTCTACAAGAGGGTACTGAGACCAGCTATGTTATATGGGTTGGAGACAGTGGCATTGACAAAAAGGCAGGAGTCAGAGCTTGACGTGGCAGAGTTGAAGATGTTAAGATTTGCACTGGGTGTGACGAGGATGGACAGGATTAGGAATAAGTATATTAGTGGGTCAACCCAGGTTGGAATGTTTGGAGACAAAGCCAGAGAGGCAAGATTACATTGGTTTGGACATGTGCTGAGGAGAGATGCAGAGTATATTGGAAAAAAGATGCTAAGGATTAAGCTGCCAGGTAACAGGAAAAGAGGAAGGCCTAAGATAAGGTTTATGGATGTGGTGAGAGAGGACATGCAGGTGGTTGGTGTGACAGAGCAAGATGCAGAGAACAGGAAGATATGGAAACAGCTGATCTGCTGTGGCGACCCCTAACAGGAGCAGCCGAAAGAAGAAGAAGAAGAAAAGTAGTGTACCCCACTATAGATACCATCAACAATAATATTAGGGGTGGAGATTCGCAAAATGCCACTGAAGTAAGAGAAACTTATTGTATAGCAGAACTGTGTCTGCATGTTCTGCCAGGTTTATATGCTTTTATTCCTTTAAAACATGTGCTGAAAGCTCAAAGACTGTGATCTGGTTAAGTTAAACACATTTATGAAGTTTTGTACAATTTTTATGTGTTATGGTTATGGGCAGGATTCACGAAGGCTTGCACGGAGTCTAAGAGTAGTGTAAGAATCCATGCAGCCCTCGCGATCCAGGAACAGCCTGGAATTCCATGTAAGAGACCAGCTAAAATGTCTCTTACACGGACTGGGCGTGGATATGCTAATCACCTCACTTGCAGCCGAAAGGCATGCAAATGAGGTAGATTAGCGATCCACGAAGCTCAAACCAGCCCATGTAAGAGTCGTGTTAGCTGCAGAAATGTACTCAGTTGACAACTGAGTACGTTTCTGCAAATAACACAATGGAGCCATGTCAGCTCCAAATAAAGGGTGCATATGTGTCAGGCACCATGCCAATGGCCAAATATGTGGCCATTGGCAAGGTACCCCGATGCAAATATGAGAAATAAATATTTTTTTTTTTGCTGATGTTTAAACGCAGCGCAGCCCCGCGCAAACAGGCTGCACTATATAAAACTTAAAAAATGAAGGTTATAAACCCACAAATGTGGGTTTTATGCAATACATGGATTTACAATGCAGGGACCAGCAGACCAAAAACAACATGGCCACCGGTTAGTGGTTGCTAAGGGGGGAAGCTGAGTCTAAGACATGTAACTAAGCATTAGTAGGCAATCTGATGTAAATGAGTGTTAGGATACTGAATCCCACTGTCACATAGCAAATGAGCACATTCAGAGTAGTGTAAGAGTTACATAAGGGGGAGGAACAGAGTAGGATATAGGTGACATCACAGGGGGGAATGGCAGAAGGAAATGCAGTTCATTGGAGGACAGTGTTACATGACAGATGTCAGACACATATCATGGAAAGAGGAGTGCCACAAGATAAGCATGGGAAAGTCAAGAAATGGAAGGTATACACTGTAGCCTACACCAAAGTTTCTTGCGGGGCGTGCATGCGCACGTGTGCACGCCAGGAGGTGCGAGTAGAGCAGTGTGCGCGTGTGTAAGGCAGACTGAGCATGTGGGAGCCTGTTGTAAGACTGTTTTCGCTGGTGTGCATGTGTTTTAACCCGAATAAGTAGATTCTAAACTGTGTAAGCATGTGTGCACGCATGTAAGCCACTGTGAGCATGTTTCCGCTGGTATGCGCGTTGCTCCCCCCTGAGGAAATAGAAAGGAAAAAGGAAGCAACAGGATTAGTAGAAAGCTAGCAGGGAATACTGCTGGAGCTAGCAGGTGAAAACAATTAGAAGTAGGCAATTACACAGGCAGAATAGTAGCCCAGCCCAGCACTTAAAACTCTGCAAACAGCAGTGCAGGATGTTTCTCTCAAGAGACACTGCAAGACAGGAGTAAGCTATTAGAAGTAAAAACTGAAAAAGCTTAACTCAGAGCAGAAATGATAGGGGCTGCCATAGCTGTCATAAGGAGACATAGGCGACTTGCTGAGGGTGTTGACAATGCAAATGGTGCCAGACAACCCACAGTGAGGAGACGGAGAAGAGTGTGCAGGCCCAGAGTCACCTACCATGGGTTACATGAGCTGGAGATAGTGGAGCGCTATAGAGTGGACAGAGACGTCCTGCAGCAAATTGTCGAGCTGTGCAGGCCACGCCTCACACACAGAACCAACAGAGGGGGAACTCATCCCAGTGGAAACCAAGGTATGTGTTGGCCTAAGAATACTAGCAACAGGTACCTTCCAGAGACCAACTGGTGATATGATGGGGATATCACAGGCATCAGCCTCCAGGGTACTGCACCAGTTCCTGGATGCCATGTCAGCACATGTCGGTGATCATGTATATTTCCCCAATGCCTTTGAGGTTTTGGCCAGCAATATGCGTCTCTTCCAGCAAATAGCGGAATACCCTGAGGTAGTGGGTTCAATAGACTGCATGCACATACGCATCAAAGCACCAGCCGGTGAGCGGGGTAGGGCCTACATTAACCGCAAGGGCTTTCCCTCCATCAACTGCCAGGTCATGTGTGATGCCCAGGGCATAATAATGAATGCGTGTGCTGGCTGCCCTGGGAGCTACCATGATTCCCATATCTGGCATTTGACGCAGCTGTACCAGACATTTGCCAATGGGGACATACCACATGGACACCTAGTGGGGGATGCAGGTTATGCACTGGAGCCGTGGTTGATGACACCCATCAGAAATGCACACACACCTGAACAGGAACACCATAACGAGGCACACGCACAAACACGTAATGTAATAGAGCATGTGTTTGGGCTGCTCAGGTCACGGTTCCAGTGTCTGAACACATCTGGTGGAACCTTGCAGTACTCACCAACTACATGTACCCAAATTGTCATGGTATGTGCTATGCTACATAATATGATCCTGCAAAAACAGCTGCAGCAGGACCAGCATAGGGCCGGGCCAAACAGCCCCCCACCATTGCCAAGGCCATCACAGGCATAGCGTGACTCGGGGGAGGAACAACCTGAGCCTGCCCCAGGAGGCAGAAGGAGGCGTGCCCAGTATGCCCTGGCCTTGGCAAAGAGGCACTGCATAGCACATACACTGGCTCAGTAGGAACCCTGGGAATGATACCCCTCTCTGACTCACTCATATAATAACAGGGATGCCTAAAATAGCATAACCTGCTCTCAAACATGTACAGGGAGTGTAGTATGTGCATCCGACAGAGGCAGCCCTGCAGCACCACCTGAGGCATGATTGCCATGTGTTAAGCAATGTAACACCATGTAGTATATGCAAACTTGATGACCCTGACTAACATCCTACCCTCACCAAGCATGATGCCACAATATGAAGATGAGATGATCAATTGCAATAATTGGCTGAAGTATTGCTGTTAGTCAAAGGGGATCCAATGTTTGCCAGCCTGGGATGACATGCTGAGCATGACATGATGCTCCACCTGCTAGGGGTGGTGTGCACCTATCAGTCCTGGCCATATGGATACTGGCAAAGGCTGGTGTTACACAACAACGGTAATAACCTCAGAGGACGCTCCATGAAGAACGATGAAGTTAACCACTTTTAATACCCAATGAAATGAACGACTTAGCGCTTTCACCAGTACATCATTCTTCGTGGAGCATCCTCTGTGGTTCTTACCGTTGTTGTGTTATCTTTATGTTTTGCACCCGAGTGGGTTTTTATGTGTTTGCTAAAAGGCTGGTGTTACCCCCAGCATGCCTTGAATAGGTAAGGCTCAAAACACAAACCCACCTCCATAGGTATCACAAGGGATAAGAACCTAGATGTAATGCTACCCAATGCCAGAAGTCTAAACAGCAAGATGCATGCAGTCTAAACTCCCCCAGTATGGAGAATGTTGATATCTGTCCTGTAACAGAAAACTGGGTCAAGGCTCACAACAGCACCCTAACACTACCAGGTTACACCTCATACTGTGCTGTACAGCCTCAAAACATGGAACAAGCTACAAAAGGAGGGTGACTAGCAATAATTGTCAAGGATAACCTCACCCCCATGTTGGTACCACAACAAGAAGCAGCATGGACTAGCCATGGTCAAGTAACAGTGGCTAAAACTGCCTCCCAGTTTATAGCCTGCTACAGACTACTGTCCTAACACCAGGAACTGCACTTGGCCTATGTTGGAATACATGAATATATCAAGCCCTCCAAACCACATTATATTGGGTGACTGAAAATACCCAAACATGGACTGGGAGCATTATTCTAGCTCCAACACCCTAGGACAAAGGTTCCTAGAATCCATAAACCAAAATGCTCAGGAGCAACATACCCACAAGAGGGGTAAGCATACTGGATGTGATAATCAGCAACATGGGTACTGGATGGCAAGATGAGAAGTGTATCCCTCACTGGTAAGATCAGACCATAGAGTAATCACACCGGATATACACATCCTGACCACAGTCCCTGGCCAGAAAACCACAGTGAAAAACATGTGTAAAGCAAATGTACTCCTCCAAACTGATGTGGAATCCATTAAAGGCCATGTGCACGTGCAAAATATGGGCCACACCTCAGAACCTGTTATACAGGCATTCCATGAACACTGCCAGGAATGCATGGATTATGCAATCCTAAATAAAACCAAGACACAATGCCATACATGCAGGCATCTGGCATAGTGGACCCCAGCCATTACCAAACCATGCAAGAGAATGAGGAAGCTACTACATGATAGAGCAAACCTAAAAAGGGAAGTAATCTCTGATCAGTAGTATGGCAATAAAATATGTCCACTCATACTATCCACTAAGGCCAGCTACAACAAGTTGAATCTGTGAATCTTGAGGCAATGTTACACCTGCCCCATGTACACAGACAACCCTCACCTCCCCCCCAAGAAATACAAATATATGTGAGAGATGCAACCATTTATCCAAACCGGAGGCTGAGCTCTCACAACTCAATACTGTCAAAACTAGTCAGGAGGAGAAGGTAACCACACACACCACAAACCCAGTCTCACATAGACCTATCACAACTGCAAACCAAAGACATAAACACAGAAAAACATTCCCGGGGGCTCTAATTACAAACACATCACATCAACAGAGGCCTCCAAAGCAGACACCCAAGCAACCACTACCTCCAAACATAGCACATGCAACACATAGTACCCAAAGCTGGTGTGCCAAACAGTCACAGGCCAGAAGGAGAAACAACATGCCTGACACAGTTGTAATAGGTGACTCCATAGTCAGACACACTGCTGTCCTGCTCACCAGACTGAATAAGGGAAAGGGTAAGCTGCCTGTAGGCTGCTACAATATGCCACATAACACAAGTACGCAGGTCACCCCAAAGCAAGTACAAATATGATGCAGTCATTGTCCATGCTGGCATGAATGACCTCAGATGTACCTCTCCAGACTACATGAAAAGAGACATAGATGAGTTCTCTGATTATGTAGTCCAGGCCGGTATGACACTGACCTTGTGCAGCATCCTACCCTCACCAAGAATGATGCCACAGTATAAACACAGAATGATCAGCTTTAACAAGTGGCACAATTACTGGTGTCATTCCAAGGGGATCCAATGTCTGTCTGCTTGGGATGTCATGCTTGACAAGCCACGCTGCTGTGCCAGGGATGGCTTGCACCTGTTACCCCTGGGCGTCTGGATATTGGCTAAGGCTCTTGCCACCTCCAGAAAGCATTTTGTAGGCAAGGCTGAAAAGACTAACCCACCTCCCTGGAAAACATAAGTGGAAAGAAACATAAGGGTAATGCTGCCCAATGCCAGACGTCTAAACCTCAACATGCATGCTCCCGAGGCCCACCCCAGTATGGAGAACATCGATGTCTGTGCAGTGACAGAAACCTGCAGCAAGGCTCCTGACAGCACACCAGCACTACCAGGTTATACCTCATATCATGCGTTATGGCCCCAAAGCATGGACCAAACCATAAAAGGAGGGGGAGTATCCATATTCAGCAAAGATACCTACACGTCCAGGTAACTGACAATGCACGAAGCATCGGAGACCACCCATGTGCAACTAACCATAGGCAAAACTGCTGTACAGTCTGTAGCATGCTACAGACCACACTCTCACACACAGGAACCCCACTCAGCCTTCCTGAAGACACTGGACAGTATGAATGTCTCACCAAATACCAACAAGGTACTCACAAATTACCACATAGGTGGTAATCCATTATGTATGGAAGGAGTAATCAGGGACCTACGGACACAAGTGGACAGTAACCTGTCATGTGACACTCACATTGCCAACGTGGCTAGGAAAACCGTCTATATTGGCCACCTTATCATGAAAGGATTCACATCTATGTCAACAGAGGTCATTGTGCCCCTATACTGTTCTCTTATCAGGCCCCTAATTTAGTACAATGCCTCATTTGGGATGTACCTTACCCGACACCTGCAGCAGTTAGAAAGATCTCAAAGGTACCTCACCAAGAGCATAAAGGTTCTCAAATATATGTCATATGCTGCCTGGCTGTAGACACCCCAGCTGTATGAAGTCACATACTGCCTACGCAGAGGTGTTGTATGCCTGTTGTACAAGGCCATGTCCAGCACAGGATTAATGGACATGCTCCACCCCAGAAAACCCAAATCCATCAGAGCTGTGAGAGTGAGAGATGTCATCCTCAACACATAATGAAATAGGATGTGCTGGAGGGACAGATACATAACCCAGAGGCTCCCTACACCCTGGAATGGAATCCCACTCCATGTTAGGCAGAGCCCCTCACTGACACTCTTCAACAGGAATCTTGCCAAGTGGATGGCGATCGTACATGTACACTGGGGGTCTTCAATGTGTCACGTCCAGACAGAGGCACAGTAAAGTAAACCCTAAACGGCCATAATATTCACATAGCAAGGGGTGGTGAAAGCCATACACACTCTGGCTAGGCTTATAAATGCCCTAGGGTGGATAGCCTAGTATGAACCTATGAACCTATGAAGATACAAATTGTACAGGACACTAAGGATAATCACAAGGCTTTCTTAACTGATGGTAGGAACCTTATTGGGAATTCACAGATATGCTCTGAATCACTCAAATAGTGCAAACAATATACCAAACACACACACATATTGCCAACATCCAACCTGACAGGTGCAGTGCAACACCCCCCCCCCCAAATGCCAAATATCTATCCCAGCAGAGTGCTGGCCCCCTGACATTGCAGATGCTGAGGTAACAGCCAGCATCTACAAAGCAAAACACACAGCATCAATGGTATGAGATGGTGTCCTGGGCTGAGTCCTGAACAAGTTTGCAGAGGACTACAAACTGGCCATCATATCTGACCCTCCAGTTGACACAAGCATCCCACAAAAGGGCCACATAGAAACAGACAACTGGTGCCATAGCCATGTCAGCAAGATAATTGCAGAAAAGTGTATAGTCAACCCCTGTGGATATACAGTAAGTGCCCACCAATTACCACATAGGTGTTAACCCATTAAGTACTTAAGATGTAATAAGAGACCTGGGGACACAAGTTCATAGATATCTTGCATTGGACAAGCATGTGGCTGTAGTGGTTACAGAAACATACCATATACCCACCTAATCATGAAGGTAGTCAGATTTAGATCAGGGGGGGGGTCATTGTGGCTCTGCAGCCATCCTTCATCAGCCTCACAATTGACTACAATGGCCCCTGTGGGATGTACCTCAGCAGACACCTCCATCAAATGGAAAGACCCCAAAAGTACCTCACCAGGAGTATCAAAGAGTTTGAACAGATGCCATGTGTTGCCTGATTAAACAAACTGCATCTCCACACAGTGCCATACTGCCTGCCCAGAGGCAAGCTGTGCCTGATGTATAAAGCCATGTGCAAGCTGGAATCAATGAACATGCTGCACCTTTACAATCTGAATGGCAGTGAGCTATGCACATGAGAGACCTGAACCCCAGCACTGACATACATAGGACATGCTGTACTGATTGATCCATAACACAGAAGCCACCCCCACTCTTGAGTAAACTCCCAGTACAGGTTAGCCAGAGAGTCACTCATTGACTCTCCTCAAGAGGAATCTTGATGAGTGGATGGGAGATAGTAGGTTTACCCTAGGTATCACTGTTATGTCACGGGTAGACGGAGGCACAGTATACTAACCATGACATATGTCATGGCAAACTCCAGTTACAATGTGTGTCGAAGGACAAACACACTCTCTGACTAGCATTAGAAATGGCCTAGGGCACATCGCTAGTGTTTGCCAATGTCCACCTATGTTGTGGAATACACTACCAATGTTGGACAAGCCTGGTTTAAGTAGTCCATATCTGAACATAATGCAACATGGTCATATGTGCACAACTGGCCCCTAACCAGTCTGTTGTGCTCACTATGAAAATTTAAAGCAGTGATAGGACTAAAGCCCAGGATACTGTCCACCACAGTGAAAGTACTGAACCAGTACACTATACGGTACTACAGTGTTTGGTCAGTATGAAAGGATGTTGACAACTGTATGCAAAGTATCCCATGCAAACCCTGCAGGCACAGTATAATCCCTGTTGTGTTCAGACACAAAGCAGTTGGCCAGTAAGTACACAACATGACACCCAACATAAACGTGAGATATTGTTGAAGTTCACACTCATCCACAAATGTGGTGGACTGCAGAGTTCAACATATGGAAAGCTCACACTGAGCATGCTTGCACACTTTGATAAATGAGACATATGTCAGACAACATGCCATGGAAAGCCTGAACTGGGCATGCTCACACACTTAGGCCATATCTCAGTTTAGCAGTTGGCCACACATATCTGGTATTTGTACGTGTTATTCCAGGAACCAACCACATTACAGCAATCTGCCCAGTGCACACAGTTAAATGACTACAGAGACATAAGTGATATAGTGGATCCCTCTCATATTCAAACATCTCCCACAGATACACAAGTTGTCCATAAAAACAGGGAATGCTATGGCAATAAAGACCTGCAAACAGTCTATCAGCAACAAATATTGTGCATCTGACAATTAAACATATGGGTGTAGAGGTCAATACTAGGCTGTTTGCCCTAGGGAATGAAAGCTTAGCCAGAGTGTGCTTGGCATCTGCCTCCCCAGTACAGTAGGCTACTGTGCCACTGTAAAGTAGGTCACATAAGGCACCGTTTGAGGCTAGTGTGCTGTGCCTCCATCAACCAGGGACACAGTGGAGATCCAAGTGGTTGAATTTGCTATGCCACATCCATGTGGCTGGTGTTTGCTGGAAGAGGGTTGGTGAGGACCTCTAACAGTAAGTGGGCATCAATAACAGACTGAGGGGAGCCTTATCTGCAGTGTCTGGACAATTTCACTGTCAACACTTTGTTGTGATGATTATGAGGGATTGAAGTGTCGTGCCAGTACTGTTCAGAGATGTCCTCCCTCTGTGGGCTACTGCTCTGCAATGTATTAGCAGACTCCTTCTTTTGGACAGCTCATATATGGCTGGTGTACACCTGACAGGTGTCCTGTTGTGGAGGAGTCATGGGTATATTTCGGATAGCATTATCAATGCAAACCTTTCACATGCTCATAGAATGCAATTGTCAAGGATTATGCAGAGTGGCCTGTATACTCCCCCAGCATGGGTCCTTTGAAGTCTTCCACCCCAGTCTTCACAAGTGCAAAGTCTGCTTTTGACAAATACACTTTGTTTGCAGTGACAACCTTGCCTGGGGGTGGGGATGGGATATGGATGTCCAGGGAAAGGTGGGTATGGTCAGATATCAACAATGGTGGTCTACCTCTGGTGTGGAACAGTGAGTACCCATGTTGCAGATGGTCAGGTGCAATATGTTTTCCCCCTTGTGGCTGTGGTGAGTGGTCCTGCCATAGCACATGGACTCACAAATTGTAGCGGCTGTAGGGTAATGTTGTAGAGGCCTGAGTAGTTCCCACACACAATATACCTGTACCTGACATTAACAACTAGAATGGTGTATGTGAACACCTTCATATCTTGGCACTGTTCCCAGGGAAGCAAAGTGTGTGTCCTGGATGTGGGAGGGGTGGTCTGAACTGGTTGTGTTGTGTGTTACAGGTCCTGTGGTCAGGAAGCATGGTATAAAACATAACCTGCCAGTGCTGATGTGTATATCTGACCCTGAAGTAGGTGGCTGCAAATGCATATATATGCTATCCCCCACCTGACAGGTAGTAATAGATGTACATACCTCTGTATAAATAATGATGTCAGCACCCTATAAATACTGCAGGTGCAAAATAGATGCCCAGTAATTCGGATAGTGCGCTCTGCTAATGCGCTTTCCTCAAGTGTCATAATATAGTTAGGTAGGGGTTTGAATCCTGCAAATGCTCAGTGTGAGTGGGTGAGCGGGTTTGGTGTGTGTGTGTAAGAGAAATGTCCATTTTGGCAACTAGGAGAACACACTACAGGATGCACATTCCCCTTTCTAAACACTGATGATGTCAGCACCCTATAAGTACAGCAGGAGAAGGGAAACCTTCAAGTAATGCGAATAGCGTGCTCCGCTAATGCGTCCATCTTGAGTGTCATAACATAGTTAGGTAGGGGTTTGAATCCTGCAAATGCTCAATGTGTGTGTTTGGATGAGGGGGTTTAGTGCGTGTTCAATTCTGTGTGAGAGAAAAATGTCCCTTTTGGCAACTAGGAGAACACACTACAGGATGCACATTCCCCTTTCTAAACACTGATGATGTCAGCACCCTATAAGTACAGCCGGAGAAGGGAAACCACCCAGTAATGCGAATAGCGTGCTCTACTAATGCATACGTCCCGAGTGTCATAACATAGTTCGATAGGGATTTGAATCCTGCTAATGCTCAGTTTGTGTGGAGGGGTGTGTGTGCAATTCTGTATGAAGGAATTGTCCCTTTTGGTAACTACGAGAACACACTACATGATGCACATTCCTCTTTCTAAACACTGATGATGTCAGCACCCTATAAGTACAGCCGGAGAAGAGAAACTTCCCAGTAATGCAAATAGTGTGCTCTGCTAATGCATCCGTCTCGAGTGTCATAACATAGTTAGGTAGGGGTTTGAATCCTGCAAATGCACAGTGTGTGTGGAGGAGGGTTAGTGTGTGTGCAATTCTGTATGCAGGAAATGTCCCTCCTGGTAACTAGGAGAACACACTACATGATGCACATTCCTCTTTCTAAACACCGATGATATCAGCACCCTATAAGTACAGCCGGAGAAAAGAAACCTCCCAGTAAAGCAAATAGCGCGCTCAGCTACTGCATTTTGTGCTAGTGTCATAACATAGTTAGGTAGGGGTTTGAATCCTGCAAATGGCAAGTGTGTGTGTGGGGGGGTGAAAGTAGGGTGTGTGCAATTACATCTGTGAGAGAACTGACCTTTTCGGCAACCAGTACAACACACCAGTTGCTGCATATTCCAATCTCTAAACAGAGATGATATCAGCACCCTGCAAGTACAGCAGAAGAGGGAAAATCTCCCAGTAATGCAAATAGCACACTCTACTACTGCATCTCTCACAACTGTCATAGCACAGTTAGTTATGGCTTTGAATTCCACAAATGCCACTTGTGTTTTTGTCACACAGAATGCCCATGTGTGTGGGTTGTTGTTCACAATAATGCATGACATCGATTAAACCAGTAATGGCAATGCACACATATGATGTATGTGTGTGCCAAATACACATATATACCTGTGACCTTCAATAGTTCCCATGTCTGACGCCTGCCACATGTGAATACAGGGTATTTGCACTAAATAACATTATGACTGTGGTTTTCTGTGTGGGTGCTGCATGTGGTATGTGTATATACAGTGTGAGTTGTATATGGTATTATCCTAGCAGCGAGGGATACACATCTGGTCTGGGGCATATAGTCGACATGTTGTTGATGAACAGGTGCTGCATGTTTTCACCTGTTGTGGGAGTGGTAACAAGTTGTTCCATAGCAATGCAGTGACTACATGCTAGGAACCTTTCAGCTAGAATGTTGTAGCTACAGTAATTCATCAGCATTCTGTAATACTTCAGCATTCTTGGTGAGGGTATGATGCCAACCAAGGTCAGGGTCATACCAGCCTGTGGCACATGCTCAGAGAGCCCTTCTATGTTCCCTATCATGTAGTCCATGGAGGTACATCACAGGTCAGCCATAGTGGCACGGACAATGACTGAGTCATATGTGTCCATGCCTCTGACTGACCTGTATGCTTGTGTTATGTGGTGGACCATAGCGCCCCACGGGCATATCACTGTGACCTTCACCTTGTCCAGCCTGGTGAGCGGGACCTCACTGTACCGGACAATAAAGGTACCTAACACAACTGTAGCAGGTGTGTTGTCTAGCCATACAGGCTGTGACTGTTTGGCACACAGGATTTGTGTGCTATGTGTTGCACGTGCTGTGTTCCGGCTTAATGTATGCCTGTGTGCCAGCTGCAGAGGTGTCTGCTGCTCAGGCAGGATGCTATTCTGAGGCTCCAAGAATGCCCCAGTGTGTTCATGTGTTTGGATTGCTGTCAGTGTAAGTCTACATCAGACTGGTATTGTAGTCACTGTAGTATTTTATGCCAGCTGACCAGTTATGCCAGTACTGTGTTCAGAGTGCTTAGTCCCCAGTTTGGCTATGTGGTTGCATCTCACACATGTGTTGTATGTCCATGGGTAGGGGAGAGGGTTGACTGTGTACATGTGGCAGCTGTGACATTGCCACATGACTCACATATTCCACAACTGTACCATAGAGGTGACTGACAAGTGACCTTTGCACATGCTGCCATAGTATTGTGATTGCCATGGTGATTAACAGCACATTGGGCCAATGGGGAACAAGGTACAGAAGGTGAGTATGTGAGGGTGTAGTGCCTGTGATTAGTTAGCACTGGCATATATGACTGCTCACGTGGTCAAACGCCAGGTAAGTCATATGCAATGTGTCACAGGCAGCGTACATGCGAACAGGACAAACAGTGATGTTCTGTCAATTGAGACATGGACATACATATAGTAAGCTATGCAGATGTCACTAGGAATCCACAGAAACTCCATAAATCTGCATTGCAGGTGGAATCAGTGTTCCAGGGTAACTTCAAGCAAACATGCATGCAAACAAAGCTACAGTAAGCAGGGCTGCATGTAGTACATTGTACAACAAACAAGCTGTACCACTTCCAGTAGGTAACAGTGCAAATATGCAGGCACTATACACATGTACAAGGAAATACACAGGTTGGATGGCCAGGGTCCAGTCTCACCACACACAAGTGTACAGACCATGTACCGTCAGGATGTAGAATAACCGGATGGAAACCCAGGTGCTCATACCTGCACTAATACACATGTCAAATAACAGACACTGAGCCTTCACTCAGTGGTTCCATACTTAGGATGTATGCTACCTGTCCTGCCACCACAGTATCCCTGACATTTATGGGGACTCTCCCTCCTGTGAAAGTTAGTTTTGTGTGTTGGGGCTGTCTAGCATGGTATGAGATGTGAGCTTGCAGTGCTAGGGTGCTCCTGTGTGTCCTGTACCAGTCGTGTAGTACTGCACACATATCAACATCCTCAAACATCCTCATTGCAGAGTCCAGTGTGAGCAACATGCCACTTTCAGTTTACATGTCCATCATTGCGCATCAATGCTTTCATTACCTTATCCCCTGATCTACCTATGTATGTGGCCTTCTGTTGACATCCTTACCACCAGTATGCAAACATGTGCAGATGATACACTATGGTACTTACCATGGGTGTAGAAAACAGTACAAGACAATCATACCCTTACTGCATCAGGCATGCTGGGATATACCCACAATTATATCATCACACTGTACTGTTAACAACATGATACTATTACTACACGTCTATGTAGTCACCCTGTGCATCAGCAACATGTTAACCTGTACCTGCACTGATGTTACAGATTGCAGGAGGTGGCACAGTTTCATCATATGCACAGGGTGTGAACTTGGTATGCCTGAGTCTGCCACTGATACCACCAATTGACATGTATGTGTATGTGTGTTGGTGAGGGACAGCAGTACAAGGTGGGGCAATGTTGATGCAGTGTGTGCATGTATGCGGTAGCCCTAGGTGTTGCCAATTCGCATGTGTGTATGGATGCACACAGTTCCACCTCATGGCTGCCATATACCAGTGTTTGTGGACAGCCACAGACTGTACCTGCCAGGTCATACAGATCAGTGTCTCTGGCCACGGACACGATACCTGTGCCTTGCAGGGGTGCTACGGACTGTATCTGTCACTAATCCAGACTGGGTACTGTCATCAGAAGCAGGTGTTCGTTGACTGGACACAGATCCCTGTTGGGCCTGTCCAGAGCCACATGCATGTGGTTTCCTGGGGCTGTCTGATGACAGCACAGACCCAGCATTGCTGGGGCTGTTGCTGGCACTATGGGGGTGGCCGCGGCCCTGTTGTCATCCGCGACGACTGCCAGCTGCTGCTGTTGCTGGCATACGCCCACGTCGATGCCTCAACCGTCCACCATTGCCCTGGACATGTAGTTGTGGAACTGATCTAATATGTCCCCACAACGTCTGTCTATGACATCGGTGAAATCACGGATGGCAGCCGCAATGTCACGCATACTGTCAGTCATGGCTGTGCGACATGCTGTCAGCTCCCTCAGACCCTGTCTGGTGTACCATTCCATACGTGACTGTACCTGCATGACAACCCGAAACATAACTGAGGTTGTAAGACCTCTGTGGGCACATCTGACAGGGGCAGTATGCCCACGGATGCTCCCACGAGAACCCCTGGACATCTGTCTGTGTGGTACCATTTCAGGGCCATGCCCATGGCTGCTGTGTCGGGAAGCATGTGCCACAGGTACCACATTACCCTGGTCAATGCCCACTGTATCCTGTCCATCACCTAGGGACATTGGTGACAAAGGATGTATTGGCAGGATGACTGTGCGGATTGATGGGGTTGACAGCTGTGTACTGTCAATTGGCTGACCAATGATGGACCCTGGCACACCTGCCTGTGCCATTACACAGATGTCATCATTATCAGTACCCATGGCACCTGATTCAGGTTCCCTGCTGCATGACACCAGAGCAGCACCAGAACCTGTGGGAGGGAAACAGGAAACACAGTTTACAATGTCTACACAATGTTACCAGTGATGCACAGATGCACACATGCACACATGCACAGGTGCACACATGCACAGGTGCACACATGCACACATGCACACATGCACACACTTGCACACTTGCACACTTGCACACTACTCAGTATGCGAGATATCAACACACAGACACAGACACACCTGCATGCATACACAGAGCACTACTGATTGAGCCTAATATTACAATTACTATCAAGACTATTAAAGGTATTGTTAATACACACTTACCAGCATGGATAGGCTGCATTGCTGTTACACCGGAGGGACCTGCAGAAGTGAGGAAATTAATGTCAGTGGGCACAATTGTGCCATTGTTACTGAGTATGATACAGGTCAGTAGTACAACAGTTGCCTTTCACAGGTCAGCTGCTGGTATTGAGAATATCACACTTGCACATTAAGTACTATGATGACAGCTACAAACCAAGGACACACCTCACACATGAATTAACTACCAGTGTACATAACAGTCAACTATACATATGGCATATTACCTGCACGCTCGTAGTCATGGTGCTGTGTGGCTCCAGCCTCCATCATAATGCAGGTCTGCTGCTGTTGTTGTTGTTGTTGGGCTGGAACCACAACACTTAGGTGTAGTCCCTCCAGTCTGGTGAGTGGGGGATGTGTAGCCATCCCACCACCTGTGACAACCTGTTGCCTGTGGATATCCGACGCACGCTGACAGACATTTCTGATTAAATCACTGCAGTGATGTCGTACCTGCTCATATGTCCTATTATGCGTGCCTATGTCATTTACCCGACGGACCAGGTCTTGCCACAGTGCAGCCCTCTCCTGCTGATTCTGGCTGGTGCGGAAAAAGAGTATTGCAAAATCCCGCACCAGGTTCTGGTGTATTTCCTGATCCTCGGCTGCAGAGTATGCCAGATTGCGCTGGTGAGCCATGGTCCTGAAAAAGGAAATAAAATGATATCAGCAAAATATGTCAGCAGAATTTGGCACACATACTACACATGCTACTCGACTGTTGTGATACAACATATCTCCCATATATAGCATCTGCCTGTCTATTGGTGGATACACATGTAAATGGCCAGGTATCAGTGCTCAGCCAACAACTGTGCAAAAGTACCTGGCACACTCCATATGACATACTACCAAACCCCAGCAGTCAGACACTGATTCAGGTCCAAAGCACCTCCTCACTTTGGGGGTTTGTATCGAGGTACTGTATGGGATACATCATCAACTACTGTGATCTGACCACAAACTAATTGCCCTGGATATACATATCCCACCTCCACCACCAGCACAAACGACTACAGTGAATAACATTTCAAACGCAAACTTTACACTTCTTAAGACTGAGATGGTATCCTTTAAGCCCACTGGGCCAGTGGAAGCCACAACCAACAATGCTGACTCCTTCACAAATGATTTCTACGGACATCTCCAAGAATGCATGGATCATGCAATCCCATATAAGACCAAGACACACTCCACAAAGGGAAAGCATCCTGTCTGGTGGACCCCAGCCATAAACAGATTGTATAACAAAAGATGAAAGCTACTGCAAGACAGAGCATAATTCCATAAAGGGAAGGCATGTCTAATCAGCACTAGTAAAGAGCTATGTTCTCTCATACAAACATCCATGGGCAACTTTGAGAGGGAAATCACCGGAGACACTACAGATAACCACAAGGCCTTCTTCAGTTATGTTAGAAACCTGGTCAGAAACCCTCCAATATGTTCATAGTACACAACAGCAAATAATTCACTGAACCCACAGATATTGGCAACATTGTGGCAGACAGGTTCAGTGCAATTTTCCCCCCTCCCTCTCCCCCAAACGAAGACATACTTATCCCAGCTGAATGTAACCTCCCCTGTCATTACAGATATCCAGGTGAGAGCCGCCCTCAGAAAAGCAAAAAACACAACATCAATGGGACCTGATGGTATCCCCGGTTGCATGCTACATGAACTCCAAGAGGAGCTAAACCTGCATATAGAAGTGCTATGTAACACTAGCCTGACTACAGGATATGTACCTGTACACTGGCATACAGCAGCAGTGGTTCCACTCCACAAAGGAGGCACCTCTACATACCAATACAATACAATACAATACAATACAATACAATACAATACAATACAATATGCTATTGCCCCTGGGACTACAGCAGCATACTGTTCTGCTACCCCGACCATTGTGACACATGTGATGTGATGGTACCTGCTCCTGTCAAACAGTTACACAGGGTGACTCATATGGCATATTACCTATCTGACTAACATTCAGCATGGGTATGTGTGACATGTAGTCATGGGAAGTCCTGCTTCTTAACACTGTGTGATTTATTGCAGGGTATGTCTTATCTGTGGGTAGGAACCTGTACCTCCGCCATGTGCTCTCTACTGTGGTGTCAAGGACAACACACAGCGGTCATTTAGGTTGTGGATGGTGTGAGGTGTTACTATGGTTGTTGGACATCTGTCATGGGTGTGACTTAAGTATGTAAATCCAGAAGTGGTAACCTCTATGTGCTGTCAGTCACTGTGCATTGGTAATGTATTTGAGTGCATTGTCACAGTGTCATACATGTCACTGTGTCCTTCTCCATATCTGTAGCTGTCATGTGAGGTACATACCATGGCAGCCATTGTGTGGTGTGGAGGGGTACACTGACCTACATGTCCATAGCTGACACACCATGTCTGCTGACACATACCATGTACATGTATTCCAGGAATAGTGTGCCACTGGGACTATCATTGGGGAGACTAATGTACACATTTATGACCCTGTTCACCCCTGACACATGCAGTGGTGGGCAGCCAATCACTTATCTGGTGGTTACTGGTATAGGTGATTTGAAATGGAGTATGGTACTCCAGTTTCGACACTGGTGTTCACTCCATGCCTTTGTCACCAGGCACCTGTTACAATACATCTGTACACATGTGCCTCACTCAGAATATATATATATATATATATATATATATATATATATATATATATATATATATATATATATATATATATGTCTCTCTCTCTATATATATATATATGTCTGTATACATATACACAAATATATATCGATGTACATATATTTCTATAGATATGGAGAGGGGGGGTGTGACAGAGAGGGGGTGAGAGTGACAGAGGGGGTGGGACAGGGGGAGTGTGAGATAGTCATATACAGTCATATCTGTAGATAGTCAGATCTGTCTGTCTATGTATATGTATCTACATATATTTATATCTGTATGTGTGTATTACATATATATGTTTGCACATATTCTATCTACATCTGTCTATGTATTCCTACATCCCTCTCTATCTATGTATACATACATGCATATTATATATATATATATATATATATATATATATATATATATATATATATATATATATATATATATATATATATATATATATACATACATACATATATTGACATACATACGTATCCATATGATAGATAGGTATATCAACATGTTTGTTTACAAAACTGTATACACACACTAACATACTTCTAAACATACATAACTGTGAAACCTACTTTGTACATTGCACTACAACCTACATTCAACCTACATTGATATGTGCAGATAGATGCCCTCACATACATATGTATGTACAGCCTTCACTGATAGTTGCTGTATGTCCCCTGCCCTATGCACATTTTCATATACATATAGATACAGACCAATGACACATATGGAGGGTTTACAGTATGTAGACTTTTAAAGTATTACTTTACATTACCTGTGTTTGTCACAGCTGCTTGCGTTGCCTTTTGGATCGGTGTCCTGCTGCTGCTCCAGTTGACAGATGTCAGCTTTCTAGTAGGTTTTGTTAAGTGTTTTTGTTTGGGATTTTTTTTTATTTTCTCTCTCTCTCTCTCTCTCTCTCTCTCTCTCCCCCTACCTCCAGAGGGTGCAATGAAAGTATTGCATGTGTGGACTGGGAGTACAGCATGCTTTTGCAGGTATCTGCATATGTCCATGTGATGGCATCTGCACCAATTGCTAGCCAGCATTTGCTAATTGCATGCAGCCAGTTGTGTACTGATTGCAGTTCTCACTGTGATTTCAGGACAGTGCTATAAAAAGGTATGTGAGATAGGCATAGCCCTTTCAGAGTTTAAGGGCAGGGACCATGCTGGTATGCTGTGGACACTGTTCTGTGAGTGTAAAGGTTAGTATCTCTCTCATATTTCCGGCTGTGTTGTAGATTAACATTTCTCCATTCATTTCTCCAGTTTCCTGTATTAAGTGTGTATGTACACTGACACCTAAGACTACTATTACTGTTAATGTGGGTGTGTGTGCTTTCCTGTGGGACATGTGGTGTAACTGGTATATAGCAGTGGCTCTTGCACATTGTTGCTATGGCTTCAATATTTGCCCTTTACATTCACTACTTGTATGCCTGCTAGGTGTCTTGACTGTAGTGTGTTGCTGTGGCTTTCCTATTTTCCATGTACATTCACACCTTGGAATGCTTGCTATATCTGCTAGGGTGTTACTGCATGCAGTGTGGTCTGGCCATGGTGTGGGCCTTGACATCTATTAGGGTATTTGAGTATGCTGCTGAGCAGGCCCCAGAGACTCTCAGGTGCATCTTTTATCTGCCTCATGGAATGGTACATATCAGTGGGGTACGCCCATTAAATTGTCTGGTATTCTGCAGTTGTGACTGTGGGTTAGCATGAGCATACGTATTACTACACTATTTCTGCCGTGCAAGTGGTGCATACTTTCAGTACTTCATAGTTACCATTGCATGTGTTGTAACACCTTTCTGCCTACTGTTTGTACATTTCACAGGGAGTCTGTGGGGCATCCCTGTACCTCAGTCACTGTTGCTATGTCTAGGCTCTTAACTATTCAAATATGGCAGTGTCAGACCTCTCAAGTGTACAGATATTTGCAGGATGTCCACATTTTTGCCTCATATTTTGGTCCATATCTCATAAACAGCTTTTTCTGGCAAATCACTCAGGGCTCAAGTCAGACTATAGTGACAAACATTTCAGTTTCAGACTTCGTACCCTTCCAAACATCCAACATAATGCAAAACCTGTTACTCTCTCTACTGTCTAAGTTTGTCGGAGCAATATTTGAAATGTGTCCCTGTTTTTGGGCCTTTGCTCCACATTTTTTATTACTTAGTCCAGATGTGTTGCTGTAAGAGGTTGTGGGGTATGGGCAGTGATTATCCTGCTGTGAGTATGTGTGTGGCTTGCAAGGTGCTACAGTGACATTATCACCTATTAGCTACCAACTAGCATGGCTGTTTCTGTTCACACACTACTATTATAGAAATCCACTACATTTGACAGTAAATATACATGACATGCTTTGTGTACTACACATCCTATATTCCCTTTACATTCATTCCTACTATTGTATGATATATTTATTATAGCACAATGTTCTTATATAGCAGTCATGGCTTAGTGGTAAGTCATGCAGACTACTGTTTCCAAGGTCCTGCGTTCAGGTCCGCGCACACCTGCTTACAACTGCTTAAAAGTGCTTACTCTTGTGCACACCCGTGCTAATTTCTTTGAAAGAAATGAAAATGGGGAGACAGGAAAGTGGTGAAAAAGGGGTCACAAAGAGGGTACGACAGTAGGGAAGCAAGCTCGGGTTTTGCAGGAGGGATGTAGGTAAGGCCCACAGCTGTCCATTTCTTCATCAGCAACAGCTGTGCATATGTTTGTAATTTGGTGTGACATTTGAAACCTTCCACCCCTGAGAGAGGTGTAAGGACAACAATAATACTTGTTGTACAGCCAATTGTAATTGACAGTTTACATGTCCAGCAGACATGTCTGCAAAACGGGCAGCTATGTATGGGGCGAAATTTTTTTTGTGGGTACAGAGTGCCCTTTTTTTTTTTTTTCAGGTGAAAGTGGTATGTCAGGTACAGGAAGTCGGTATAGCTGGGGAGGTAGGTTGGGTAGGTTAACAGACAAGACAAGACGCATACAGGGGTGGTGTATGACACATGTGGGGGGGTTACACAATTGACGGGGATGGATGTTTGGATTTCTCGAGCCCATGAGCCCACAGACGGCAACAGTGGAACTGAGATCCCCACCCATGGGCAGTTGCCACTGTGCCTTCACTGCGGGCTGTGCTGGGGGCTGTGTAGGTCGGGCAGCAGGCACGCCCGTGAGTTGTGCCACCCATGCCTCAAGCTGGCATAGGGGCCCAAGAACAGCGTCCCGGATCTCCCTACGCACCACAGTCCGGACATTACGGAGGGTGAGTGGATGTTCTCCTCCGGCCACACTTGCAGAGGGGGGACAAGCCCCATCCCCTGCAGTGCTTCCACCCACAGGTGGCACAGGGCCACCGGAGGAGGGTCCATCCTGGGCACTACTGCCAGGTGCACTCGCCAGCTGAGGAGGGAGAGGTGGGTCCGCTGGAACCCGCCTTCCCTGTCGTCCTATGTTTTGCATTATGTTATGACAGTTTGGGTTAGTAACGTACAATACCATTCACAATTAGTTGTAACAGCATGCTTTAGTATTCCCATTAACCAAACACCCATATATTCAAGCCATTGAACAGCAAGCATAACACATGCATAATTTGAACAGCAATACACAATCCAACAACATGCAGGGTTGATTGATGGCAACAGGCCATCAGGTTTGGATGTATGAACAGGGCAGATGCATCAAC
Organism: Protopterus annectens; assembly: GCF_019279795.1. Lineage (NCBI taxonomy): Eukaryota > Metazoa > Chordata > Ceratodontiformes > Protopteridae > Protopterus > Protopterus annectens. The sequence continues at coordinate 1,074,668,447 of NC_056733.1, forward strand.
GTACATGCAAATATGTATGAACCAACAGGACAAATGTCCAGGGGTGTTAATTGTGATTGCAAATACCAATTTCACGTGGAATGGATTATATGTGGTTATAGGGTAGGGTGAAGAAAATTTAATTAACAACTTCAAATAACAATACATATGCTGTACATTTCTAATAGCTGCAGATATATACACACTACAGTTCTGCCTACAGTTTCCTATGTGATAAATACTTCAGGTTGGTGATAGGAATGTTACTGCTACATCAATATACATTTTCATTTTTATTCATACACATTCATATCTGGCTCTGTTCAGTTACATCATCCTGCTACATTTGCTTTATATAGCTATAGACAACTGTGGATGTTTGGTATTTCAGATAACCATACTATCTGCATATTGCAGACTGAGAGCAACATATCCAGATTTTGGGACACACATTCCAGCTGTGGTACCGTTTTCAACACGTTACTGTTTGGTTCTGCCTGTCACATTCATTTCATTCTGTACTGACTGCAGTATACTTTATTCAGGAGTCATTACTACTTTATTGGTGGATTTATACCTCTTTCTCACACTCTCTCACTTGTTTTATTTTTACAATTCAAGATGGTACTTAATTCTAGGCTTTATTGACATGTTTTACCTGTAGTTATAACAATCCTTTCCAACAGTCTCACTTCTGTCATGCTTCTGTATTTCAACAGGGATATATTTCACACATGTGTTTTACTCAGCTTCTGCAGCTGTACTTTTCAGCCTGCTGCAGGTTATGTACTATTATATTACAGGTGGGACATCTTTATTTCAGACTTGTTTCATTTTTATGTTTGGATTACAGGCTGCATCACACTTTTGTAATCAAGCAATACTTGCAAACCCTCTTACACTGTTACTTGCACATTTTATTAATTAGTGACTACACTGCACTCTTTTGCTAACTGTCATACTTATATATGTATTTACAGTTACAGGGAGAGAATTACTGACCTGCCTGGTGGCACAACCATGCCAGCCTATTGCCATAGGCTCGACAGTTCGCAGAACGGATACCTGCAGCTGTAATATAAATAAAGTAATATTGGAATACACATCTCCATAATATCAGCTAGGTTAATTTCTTACATAAATAATTAGATGTATCTTACTCAGTAGTGGGGCGTTGGGCATTTGCCAGGCTTCCTGGATCCAACAGTTCAGTTGGTCCTGCTTCCGTCTCTTCAGGTCCACATGGTGGTGATGGACCTGCTCACCAGTCCTTGGTATTCCTGTGGCACTGGTGAGATCATGAGCCAACTGGTCCCACGCCTCAGCCCTATATGCTCCCCACAGGACCTGGCCCTGCATGAGTTGGGCCTCATGATTATGGACGAGGAGCCAAACCATATATTTGGACTCCTCAATGCTCCACCTCTGTGCTCGGAAGCAACTACCCTCACCTACACCTGACATCCTGGCTGCAAGTCGGTTCTACAATCAGTTATGCTGTGTATTCCCGCCTATGGGGCTTATATATGCCGTTTTTCCCACACTTATCTGTGATTGGCCATTTTGGAATTGTATCAGCTTCACAAAACCTGCTTTGTCATGCTCCTCTTTCTATTCATTCCTATATATATGCTATTACTGCATTTCTAAGTGCAACTGTCATGGCTTAGTGGTTCAGTACTTTGATTATGGTGCATGGTATCCTGGGTTTGAACCTGGCCATTGCTTTTTATATTTTATGTCTGTCTACACAGGCTAGGAGGTGTGTCTGTGTAAAGGCAGTTTTGATACAGCTTGCTCAACGTTGCCCGTCAGCTTGGCGCGGTGCGCAGCTCTGCGCAAACGGGTTACGCTGGTTTACGCGTCATTTGGCTGTCAGCATGCGTATTATGCTCAGCTCAGCTATAGGCACACAGTTTCAGCATGTTAAAATGCTGCTCAACCCCGGGCACTCATTTTACACCTGTTAAACCACTGCTCACCTACGGGCACTCATTTTAAACCTGTTAAAACACTGCTCACCTACAGGCAGATGTACTCAACTTGTTAGACTGTAGCTCAGCTATAGGCACATCTGACATTTTTTTTTTTATTATCTCACATTTCTTCAAAATACATGGCCCATTACATTACATTTTACATAAAATATAATTTTATATGTGTTCATATATGTCAGGGACTTGTTTCGTGCTTATTCCACTAAAAATAAAAATTGATGTTATGGGGGCTCGAACCATGACTGCCTCCTCTTCAGCCGACGTCTCTACCGCTACGCTATTGCTTCTTGGCTTACTTTGCATATTTAGTTCTTATATGCTTTTCCATTGACTGCTAACTGTGGCTAAGCGGCGGGCATGCCCGCGCAAACGAGCACACTCACGGGCAAATATCTTTACAACTTAAAAAAAATATATAAGATGTTCATTTCTACATTTTATGTTCATAGTCTGTGGGGGCATGTGTTGTGTTGTGTTTATTCACATTTACATGGACTCTGTCGTGGGGGGTTACTTTCGGGACTTTTACTCTTTTGGGGGTGTGTCCGTTTGCAGGGCTCGCCCTACGGACATGCCCCTACTGTCTTACACGGACCGTGTTAGCCTTAGGTGTGATTCAGCATGCCCTCATGCATATGCATGACATGTTGACGTCACACCGTTTAACTGCAGCCTCCGTGTAAGCCTTGCAACTCTTACACGGAGGCTTCGTGAATCCTGCCCTGTGTCTTTTATATGCTTTTATATTTTATAAATATTTTAGTATGTGTCTTTACATATGTGTACTTTTATTTGTTTTGAGAATGGGTTATGATGTATCAGGAAATGACATCTGCTGTTTTGTGATTCACCAGGAAATTGCATGGGCTATTTGAGTTCTGATGATTGGCTCATGACATTTTAAAAGTAGTATATATATATATATATATAGTTATATGCATGTCAGTTAATGGTAGGATCTGATGAAGGAAATTGTTTTCTGAATGCTCTTATCCTGTTACTAATAAATTATTTTATGCTTTTTGTCATGATGACCCTAGTACTGTGTGTTTGGATATTTTCTACTCGGATATTGTCAACAAACTTATGGAACTAAGTATGAACCCTTTAATAACATGCTGGATAACTAGCTGGTTCACTGGTAGGATCCAAGAGGTTAGAGTCAATGAGGCCACCTCTACAAAGAGGCCAGTCACCAATGCAATCACCCATGGCTCTATGCTAGGCCCACTCGTCCTTGGCATCTACTTCTTGGATGTTAAAACTAATGTCAAATGATCCCTTAAGGACATCAAGCATTTCAGCTATATGTCTTCTGAATGTCCATGACTTTTTAGTTTTTTCTTTTTAAGTTTTTATGAATTCATTTAGGTCAATAAAGCCAAAATATTTGCATATATCATTTGCATATATCCAACAGGGCCTATATTACATGAGGTTTAAGGTATCGCACAGTGAAAACTCTAGCTTGACTAGGTTTTTTTTTGTAGTTTTTACTAACTGGTTTATCTGTGTGACCTTTTTACTTTTTGTTTTGGATGTTAATTGGGATGTTTTACAGACACCTTAATGGTTATGGACATCAGATGGGTTTAAAGATCCTGTGTTTCTACAGTATATCCCAATATTCTACTTATGTTGTGCTGACAAGGTTTTAAGAAGGCTATTGGCTTGAATGTCTTCATAAAAACTGAAACAAGAAAGCAAAAAGTCATGGAAGTTCAGAAGCTATATAGCTGAAACACTTGATGTCCTTAAGAGGTCATTTGCGTATATCATGGGGGCCTTTATTACAGGAGATATATGGTATCACACAATGAAAACTCTATTATTTTGTTTGCATGTTTTATTGGGAGATATATTCTAAGCTTGTACAGCCTATTCCTCCTATGCATTACTGTGTATATAGCACAACATTTGTTCGATAATATTAATCCATGTGCCCAATGCAGATCACATAATTCTTTGGATGATGCATTGGGACTATCTCGCATGTTATTCAGTAGTCACCTCATATATATTAATGGATAGACTCATGATATGTTATGTTTCAACTATGTAGTCATAGATTTATGCTATCAAGTAGTTAGGCAGGTAGGTTTCTGGATATGGATGTTAACATAGGTGAACATAGGTGAATGTTATAGGTTTGAATCCAGCTTCCATGTTCTTCTAGTCAGTTGTCCTAGTGTGCATAATATTATTGCACTTTGATACAAATGTATCTCTATGTTAACTGTGATCTAGGATTGTATAACTTTGTTGGATAATGTGATTAATTTACTAAGCATAAATTCAGAACTGACTCATCTTAACATTAATTGCTGTTAAGCCCCATAACGCACAATCAGTTTTGGAACTTAACCTTTCTTGGCATTTTATTCCTGTACATATGGAGGAATGTGCACAAAACAGAGCTTTATACATTGAGCAAATGCACAAGCTAGAGAAGTGAAGGGAGAGAGGTATGTGCTGTTGTCTTCATCCTTATTTCTGCACAGTAGGACCATTAGCATTTGTCGATTTTCTGGATGTGAATGTTATTCAGATAGCATCCATGCAAGCAAATTAGATGGCAAGATTCCCATAATGTATTCACACATTATATATTGTAAGTGTTAATGTATTATATATAATTTTTCCTAAGCACGTGTACAAGTCTTTCCAAATGTTAATGGCTTAGTTTCAGGTCACAGACTATTCACTGACACAATCAAAAGAATTTTCAGCTTTGTTATACTTCCTACATAGAGTGATCAGTGTCTATATCTTATATTTTTTTGGCCTTTGTTGACCAGGTTAGTCCTGCTAGACTAGTAGCCTCTTTTGTCAGGGGAGACCCAAAGTGGTATTTATACAGTTAGAGGAAATTTAGCTAGGGCACTGAGGAACTTTGAACCCGTTAAAAGTGTGTTGTTGTGCAACCAAAACAAAACCAGTAACCATATTGGGTCCACGCAGCTGATTGTCTGGCATCTCATAAGATTGCTAAAAAATCTATATTATTGTATAAAACAATAAAAAATTATATGGATTTTTAGCAACCTTTCAGTGGCCTTATTACAAATCCTACAAGGAAATAATTTTTACAACTGCTACAAGGAAATTATTTGTTTGGCTTTGGTCGTTCTGGAATACTTGGACCCAATATGGTCATTGAGGAACTTCCCTTACTTTTTTCAATAGATACCATGGGACTTTTTACATCTACCTGAGGTACCACCAACTCAAGAAGATGGGGCCTTGTGTTTGGTCTTATCCAAAGGTTGACATAATAAGGAGTGTAGCAGCCCCATTATGCTGCACTGCACTGCACTGCAGTGTGAGCACTTGATCTACCAGATATGGGAAAAGAACCCACATACTTCTGCACCAAAGGAAAGTGTGCAACCTGTGACACTATTAACAGTGCTCAGTACTACTGTACTGGTTAATTGTTTCAGCTGTGTTAACAGCAGACAGTAAACAACTTGTATGTGTGGTAGTGGTTTACTACATGGTGTGCATAACTTGCCTATTCATATGCTGAATGGCTATCAGTCAACCCACATTATCAGTGATGTTGGCAGTGTTGTAATGCTGTGTTTTGCTTGAGTTCCACTCTGTTAGCACCTACTTGTAAGTGCTCAAGTCTGTTTCAACCACTGTCTTACATAAATAATATCATCCGACTGGTTCATACAGCAATCTTCACTGTGATTTGATACTTGTGCTATTGCAGTCTTTACTCCATATCTAAGTATGTGTTATTAATGGCTTAGTTGCAAACACAATCAGGACAGATATGAACATCTCTTTTTCAATATTGCTTCTACATGTCACTGTGATATTTCTGGGTTCATTGAAGCACATTCGAATTGTCAAGAATGTTTATACATCTGTAATGTAAATACAGCATAGCCTAGGTAAGTCCATGCTGACTTTTAATATGGTATACTGAACAGAAGTGACCCTTACATTCATTCCATTTTGGATGCAAGTATGTTGTGATGTTATCTGTTACCCATGATGCACCACACACATACTGTAATTTGCATTTGATTGTCAATTGCACAGTTGCATATGTAGAAATGGCTGGATTCTAAATATCACATATCTAACTTTAGTTCATAGGTTCATATGTAGTTAAGTACTAAGTTATACCTCTCAATTGTCCCTGATTTTCAGGGATGTCCCTGATTTTGAGTCAGTCCCTCTTAATCCCTCCTAAAAACAGTAAATTTTGGAGACAAATTGAATTACACTTAATAAATAATGACAAGTATTAGAGTTATAAACTACTTTTACATCAGAAAATGTATATTAATTCATATTTTCTTATTCTACAATGTCTCAAGTTAATAGTACTAATATTTTAAAAGTGTCCCTGATTGTCCCTGATTATATCTGGATTTGTCCCTTATTCTGTTGAGATTTGTCCCTAATTGGTTGAGAGCTATGGACTACTAAGTAATCTGTCTGAAGACCATTTCAAGCCTAGCTAAAAATCCTATTCAAAATGTTTTTGCTAGTCTCAAGGAGGGTAAGACAACATAGCCTTGGAGAGAATTTGAGGCTGCCCATCTGATTGTCTAGGTTTACCTTGAAGGTGGCAAGGGTGCTACTCTGCCTGACATGTACTGGAAGTTTGTTGCAGAGGTAAGGGATACATTGGGATATGAATCTGCCATGCCAACATGCCTTATTTACCTGCTGAAGAAGGTTTAGTTCCCTTAACATAGTATTTGACGTACCATTAGTTTTGTGAAGGAATATGACATTGAATAGGGTTAAATCTTCCATGGCATGAAAGGCTATACATAGATCTCCACTGAGGAGTCTGTAAGAGACTTGAGTACAGAAAGAGGACTGCCAGCCTCTCTTGATAACTAAGATTTTTGAGATCTCTGATATTTTTAACTATGAACCTCTGTTTTAACTATGAACCTCTGACGTCTCTCAAGCTGCGTGATATGATTAGATAAATATATGCCAAAAAGTGTGTTATGTTCAATAATGGGTCTGATAACTTCTTTTGATCTAGTGGAGATGCCTTTGGAAATTAGATGGGCCAGATAAAACATATTCTGAACTACTGTGGCGACATGATGGCCAAATGATAAGGAATTATCAACATGAGTACCCAGATCCCTTACAACAGTGCCTGATTGGTGTGGTGCATCTCCTATATGGTAAATGAAACTGTTTTGTTAAGCAAATAAACTATGCTGCATTTCATTTACATTTAATTTGAGACCGCTGTACTTGCAGCAGTTGTTAAAGTTGTCTAAGCCATATTGAATCACTTGTATGTCAGTTTAAGATCAAATAACAACACTCAGTTTACAGTCATCTGCAAACTTAGTTAGCCATAGGCCAGAAGTCCTGGTCTAAATGTCTGAAAAAAAAATATGCTAAATAGTAGAGGGCCCAAAACTGAGCCCTGTGGTCCACCACTGGTAACTGTTTTACTTTCAGAAGTGGCACCTGCTACCTTAATGACATGGGTTCTGTCAGACAACCAGCTATCTATCCATTGCACAATCTAAGGATTTATATTCAGATTTACAAGTCTACCATTAATGCTTGCATGAGGAATAGTGTCAACTGGCCTTGGCCAGGTTTAGATATGTTGTATCTATGTATGTTGCATAACCGCTATCCACTGCTTCAGTTACTTTTTCAAAGAAATTGATGATGTTAAAGATGCAGAACCTGCCTTTGATAAAGCCATACTGATGAGGGTCCAGGGTTGAGAGACTTTAATGACTAGATTAATTAAATCTGAGATAATATGCTCTGTAGTTTAACATATGGGGTTAGTGAGACTAATTGGTCTATAATTACTAGGGTTCATGGTTGGGCCACCCTTGTGCAATGGCATTACAGTACCTGTTTTCCAGGATTCAGGAATGCAACTAGTAGAGAGGCTTAGATTAAAGAGTTTAAGTAAGGGAGCAGAAACAAGCTGGACAAAAAATGGCACGGACTATTCTATTAACGTAAGCGCTTTCAGCTAAGCAGATGCCCAGCCTTCATCAGACAAAATTCACTTAACACAGCTCTATTTTTATATAAAAGACACTACATCCACAAGTGGCTGATAAGCCAATCACAATACTGAATTCATAAAAATTATTAAATGCTTCCCTGATAGGTAAGGAGATATCTCATATCTCTGAGCTATTACTTTTCAAACATTAATAGTATGAGGTCTTAACTTTGATATTGGTTGTAAATACACTGGTATGTGGCTTACATGATTTGTGTTTGTGCAAAGGGTTATTGGCGTGTTGTTTGTCTTTTTCAGCACGTCATGCATTACACATAATGTGGACCATTCCAAATGTATTGCCTAGTACAATCTGACTTGAATAAAAGATACATTTGAAATTGAAAGGGTTTGGTCCGTTGTGGATTTGCACCAATAATAACTGATGGATTAGTTCTGACATGACAAATATATCACATATGTAACACTTAAGTTACTTTATAGAGCGTATGACTTGTATATATTATTGTATTTATTGCTGTTTTTTTTCTTTTCCTATTGAGGCTCTTGCAGGAATATGTAAGGTTGTAGAATTATTGTCATGTTACAGAGCATGGCACTTGCGGCAACCTAATCGATGATGGTGCCCATGACCATTTCATGCTGAGCCACACTCCAAGGACCAGACCAGAAACCAGCATGTTGATGATGATGATAAGGGACTAGGACCAGCAAGCACCAGCATTCTAGGGGATTGACAATGATTAGAATTCAGAGATTTAGTCCTCTGTGCTAACTGACTGATGTCCTCCACCATGACAGCCAGATGATTTGAGGGACCAGATCCATGATGTTGTCACCAAAGTGTTCCAGACTTTGATGAGAGACATGATGGGAAATTTCTTTAAAGAGTTCCAGACTTAGATGAAACAGATGATGGGAAATCTCTTTCAAGAGACGGCACGGGCCATGCGTGACTCCTTCCGGAAGGTCACATATGAGATCATTTGGGACATTTGATCCCATAAGGGAGAGCCATCAGGACCATAACTATAGTCCATGTGATCCATTCTTGTAATGCAGCCACCATGATGTGTTTAAATTTTCCTATGTTTGTATTATTAGTCACGTATTTGTGCACAAATCCAGTACTACAGTCATGCCTGTAGGATGTACTTCAAGATGAACACTTCACAATTCATTTTATAAGAAGCTATATATTTTTGCTGATGTATGACAGTTGTTACATTATGACACTGACAATATCACCATATTATCACATTCTCATCATATGCAAACATTCCTGCAGACAGTGTTACAAATAACAGACAAGTATTTCTGCACTCTGTATGTGGCTTGTCTATTTTACATTCAGTGCACCATGACAATGTTACTGCTGATGTAGTCTGCCATTTTCTTTGACAGATATGTCTACCACAGGTGGCATTCTGCCTGTGTGACACACTTGTCTTTCTGTCAGTGTTCACATGCATACAAGGAAAATTTCCATCATTAGCCTTAACATTTAATAACATTTCACATGTACCAATTTAGCGCCATTCTCCTGAGACTGCTTCCAAATGGGTGATATATGTGCACATTTTCTAGAAACCTGGTCATGTTTTGGTTTGGATATGCCTGTTTACATCCATACTGATGTAATTGCCCCAGTTGTGATCTTGTTATGTTAGGAGGTCCCATTTGCACTGTGCTCTTGTGTGTGATGGTTAATGATACCTGTTTACATCCATACTGATGTAATTGCTCCAGATGTGATCTTGTTATGTTAGGAGGTCTCAATTGCACTGTGCTCTTGTGTGTGATGGTTAATGATACCTGTTTACATCCATACCAATGTAATTTCCCCAGTTGTGATCTTGCTATGTTAGGAGATCCCATTTGCACTGTGCTCTTGTGTGTGATGGTTAATGATACCTGTTTACATCCATACTGATGTAATTGCTCCAGATGTGATCTTGTTATGTTAGGAGGTCCCATCTGCACTATGCTCATGTGTGTGTGATGGTTAATGATGCCTGTTTACATCCATACCGATGTAATTGCCCCAGTTGTGATCTTGCTATGTTAGGAGATCCCATTTGCACTGTGCTCTTGTGTGTGATGGTTAATGATACCTGTTTACATCCATACTGATGTAATTGCTCCAGATGTGATCTTGTTATGTTAGGAGGTCCCATTTGCACTGTGCTCTTGTGTGTGATGGTTAATGATACCTGTTTACATCCATACCGATGTAATTGTTCCAGATGTGATCTTGTTATGTTAGGAGGTCTCAATTGCACTGTGCTCTTGTGTGTTATGGTTAATGGTAACTTGTGAACCTTGTACTACACTGTTTTATGCTATTGACATAATGTATGCCTCTGACAATAATATTTCCATAGCCTGTCACATTGACAGATGGTGTTGCTATCATGGCTTAACATTCCTCATTGTCTTTTTGAATTCCATGTTGCTATGACTTGAATGGCAAAAGTAGTGAGTAACCATATCATGAGGCCTACTTATTTTGGCACACACCACTGTAGTGTCCTTATAGCCTGTATTGTAACATGTGTACACCTTGGCTGTATAAAACACATGTTAACATACCTGTCCAATTGATATTATGCATAATATGGCAGCCTTGCTTTGTATGGCTGTTTAACTGGATACCCCAAACATCACAAACAAATTAGTCACTCATTGTATGGCTGTAGTATTTATGTCTTTCACAAGAAGATGGTGTACCATAGTTGAATATATACGACTGTCCTGTGATTGATCTGCCATACACATTTACACAGTCTATTCATATCGCTCTCTGTGAGTGTGCCACCTGTCGTCTTATGTTAGCATGGCAGTACATATGGGTATGTAATATTCAAATCTACTTTTGTTATGTACCTACGGCATTTGCTGTTTAACTGTTGCACATTACTGTATTGTTTGCATCATTTGTACAAAGACATGTTTATAGTCATCATGAATGCACACTGTACATGTATCAGATGTTGTCCACTTGCTTCAGTATACCTCACAGGGGACTTACAGTCCATCTTATGTTGGGGCATATGCATGTGCAATTTGTTTCTTCAGCTATGTTTGTCCTGCTTTATTCAGTACCAGCTTTCTCTTGCTAGCATTTCCACACTAATGTGGACATATGTGTCCATCTCCCTTCCCCCTTATTGCTTTGGCCTATATGCTTTATATATATATATATATATATATATATGTATATGTATATGTTCAGGGTCTATATTATAACCTTGACCATTCAGAATGCCGACAATGTCTTCATTGACACATATGTGTTGAATGGCCACTTCAGCGAACGTCCACATCATCGATTTCTTTCCAAGGGTAAGAAATTGGTAGGCCAAACACACACGACACAAAACAACAAACACTATAAAGTGGGGGCTTCCCCCTACCCCCCAATGTGGGGGGCCGTGCCCCCACATCCCCTAACTAAATATACTAACTCCAAGATCACACTGCAGTGGGGGAAAGGGCAGATGTAAAACAATGGACAACCGATTTCTTTCCTTTGGAAAGAAATCAATGATGTGGCCATTCTCTGAAGTGGCCGTTTGACACATATGTGTCTGACATTCTGAACGGTCGCGGTTATAATATAGACCATATGTTCAGCTTCCTGTAATGTATCATCATTGTAATATAGGTGTAGTGGGATTGTGCCATCACGCTGGGTATCACACACATGCAATGCATATACACACAAGGTGGTGGTAATTGAGTAGATTCCATCAGTGTTTATGTTTTACTTGTGCATTGTGTATTACCCAGATATTTGTATGCTTTCTGCCTGTGCACAAGCTTACATTCCTTAGCTTTTATTATTCATATGCGTTTTCATAATGTGTCTGCATCACTACGCTCTTCAAACTTCAAGTCATTGGTATGGTTATATGTGATGAACCTTCTTCGTGTCTTGTTTGAATGATGTCATTGCTTGTCACACATCTACATTGCATACCTGAACACCATCTGTGCCTCTGGCATGGAATGTCTTCTTTAACATCTGGATCCCATTTCTTCAGCCTTAGCGGGCATGCTTATTGATTTATTACACAACCACATTACTATTTTGCTGCAGTACTATTGTTTGACACTGTGATTAGTTGTTTGCCTATTGCATGCAGGGCTGGAGGTTTTAATTGTTCCTCTGCTTGTCTGCTCCTACATTTCCTTCACTTAATTTGATCATCCCTACTGTTTTTGTGTCTTACACTTGCACTGCCAACAGTCTAGTTGATAATGATGTTTGATATACATTGTCTACAAATACGGTCCAAAACTCTCTAAAAGACTCCAAAATGTAAAAACGCAATGGCAGTCATGGTAGCAGTTCAAACACAATTTAATTAAATGCTTTTTGTTCAGCTCATAACTTGAACATCATCAGATCTGATGAAGTTCAAGTTACGAACTGAACAAAAAACATTTAATTAAATTGTGTTTGAAGTGCTACCATGACCGCCACTGCTTTTTTACATTTTGATCCACGGTGGTGCAGCGGTAGCATTGTTGTCTCACAGCAAGAGGTTGTCCCGTTCGATTGTTGGCTGGAGTGTGGGGTGTGCCTTCTGTGTGGAGTCTGCATGTCCTTCCCACGGTTGGGTGGGCATTCGAAAAACATGTGTAAATGGGTATGCCTTCGTTGAAGGTTGAACGTCGAGCTGGCACCTAGGCATTTGTGAAAATCTACTGCCAATCATTAGCAGACCGGAGTTCCACTGTGGCGACCCCTAACTGGGAAAAGCCGAAAGACAACCACGATGTGCATTGTGCACTGCAATGACAGCATTCCCAATGTAGTGTTCTCTGATATACATCTTTTCAATCTTGCTGCTCTCCAAAAATCAAAACATGGGGCCTATTCCGGCTGAAAAAAAATTGCCCATGCCTCTCTAACCTCCTTATTTTGTCATCCTTCTTGTGTGCCCTTCTTCTTCACCCTTACCCTACATCTGCTTTTTTGGCATCCTATTTTCTTGGCTGTGAGCTTTACTTGTGTTCTCCACGTGTTCTGCACCCATTGATAGTAATTGTTAGCCATGGAAATGTGGCTGGGAATTTCCACTTCACCTTTGATTAATATTGGTATTGGAAATGTTGCACATTATGATGGATTCTGCAAATGGTGATGGGTGTGTTCATATATGCCTGTTTACGTTTTGCAACAATATCTGTAATTGTGGATATTTGTCACTTTTCAGGAATATTGCTGACGCACACTTGTTTTCAGCCAGCAATTTCCATGTGTAACTGACATACTCCATTGAGCTTGTATACCTTCCATGGGCATGCATTGGTCATGTACATATATCACTTTATGGACACATTTTTTCTTGCAATGAAATTTTTCCATGACTGATTGTGGTTGCACTGATGTCACAGGTTATTTGTTTTGTCAGCATTGCACTAAGATATTCTCTGTGGACTGGGGCACATATGCATATAACTCAGCTTGACATAATTCTTATGCAGAACTCAGAGCAATCTATCAAATTCTACAAAGCTTATGGAATCCAGGCCTAGGTGTTTTTTGTAGGCAAGTGAAAACTGAACTTCAAGAAGAAGAATATTAAATGTATTACCTCTGGGGCAAACAAACACCAGTGCCATGCTTTCCAGTTTTGGGACTGACATAACTGACTTGATTATGAAACTAGTGTAAGACTGTGGTTTATACATACTGTTTGGTGCATATGAAATATTATATTCATCGTGAGAAATGTAATAAGATGTTTCACAAATGCAGTGTTATAAAATTCGGCCATTAGTGATCACCCCTTCCCTAAATGGCATAATATCATAGTAAAATTAATCAAAGGAATGAAATGGGATGTCCAACTTCAAACTTGATTTATAACTATGACTCTCCTTGAAAAAGATCCGATTTCCTGCAGCTGTTGTCAGTATGGAAACTCAGTACATATTTGGGAAACCTTTTTTTTTCCTCACAGGGAATTATTGAATTATTCTTACTGCATGAGTGTTCAAGTACAACACAGCCATGGCCTAGCTGCCAATCAGAAAGTAAGATCCATGGACTACTGTTAATGAACTATGCATACACCAAATTATGCTGTCTAGGCCTACTTGACAGCCAGCTGATCATTTTTCTTTATATGACTACTAAACTGGTCTTGAATAAAAAATATATATAACTTTTAATAAGATGATGCTTAACTTTCTAGTCATGCTGTCTTGACACTTGTTGAGCAGGCTGTAATTGCTTGCATTTTTCCTAGCCTAGTATTTTAGTATAATCTTACAAAAATACAAGTCTATATGGAGCCCTGACAGTGACCCAGAAAACACAGGACTGATTCGTAGTTCTTGTGATGGAGGAGACATGGGATATCAAGGAGGAACATTTCCTTGACCTATTCTAGAGGGGAGGGGTGGGATTTCTGTCTTTAATTTGACATTCCTCACTCATGGGGGTGTGTCATAACTGCAAAGCATGGTAAGGTACAGGGCTCTAAAAAATTAAAAAGTATGTGAATTTGAGGCCTGCAGGCGCAAGACATTCTGTGTCAAGTGGTGCTACAGATCACTAATCACCCCCAGAGTTAATGAGCTGCTTTGTTTGCTAATGGTACAGGGTTTTGAAGTTTGTACAAAACTGGGCACCAACACATGTACCACATAGGTGACACCAGTCTGAAAAATGAAAGGTCATTACTGATCTGGGCACTTTTGTTAACAATTAACTATCCTTAGATTATCTTGTGACTGCTACTGTTGAGAAATCTTTTTATCTAGCCAGACGTATCACCAGGGGCTTTTCTTCCAGATCTGAGGAAGTTATAATCCCTCTCTCCACCCCCCCTTCATCAAGCCAATATTAGGGGACTACAGCCCCGTTGGGCTGTACATGTCTAAACATAACTGGCCACAGTATTTCCTCACTAAGATAATCAATGACATGTCTTCCTCGAGCTACCCAGGCAGCCTGAACATGCTATTTCTCTCTCCTTTTCTCTACACACTCTTGAGACATGACATCTGAGTAGCCTAAGAGCCTCAAATTGTCCATTCTTATGCATCCTCCTCCGTAATACCCTAAACTTATACTCAAAAGGCCTTAACTTTCACCAAAACATAAATAGGACACAGTGCAGGATAGACATACATCTCAGAGAATCCCTCTGTTATAGAACAGACTTCCTTTGGATGAGCAATTGTAAATGCATCCCGGGTCTGGACCCTCAAGCCTCACTGAAAAAGGTCAAAACCAGGTGTAAATTAGGCATGTTGGTGGGTACCTATGATTTTGGATACTGGGATTATCTACAAATGATCCTCTGGATCAATAGCCTTGTATTAACTTATGATATTTTGATATTATATGTGGTGATGCACATGATATTAGCAGCTCCACCCACTTAAGGCATCACAGAGCATTCTTCATTCACACACACACACACACACACACACACACACACACAGCAGCTTTTAGGGAGCTTGCTTTGCATTTTCATGTCCACTTTCCCACCCATCATGGCTGAAGTGGTCCCAGCCCTGGAGGCTAATAAAGGCCAGCTAGAAGGTACACAAGGCAGAGGGACCAAAAAACCAAGTCCATGTATTTGACCCCCAGTCTATGCACCATACACTGCTGTAGAAAGTACTGCCTGTAATGAACATGGTAACAAATGCAATAACTTTATTTTTAAAGGAAGACATTTTGTAATGGACAAGTCTGTTCTATTAATGTAAATGGTAATATGTACCTTTTCCTGCTACAGAAAGAAGAAACACCTGATATGAACTGTAAACAGGAAGTGATAGCCAAGACAAAAAGGCACATATGCATATTACAGAATAAAGGAAATGTTTACTGTTTTAGCATATAAATGTTGAAAGTAAAGTATGTAGATATTCCTAACCTACAATCATTTGCTGTAGAGTGTGAGACACACAATATAAACTCTCACTGGAAAAGTGGTAAAAGAGAAGGTATCAAAAGTCATTTTCCTTTGTTTTATAGGGCAAATGAACTAACCAAGTATTATGTGTGGCGAAGTGGAAATGAAAAGGAAAAACAGGAATGCAGACTGCATAAACTGCTTATTGAATTCAGCATTTTGTTTAGCAGTATTGGACTTATAAAGAATTTTCAGGTCAGACAGGATATAGACTGTAAGAAGCATAAAGAAACCTAGCTTCATAGCAGTATCCAGTTTCAATTAAGAAAACAAAAATCATAGCATCTCAGGAGCTCCAGATAATGAAAATAATAGAAAAAAATGGGCCTTACTCCACGGGGTTCACCCAAAGTAACACAAACCAAGCCAAAAGCATCTTGGTGATGTCAGGATATATATGGTTATGAGGGCTACCAATATAGCTATGCACAGGGGAAGCACCACATGGTTATAATGGGCCAGATTGATTATCTGAGCTTACATTGACAGTCACATTTATCAACATTCAAAATGGAAACCACAATACAGGGAAAATAAGAATGTCAGTGCAATACTACGCATGCTCCAAGAAACTGCATCAGTGCATGCAAAACCTAACAAAAAAGTAAGAAAATAAATGAAATAAATAAATAAAAAATGTTTTTGCAGGGGGAAAGCCAGCCTGCACCTCGATTTTATAAAATCACAAAAATGGAATATTCCCAAGCACCAAGAACTGCATGATCTCACATCCCTATCGGCTATCTGTTTAGTCAACCAAAGGACGATGTCTAAACAGATGTCGACCAGATACACTGTCAACCAAAGCATCTGCACTCACCACATCATAAGTAAAATCAGCTGAGCAAGGTTAAAGTCATAATATCACCAACTGAAACTTATGAATAGCAGATGTAGTTAAACTTTTCCCAATCCAGTTAACCTGGTGAGGCGTGCAAATCTGATATTTGACATGAACCATGCTGTGAAACACTTTGTCATGTTATATAACAAATAATATAGAGGTCAAGAATACAAATGACTGTAGTGATGGCATTATAGTTTATGGCAAAGATGAAAGCTTCTGAAAAGATTGACAGACAAACTAAAAGAAAATGTAAGACAATGTGTGAGTTATAAAAAAACAGCACTGAGCTCTATTCATATGTATTTTCAAAGCCTAGCATGCCTCTCAGTCCAAAGAATGTGAAGCCAATGCATGGTATTTCACCTGTAAACAATTCAAAACAATTAAAAATAATTTGGTTATGGCTAGTTTAGCACCTTATTTATTAGAATGGAATACAGTTAGGGTGGCAGTGAAGTTTCTAACAAAGGACGAAAATGTGTATCCATTTAACTAGGCAAAAATAACAGGAAGAATTAGAAATTCTAATAAAAGTTATACCACTAGCACAGAGGAAGAGGTCTTGTCTGCAGACCTGTGGTGTGTGTGTGTGTGTGTGTGTGTGTGTGTGTGTGTGTGTGTGTGTGTGTGTGTGTGTGTGTGTGTGTGTGTGTGTGTGTGTGTGTGTGTGTGTGTGTGTGTGTGTGTGTGTGTGTGTGTGTGTGTGTGTGTGTGTGTGTGTGTGTGTGCATGTCTGTGCATGTTTGTGCATGTGTGTGTGTCTCTGGATGGTTTCGTTCACTAAATGTACACTAACATCAATATCCTTCCTGCCGAAAAGTGGGTAAGACATACACAAAACATCTCATTGTGATTTGAAAGTGCCATCCTGAGACACCTGATCTCCTCTCCTCTCTTCCTGCTCCACAGGGATTCTGTGACAATTACTCCATTCTATGGGACCCCAGCCTGGGGAGAAAGCAGGTCAAGCACCAATGGGCAATATTGGTTATACTGATTGACAAAAATCTCTAGGGCATAGCTGACAGTAAGAGAGGGACAACAAAAAAAGTTTACAGACTTTTGACACTGTAATAAACTGTAAGTGTAAATGATTTGGTGCATTCTTAAGTCAGATACAGGATGGGTGACATAATTTCAAAGCAGATTAAAAGAAATTGCTATGCTTTAAAGAGAGCCATCCATACCTAAAAGGAACCTGGAGCCATTGTGTGAGCACAAGATCATTTTCCTATGTTCATTTTGTAGGAAAGACCTCATTAATCACAGACTGGAAACTGTAAAAAACATATTCAATAAGTCCAAATTAATACCTCACCTTAGAAATGAGAGGTGGCCCTTAATGTTTCATTAATAGTAGTTCATACTGCAGTATACAAAGAGAAAAAGCAATATGGCTAATTACTTATCAAGGCATCCTGTAATAACAAAAGAGAAAGCAAAGAGGCGCACATGTACGGATAGTAATGACATGAATGCTATTGTTGAATGAGACACACATAATGTATTAACAATAAGAGATAATGGGACTGCAGTGGAACACGTACCGCTTTGCAAACGTTAAAAAATATCTTAGTAGTGACATTGCACAATAAGTGAGGATCCAAACTGAGAAACATTAAAGATGCTTAAAACTACAGTGAGGAATTATTGCATAAATGTTCAAGACTGATAAAACTAACACAACTCCAAATGCATGTACTCAGACAACAGATGCATTACAGTTATAGATTTTGTAAACAATAATAAAATCAGTAGTGAGAGAAAACAATGGTTTGCTTGCATGGATAAAGTAATAGAAGAAATGTTGTAACTATTTGCTAAGCCAGGTAAGAGGCAGAGTTGCAATATAGGTGTTGATAAGTTTATAGGTGTTTACTATAGTAACGACCACAGGGGACTTTTTAAGCCTAGCCATGCATCCCAAATCTCTGACAAGTTCTGATACCCTTGATAAGTGTAAGCAGGGGCTTGGGAGGTGAAAAATGTACAGGTTACCTGTTTTCAGCAGGGATATGGGTGCCAAACCAGGGATGAATTTCCAGTTATTCATCCAATTGTCCAAGCTGCACTTGAACTGGGTTAGGGAGGAACTCTGCTTCACATGGATGGGAAGCTTGTTCCATAGACAGAGCAGTCTTTGGGATACATACCTACCTCTCCAGCAGGTCCTATTTATATCACAGGCAAGGTTTAAGGCTTTAGAATGGGTAATTCTGGCACTGCTTGTTTTGTGAATATGCAGGAGTTTCATCAGAGTGGGGTCAGACAATGCCCTGTATACCAGGCATAGATCTCACCTCAAAAGCCTGTAGGAGACAGAATACAGGGGCATGGCCTTGAGGTGGTCTGCATAGGACATTTTATTTATGCCCTATATTCTTTTAGTGAGGAACCTCTGTGGACATTTCAATTGTTGGAATATACCTGGTTAGGTACACACCAAAGGGGTATTGTACTCAATGACAGGTCTGATGAATGCCAAATACAGTGGAACAATGACTTCCTTGGACTTAGATGTCATACCTCTGTTTATAATTTGCGCAACATAGAATGATTTCCTCGCCACTGTAGACACATGATGATCAAAGGCTAGATTACTATCTATGTGTGTCTCTAATAGCCCTGACTACTGGGTCAACTCTAAGGAGTGTTGTCAATATGATAGTTACTGGGGATGGATGACTTCCTAAAGGATACTATTATGCATGTCTTGGCATTTAGTTTTAGCCCATGGCTGTGACACCAGTTGTTTGCCTGTGTCAGCCCCTCCTGGAAAACATCTGTGTCAGTGTAAGATTTAATGGCAGCTCCAAATTTGCAATCATCTACAAATTTAATCAGCCAGAGACCACTGACATTGGCCTTGACTTCTGATAAGTAAATGCCAAAAATGAGCTGTCCAAGGACTGATCCCTGAGGAACTCCATTTGTGACTAGCATCTTTGTAGAGGTTGACTCCCCAATTCTAACTTCCTGAGTCCTGCCTGTGAGCCAGCTGGCTACCTACTGGGTGACATACAGGTTTGTACCTAACCTCTTGAGTTTGTCAACAATGCCCGAGTGTGGTATTGTGTAAAATGCCTTGGCCAGGTCAAGGTAGACAGTGTGAATGATTTTGCCCTCATCTTTTGCTTTGGTGACCTTCTCAAATATGTCCATCAGTTTGAGAAGGGATGATCCGCCCTTGACAAAACTAAATTGGATTGGGACCAGTGTCTGGAGGTTTACTATATTTCTATTGATCATCTCCATGATAATTCTTTCTATGGCTTTACATATAAGACTAGTGAGACTTATGGGTCTGTAGTTTCCAGGGTCTGTAGATGGCCCACCTTTCTGCAGAGGGATGACTGTTGCCTTTCTCCATTCATGAGGCACGAAACCTGTTTGGAGGCTACAGTTAAATAGTAATCCCAGAGGCCCTGATAGGTCATGTTTCATGCTACTTAGAAGGCATCCTCGGATATTGTCTAAACCCATTGATGCAGTGTTCTTGGTCTTAGAGAGAGCATTAAAAACCTGTTCCCTAGTGATAGTAGGGGGAGTTATATTTGATGATATTTCCTGAGGAAAGGTTGAGGGGGAGAGAGGGGTAAAGCTGGAGCTGAATATATCAGCCAAGAGCTTTGCTATGTCTCCTGGCACAGTATATGTGTCTCCATTTACAATGAGCTCTGCACACAATTTTGTATTACCTTTGAGGCTGCGGACCCAGCTAAAGAATGCTTTGTGCTTGTACTTGATCTGGGAGGTCAAACTTACCTCAAATTTGGCTTTGGCAGACTTTAGTTGTCCTCTGAGTTGTTTGTTTAGTTTGATGAGAGTGCTTTTATCCTGCTGAATGCTGCACCTCCTAAATTTTGCCATAACTTTCTTCCTCCTGTTATACAGCCTATTGATTTTCTGATTCCACTAGGGTGGCTTTTTTTTAGCTAGTTCTGTACTTCCTGATGTATAGAGCTGCCTCTATGCAGCTATTAACATGCTTATACAGGGCTTCTATGAACAGTTCTGCATAGGCAGCAGTGTTCTCAGGGTTTATGGGGGCTTGAAATTTTGCCAGGTCCGCACTTAATAGCAGGGGGTTAGCCTTAGAATAGTTCCTGAATATTCCAGGTTTAGCTGGGGTTTCCATTTTTATTTTTACTTCAAAGTAGACCATTTTGTGGTCTGACCTTACCAGGGAAGGCATTACAGTAGGGGGTGTGAAGCACTCTCCCATATTAGTGAAGACCAGATCCAGTAAGGTTGCATCCCTAGTTGGTGTACTGACAATCTGGTCCAGGGAGTTTGTGTTTACAAAATCCAGGAATCTCTGTGCATGTACATTTGGTGAATGTCTGAACTCCCACCAAAAATTGATTGATTAGAATATTGACTTTTTATTGTCCATTTAAAAGATAATTAATAATGAGGGTGTGGATTGTGTAGTATTTACACATAAGTGTTAAAGATGGACCAAAAGAGTGAAGCCTAAGTAGTCTACTGAAAGTGTAAGTTGGTAAATACAGCATAACCCACAGCAACTATTATACTTTAGTTGCATTTATGCTTATATTCTTAATATCTTTTGTTTGCTATGTTTAGTAGCTATGCAGCAGTGTATGTTTCTAAAATAGTTCCTTTGTCTAAACAATGTTATAAAGTTTACTATAAACACCCCAGTATATTAGTAGTCTCTATATGTTCTGTTTTAATTTACATGTAGGCATCCCGGTATATTGTAATCTCTATACGTTCTGTTTTAATTTACATGTAGGCACCCCTGTGTATTATTAATTTCTCTATGTTCTGTTTTAATTTACGTGTAGGCATCCCGGTATATTGTAATCTCTATATGTTCTGTTTTAATTTACATGTAAGCATCCCGGTATACTGTAATCTCTATATGTTCTGTTTTAATTTACATATAAGCAACCCGGTATATTGTAATCTCTGTATGTTCTGTTTTAATTTACATATTACATCAGAACAGCACAGTGGTGCAGGGGTAGTGCTGTTAATCTCACACCAAGAGGTTCTCTGGTTTGATTCTCAGCTTGAGTTTGTTCTCTGCAGAGTCTGCATGTCCTCCTTGTGTTTGTGTGGGGTGCCTCTGCTGAAAATTGGCTTCATTCCAAGTCAAGACTTTCCCGATAAACAACAGTAAAATAAATAAAAATGTAGGCATCCTGGTATATTGTAATCTCTATATCTTCTGTTTTAATTTACATGTAGGTATCCAGGTATACTGGTAATCTCTGTATGTACTGTGGTAATTTACATGTACACATCCCAGTATATTAGTAATCTCAATATGTTCTGTTTTAATTTACATGTAGGCATCCAGTTATGCTGCAATCGGTATATGTTATGTTTTAATTTACATGTAGACGTTAGTAGAAAATTTTAGATGTGTCAACATTGCAAGTTAATATAACATGAATTGCATTCGGTCAGAAAACAGCACAGTGATTACACATTATCTGCAATTCTGTCCCCTAGTCTTCAGCTTGATATGTGTAGTAATGTACAGTCATTGCAGGTGTACAACTGTTAAAAGGAAAACAACCAAAAGTGTTTACTTTGTACATCTTGTAATGAGAAGGCTAGTTATATACCCAGTACAAAAATATATATATATATATATATATATATATATATATATATATATATATATATATATATATATATATATAATTTCATGATCATTAGATGTCCAACAGTGTAATGCATATTCGAAAAGGGTAAGGCACCTTTTGTGAAAGAACTGTTCAGTACTTCTGCTTTGGTTTTGAACATTGTACAATGGTAATCATAGGATATTATGATTTCAAAATGGGTGGAGTGTTGATTGTTCTATATTCTGCAGAAGTCCCATTTGATTAGAGGATGAAAGTGTTAAATAAAACTACAGCTGAATGTATTGACACTGTGTGATTTCATTTTATTGTTTTCTGAACAAGTAACACAATGTTCTACATAATTTAAGTACAGTTGATACATAGCAAGCAGAAAATACTGTGATGAACAATAATGTGCATGTTACAACACATTCCCCTGTACACATATGCTGTTTGTTTACACAGGGAAGCAGTTTCACTTCCTTTTAGTTTTTGTTTCTTTTTTTTATTGTTTTTGTCACTTAATCATTATGTTGCATTATATAAGAAAGTACCTGGTGAGTCAGAACCCTGGAGAAAGGGTTGGGTTCAACTGGTGAAGCAATTGCATAATTAAAGACACACACATACACTGGCTTAATATATAGATCTACAGACATATTTCTATCTATATATATATATATATATATATATATATATATATATATATATATATATATATGTGTGTGTGTGTGTGTGTGTGTGTGTGTGTGTGTGTGTGTGTGTATATATAGCTAGCTATGTAAATATATATATATATATATATATATATATATATATATATATATATATATATATATAGGTGTGTGTGTGTGTGTGTGTGTGTGTGTGTGTTTACATCAGGATAAAGGCATTTGCTCTTTTATGGGGAATGTATAGGAAGATGAGGTCACACTTTATGAAGGAGCTGACATATAGCAGTTTCATTCATATCTTACTAGATTTTGGTATATTATAACTCTTTTATTGCGAATAAATAGGCATATATGGCAGTTTCATTTTTGAAAAGGTAGTTTTTTGTAGTTCATCATTATAAAAGAAAAATGTATGCTCAAGCAGGTATTTCATGATTCAAAGAAAATATATTGTAATTTCTGAATTTTTTATAGCCAGGACTCCGTGTAATGAAGTACTTTTTATTTTATTGCATAGAAAGCCTAAAGTAAGACAGAATCATGATCATGTAGCATTGTCAGTCAGTAGTTAAAAGATCATATCAAACTTTCTTCCAGTGGCCAGGTTTAGTCCAGAACGATTATAAGAAATTTAATCAAACTCTAACTAGACTAAATTTAATCAAACTAGACACTAAATGGCAGAATAATGCTAAAATATGAAATAATGAATACTTTTTCATTCCTATTTCCCACTTAGAAAACTAGAAATAAATAAACAAAACACATTGTTGAGAAATGAACAGCAACTTAAGCTTGGGGTTTTAGTCAGTACAAATCCAAGCCATATGATGTCTGCAAAATAATTTGACTAAATTGACCAGTTGGGAACAGGAGGATAATATGTTGATAAATACATCAAAAACTAAGCATATGAGATTTGGGAGACATAAACTGAAAGATGAATATTTAATACAGCACACAGTGATTGAAACTGTAGACTCATTTAAGGACCTGGGTATATGGGTAGATTCAGCTATGAGTTTTTTCTAATCATATCAACCAATTGGCTAATGATACCTATAGAACTATATGTTGTATAAAAAGATTTATAAAGTCTAGAAAATCAAACATAATGAAGTCATTGTTTATTAGTTACATTAGACCCAAACTTGAGTATGGAATAACAATATGGAAACCCTATAGGAAAACAAGCATGAATAAACTGGAAAGAGTACAGTGGAAATATACTAAGGGCATCCATGGATGTGAAAATTTAAGTTATTATGAAAGACTAAAATATCTGAACATGTACAGTGTCTCTTATAGATATTTAAGAGGAGATCTTATTCAGGTATATAGGGCATTTAGGGACAACTACCTCTGGGAATGTTTGGGGTTATCAAAAAGTACTAGAGAATCATCAGACAACCTATGTAGAAGATTCTATAGGAATGAAAAGTGTACTAACTGGTTCTCTGACAGAGTAGCTGATGCATGGAACAGACTACCAAATTACATTAAAGCAAGTACTAGTTTAGATATTTTTAAGAACAGCCTGGACATTTATTATGGGAACAAGTATTTTGGTATATTGGCAACCTTGAAGGGCTTTAATGCCCGTGCTTGAAATATTTGTATGTATGTATATGATAGACTTTAAAGAGCCAACAACCACTCTAAATAACAGAAGATGCACTATTACCAGACTATAATTAATTTTGAAAACCTCAACATGGCGGTTCTATTACTAAAGGAAATAATTAAGTGGTAGGCTGTTAATTCGAGTTTTGACATTTTTCAGAAAGTCACAGATTCTCTGATAGTCAAATACCTGCAACTAGATGGTCTTCAAATAAGCTATTAACTCTGTTTTTCCCCAGGTACCATGAAAATTAATACATATTCTTTTACTAGTAGAAAAATAATATTTTAGCAAAGCTTTTTTTTCTGCAGAAATACAACACAATCTGTAGATTTAACATGGACCTATAACTATATATAGATTTCATGTAATGTTTTAATGATCAGTTTATCATGTAAATATGCAAGATTATGCACACAAAAACATAAAAGTGCCATGAATTGTGGATATAAAGCAAAGATCAACTTATGTCAATACTCTTCCTTTGAAAGCTTTTGTTGTATGAACTGAAACCACTTTCTTATAAGAAAGGAGTGACATGATTTTAACATTGCACAAAATGTGGTCCAAAGGAGGCTCACTGCTAGAGCAACATTTTCCAATCTACACTTGCTCTCATTTTAAATGGAAAACAAGTGAGCAGGAATTTCATTCAAAAGCTATAATTTATGATAGAACTTTCCTAGAAGACAAAGCAGCCTTTTGCAGTTGTTATTACTAGAATCATTTTACCCATATGGATCATTAAATTACAAGAGCATGGACAAGAGATAGCTGTTGGTTAGCGATAAACCTGGAAAAGCATGATTCAAGAAGTAAAGTTAACAAATTATGTAAAAGTCAAGTTATGTAGCTAACATCCACCGAGAAGTTAGACGTTTCAAGTTCTATATAGGAATCCTAAGTCACTTTTGATTAGAATTGTTCTACAACTATGAATTTGTTTACTGACTCTTTTTGAGCTGCTCTCTTAAAAATCAGACTCTAGCTATTTGAATCTGTCCTGGCTTGGATGTCATTATTATATGTCTTCAAACAACCAAGTCCATCTATTCAATACCAACCTGCATGCATCTGTATACTCCCATACTAGGAATGCTATATTCATAGGTTCATAGGTTCATAGGTTCATACTAGGCTATCTGCCCTAGGGCATTTATAAGCCTAGCCAGAGTGTGTTTGGCTTTTGCCACCCATTTTAAATTAATTTTGCTATGCCCTTTTTCGAGGTTAGTATACTGTGCCTCTGTCTAACAGTGACACATAAGTGATACTCAGGGTAACCCTATGATCTCCGATCCACTCATCAAGATTCCTCTTGAAGAGAGTCAATGAGGGACTCTGCCTAACCTGGACTGGGATTTTATTCCAGAGTGAAGGGTGCCTCTGGGTTATGAATTTGTCCCTCCAGCATGTCCTATTTATTTCAGTGCTGAGGTTCAAGTCTCCCGAGAGCGTAGCTCGATGGGATTTAGATTTTCTGAGGTGCAGCATGTCCATTAATTCCGGGTTGGACATGGCTTTATACGTCAGGCACAGATTGCCTCTGAGCAGGCAGTATGCCACTCAGTAGAGCTGGAGTTTCTTTAACCGGGCAGCATATGGCATCTGTTTGAGCCCTTTGATCCTCTTGGTGAGGTACTTTTGGGGTCTTTCCAGTTGCTGCAGGTGTCTGGTAAGGTACATCCCAAAAGGGGCATTGTACTCAATTATGGGCCTGATGAGGGATGAGTAAAGAGGCACGATGACCTCCCCTGATCTAGATGTGAATCCCTTCATGATTAGGTGGGCTATATAAAATATTTTTCTAACCACTTTGGCCACGTGGTTGTCAAATGAGAGATTGCTATCAACTTGGGTCCCCAGGTCCCTAATTACTTCTTCCGTACTTAATGGATTACCACGTATGTGGTAATTTGTGTGCACTTTGTTTTTGCCAAAGGGGATGACTATACACTTTTTGGCATTTAGCTTGAGGCCATGGCTCTGGCACCAGTTGTTTGTTTCTATGAGGACCTTTTAGAGGATGCTTGTGTCAGCTGGAGAGTCGATTATGGCGCCCAGTTTGCAGTCATCTGCGAATTTGGTCAGCCACAGTCCTTCTGTGTTGGCCTGTACCTCTGAGAAATATATACTGAACAAGAGAGTTCCCAGGACTGAGCCTTGTGGGATGCCACTTGTAACTGGTTTGGTGTCTGACATGGCTCCAGCAATTCTAACCATGTGGGTTCTGTCCTTGAGCCAGTTTGCAACCCATCTAGTGACATAGGGGTTTATATTTAAGATGGTGAGTTTATCTATAATGCCCAAGTGGGGTATTGTATCAAAGGCTTTTGCGAGGTCCAGGTAGGCTGTGTGGACCAGCTTCCCCTCGTCAATGGCCTTGGTGACTGTTTCAAAGAAATCAACCAGGTTTAAGAGGCAGGATCTGCCCTTAACAAAGCCGAACTGGGTAGGATCCAGTGTCTGTAGGTCCCCAATATCTTTATTTATGAGGTCCATGATGATCCTTTCCATAGCTTTGCAGAACAAGCTACTCAGGCTTATGGGGCGATAGTTTCCAGGATCCATTGAGGCACCACCTTTGTGGAGAGGGACCACTGTTGCTGTACACCACTCTTTGGGTACATATCCTGTAGTAAGGCTGAGATTGAACAGTAGTTTTATGTTTGGGTTTAGCTCTTCTTGGAGTTCATGTAAGATGCAGCCCGGGACACCGTCTGGTCCCATTGATGCTGTGTTTTTTGCTTTGGAGAGGGCGGCTATTACCTGAGCATCTGAGATGTCGGGGGGCAGCACTCTGCTGGGATAGATATTTGCCCTTTTGGTGGGGGGGGGGAGTTTGCGCTGAACCTGTCAGCTAGGATGTTGGCAATGTCTGTGGGTTTGGCGTATGTTTTGTCATTTTGGACTAATTCTGAGCATATCTGGGAATTCCCACCCAGGTTCCTAACATAACTAAAGAAAGCCTTGTGATTATCCTTAGTGTCCTGTGTAATATTTCTCTCTAAGCTGGCCTTAGATGATTTTATGAGTGCCCGTAGTTTTTTGCTAATACTGATCAGAGATGCCTTCCCTTTTTGGGATTTTGCTCTATCATGTAGTAGCTTCCTCCTTCTATTGTATAGTTTGTTTATGGCTGGGGTCCACCAGACAGGACATCTGCTTTGGAGGATTGGGTCTTGGTTTTATATGGTATTGCATGATCCATGCATTCCTGAAGGTGTTCATAGAATGCATTTATAAAGGATTCTGCGGTCTGGGCCGTATTTTTCACAGGCCCAGAGGCTTTGAAGGATTCCACCTCAGTTTTGAGGAGTGGGAAATTTGCTTTAGAGAAGTTTTTCACTGTGGTTTTCTGGGCAGGGGGTGGGGTCGGGATGTGAATATCCAGTGAGATTAGTTTATGGTCTGATCTTACCAGTGAGGGGATACACTTCTGGTCTGAAGCATAGAGTCCCCATGTTGGTGATGATCAGGTCCAGTATGTTTTCCCCTCTTGTGGGAGTGGTAACAAGTTGTTCCATAGCATTTGAGTTTATAAATTCTAGGAACCTTTGGGCTAGGGTGTTGGAGCTAGAGTAATGCTCCCAGTCTATGTTTGGGTAGTTAAAGTCGCCCAATATAATGGTGTTTGGAGAGACCTTCATATTTTCACATGTTCTCAGGAAGGCCGAGTGGGGTTCCTGGGTTTGGGAGGGTGGTCTGTAGCAGGCTATAAACTGGAAGGCAGTTTTACCCACTGTTAGTTGCACATGGATAGTCTCTGATGCTTCATGCTGTGCCACCAACCTGGAGTTGTGGGTATCTTTGACGAATATTGATACTCCCCCTCCTTTTGTGGTTCGGTCCAAGTTTTGGGGCCGAAAAGCATGGTATGAGGTATAACCTGGTAGTGCTGGGGTGCTTTCGGGAGCCTTGAACTAGGTTTCTGTTAGTGCACAGATATCGATGTTCTCCATGCTAAGGAGAGTTTTGAGTGCGTGCATCTTGAGGTTTAGACTTCTGGTGTTGAGTAGCATTACTCTTAGTTTCTTATCCCTTGTGATACCTATAGAGGTGGGTTTGTCTTTTGAGCCTTGCCTAAAAATGGCACTATGGGGGTAGCAAGAGCCTTTGCCAATATCTGAAATCCCAGGGGTGACAGGTGCAAGCCGTCCCTAGCGAAGCATCGTGGCTTGTCGAGCATGTCATCCCAGGTTAACAGGCATTGGATCCCCTTTGAATGACACCAATACTTAAGCCAATTGTTGAAATTGTTCATCTTGTCTTCATATTGTGGCATCATTCTTGGTGAGGGTAAGATGCTACTCAAGGTCAGGGTCATACCGGCCTGGGAAACATGCTCAGAGAGCTCCTCTATGTCTCTTTTCATGTAGTCCAGGGAGGTACATCTCAGGTCATTCACTCCAGCATGGACAATGACTGAGTCATATTTGTACTTGCCTTGGAGTGACCTGAGTGCTTCTGTTATGTGGCGGATCCTAGCGCCCGACAGGCAGCTCACCGTGACTTTCTCCTTGTTCAGCCTGGTGAGCGGGACGTCATTGTGCCTGACGATAGAGTCACCTATTACAAGTGTATCAGGTGTGTTATTTAGCCTTAAGTGCTGTGACTGTTCGGCACACTGGCTTTGTGAGCTATGTGTTGCACATGTTTTGTTTTGGGGTAGTGGTTGCTTGGGTGTCTGCACTGGAGGTCTCTGCTGCTTAGGCAGATTTTTATTTAGAGCCTCCGAGTATGTTTTTGTGTGTTTATGCGTTTGGTTTGCTGTCGTGGTAGGTCTATGTGAGACTGGAATTGTAGTGAGTGTGGTTTCCTTCTCCTCCTGACTGGTTATGCCAGTACTGAGTTGAGAGAGCTTAACCTCCAGTTTGGCTATATGGTTGCATCTCTCACATGTGTTGGAATTTGTTGGGAGGAGGAGAGGGTTGTCTGTGTACATGAGGCAGTTGTAACATTGCCTCAAGATTCCCAGATTCACCAGCTGGACCGGAGAGGAGATTGACAACTGACCTTTGGATATGCTAGAATAGTACTGGGAATTCCTTTATAACTGAAAAAAAGGCCCATGGGGAACAAGGTACTCAAGGGGAGTTTGTGAGGGTGTAGTGCTTTTAATTTTTTAGTGCTGACTTATATAATTGCTTTAGTGAGCAAGTGCCAGGTAACTTAAATGCAATGTGTTACAGGTAACTTAAATGCAAAAACGACAAACAGTAACTTTCTTTCAAGTGAAACAAGGAAATAAGTACAGTAAGAAATGCAGATATCACTAGTGATCCACAGAAGCACTGAAAAGCCGCATTTTAGGTGGAATTAGCGTTTCAGGGAAATAACAAGCAAACAACAAGCATACAAACAAAGCTAGATTCAGCAGGCCTGGATCTAGTCTATGCTAGAGCAAACAAGGTGTACCAGTTTCAGTAAGAAACAGTTCAAATATGCAGGCACTATAAGCCTTTAATCAGAAATTCCCAGCTCAGAAGGGTAGAGTCCAGCCTCTCCTCCCACAAGAGTGCAGACCACAAACCTTAATGTAAAATAACTGGCCTGAAGCCCAAGTGCTTAAACCAGAACTAATACACTTTTAGAATAACAGACACTGAGCCCTCAATCAGCAGTTCCCAACTTAGAAGGATGTACAGGCCACAAACCTTCCTAATGTAAAACAACTGGTCTGAAGCCCAAGTGCTTAAACTAAAAGGCTTAGAATGAGTTACACCAAGCAGTAATAAATACAATTGAGTACTTATAAGATGACACAAAAGCAAAATAAAGTAGGAAGAAACACAAATACAGTAAAAGCAGATAACATTTTTTTTTTTGAGTGAGCAAATGAGATGGACCCAGGAGGAGTATCCAAGTGCAAATTTACAAGAGGGGCGGGCAGTTTCAAAGCCACCAAGATTAACACCAAAACAAAAACAGGGAGAGTGGGTGGGGACCTACTGAAAAAACAGTCACAACTTCCAGCTAGATATTGCTCAATGCAACACAAACAGATTAATTTAAATCGTGTATTATTTGAAAAAAGTGCAGATAAAAATTTACTTAACTTCACTTATGCGTTCAGTTGATTGCATGCAGGTCTTAGCTGGCCAAAGCTCACAGTTTAAACAGTAAATAATTCACTGTACTACTTGTATAAGACAGAAACTGAATAACAATAAATATTACTGAATGAATATTAGTAATGAATATTACTAATATAATACAACATAAAATATTATAATCAAATGTAATGTAAATATAACATGATATAATGTAATATAGTATAATAATGTTCAAAAATAGTAATTTATTTAGCCATTCCAAATACAGATTATGCAGTAGTTTGTCAATATTTCAGTCTTCTATTCTTAAAAACAGGGTAGCATGGTGGTTCAGTGATTGTGATCTCTGACTTACAGTTCTAGGGTCCAAAATGCAGTCTTGCTGTCTGGCCACCATTATGTGGAGCATTATATAGTCTTGCTGTGTCTCAGTAGGTTTTCTTTACATATTCCATTTGCCGCCCACAATCTTTTAACGCATGCTGACTGATTGGCTACGCTTAAGTGTCCTTACATAATATTTAGCCTAGCTTTTTGTGGCCTAGGTTTTGGCTATAAAGGGTCAGAGAAATAGCAGATCATGTGCATAGTTAGAAAATGAATACACTAATATAAAATTTAAAAAAATGCCAAAGGCCAAAGGCACATAGCCCCATATTTTTTGTAATGTTTTATAAGAGTGAATGCACTAGACATTTGCTGTGCAGTAACTTCATAACCTCAGTGACTCAGAATTATTTTTGTAAGCCTTCTCATCAAATTACTACCTTGTTTTACTACATGCAGAATGTTTTAGCTGGATTTTGGAAAGTTTGCAGAATCTGGCACATTTTTCTGATATCTGAGCAAAAGTTGCAGATGAGCATGTAATATGCAAATATGCCTCAGTGAACTTATAACTTGGCACAAAACAGAATTGAGCAGCAGGACTGACACACTGTCTAGCAGTCACAGCCATCCATGAAATGAAATATTTCTCATAAGCTGTGATGTGCATTACCAAAGCTGAGGGAATTATACAAGCCCAATGCAAGTTGCAGGACATTTAAAGGAATACATGTTTACAGCAATCCATCCAATAGGTCCACAGACAAGTATGGATGTCTCCATAAGTTGTGTACTAATAAAATACATTCAATTGACAATACAGAATCTGATGGAATTTGTAAAATTTCTAATAAGAAAAATAATAAAGCTGAAGGACAATCACGACCACTTCACCAGGGCTAACAGTGGCTAACAAGGGTTGCAGGACATTGAGAGGAACACAGGACAGCCACGGAAATAAGGAGATAGAAAAGCAGATATGGGGTACAGGTGAAGAAGAGGGACACAAAAGAGGTCTGTTGGAATAAAAATATCTGACGGACAGTCAGAGGGGCATGGGCAATGTTTTTTTTTTTTTTTTTTTTTTTGGTGGGAATAGGCTCCTCTTTATTTTTTGGAGAATAGAAAGAAAGAAAAAAGACAGGGAAATAGGAGGAGATGAGCAAAACAGCTAGGTAGACACATATAACAAATATTACAAGACATGACAAAGGTCAGAAATAAACATAAAGGAAAGGTAAGGTACACTGACAGCATGCTCTACAACGTGGGCAATGGAAATTTGACAAACAGGGTATGGATGCATACCAGCCATGGTGAAATGCAGGAATACATAAGTTCCTATGCACTATGATGTTAATGGGATATTGCAAACTGTGTGGCAGTCATCCCTTAATGTGTATGACTGATGGCAGGTGCATTGTGTAGGGGAAGAAATAGGGATCACAGCACACTTTGGATATCGATTCCAGTGCCCAAGTGGTCTGTTAGCAATGCAAGTATAAGCCAAACAATAGCATGGATGAGCAAATGCAGCCTATGAAATGCTGGGGAAGACCAGTGGGGGACAGAATACATCCTCTGACTATGCATGTTAAAGGCAAACAACTAAGCACAGTGCCAAACAGCAGTATTGTAGCAAAGCAACAAACTAGCTGCTCCTTACACAGGTAGGGTTGCACAACCCAAACATACATATGTCATGTCAGAGGCAACACAAAGGTGCTGACATATATGTGTAGCCTTTATTGACCTAAAAGGAACCTATTACAAGACAATGCCAATACACATGCACACACCCATGACATGGAATAATAAATGGTAAGACATTTGCAAATAATGTTGTGTTAGGAATGTCAGATTATACACATGATGTATGGCAAATTACTCCAGATACTACATGATATACAAGTATAACATGAACAATGAGGTAATGCAAGCAATAGCCTGCAACCTGTGTGCATATATCCTGCATATCTATAATGGACAGAGGGTTGGAATAAGGTGTCATTCGAACAATACAACTTTATATTAATAGATGATAATGCATAGGAAGGTTAATGTATACCATGCATATGTGCAAGCTATATTCCAAACCTACAAAAAGGGAAGGGAGGTGGACAAAATGAGCCCACATCAAGGAGGACATACCAGAAAGCAAAGGAGAAAAACAAAAAAACATGACAATAGTATGTAAGGGGATACATTTCAAATGCATATGTACACCACATTGGGTGATGCTGAACTCTACCAAATCTACATTGAAGCAAATGAAAACTGTATGCCACATGAGCAGACTGCACTGTTGATGGCACTAAGCATGGCCATGTACAATTCACACACAGCAATGTGCAATCATCAAACAGCAAGAGGCATAGGTAACAAGTTAAGAATCAGTATCACATGCAATATATAGTGTCATACCAAAGTACAACAAACTGCGGAAAAAAACACCTGTGGTGACTGATATACATATACATATCTATCTATATCTATCTATCTATATATATATATATATATATATATATATATATATATATATATATATATGTATGGATCTTGTACTAGTGCATGAAATCCTACCTAACCGAAACCAAAATGACCAAACACACTTTAGCGAAAGTGCTTTTCACCAAAAAAGAACTTTCGCTAAACTGTGCAAAAAAAAAAAACCAAAACAAAACAAAAAAAAAATAACAAAATAAAAAAAACATATTAATCATGTTTGCACAAGAGGGTAAGCCCCCCTGCACCCCCCCCACCCCCTACTTTTATATTCTCACTCCGAAATCACACTACAGTGGAGAAAAGGGAATATTCCCTTATCCCCATTGTACTACGATCTCAGCAACAGCCATTCCCCCACTTTTTTTTTTAGCACACTTTCACAAAAAAGCTTTTTTGTGAAAAGTACTTTCATGAAAGTGTGCTTGTCCATTTCACTTTTGATGAAATGGCCGTTCGATGAATAGTACGGATAGTATATATATATATATATATATATATATATATATATATATATATATATATATATATATATATATATATATATATATATATAGTTATATATATAATTGTGTGTGTGTGTGTGTGTGTGTGTGTGTATATGTATATATCTTATATATATATATATATATATATATATACACACACACACACACACACACACACACACACATACATGTATATGTGCATGCATATGTATATATGTGCGCGAGTGTGTATATATCACTGACAGTGGGTACAAGCGAGCAAGGGATAGCTCTGTGAACAACAGAACAGCACAATAACATGGCTTAAATAAATGTTCACAGTCCCAAGGTGCACTAGGGTTTCTGTGTTGATCAGAATATTATGCAGAGACATGTATGTTAAGCAGCCCATATGTGCACTAGTTGCCAAAATGTGGAACGCATGTGAATAAGCAATGCATGTAAAATATAACAGAAGCCAAAGAAGGCATATTAGAATATTGCTATATAAAGCAGAAATTTCACAGTGTATACACAAAAATATTACAGTGGTGATCTATGCATTAAGTGATGGATGATTGCCCATATATAGCAGCCACCCTTACATGATATAAAACAGCAATATCATTGCCAGTACATGCCACACACAAAACTAGTATTCCAGTGTGACAGCATGACACATCAGTGTCACACAAGGCACAGAAGCAAGGACATGTCCTGTTGGCAAACAGATATGCTATGGCAATCCACAAATCATACCCATTACACTGTGGTATGTGTGAACTATGGGGAACATGTTTGTGAGTCACTATCAATCCAGCACACATATGCAGTAGAACTTGTGCATCAGTATCAGCACATTAACTTTAAAATTCATATACTTGACTTACAGGGCCACAGTGTATTTGGCATAAAAACAATATTCTGCACTACAGGAATGTAAGTACACACATACACCCAGATGTAAGTATTACAACACCTGGCAACATGTAGCAATGTGTGCATCAAGAGCAACATTTAATGGACATCATGACAATGTGTGCATCTAGTTCAGCATTTAATGGACATCATGACAATGTGTGCATTTTGTTCAGCATTTAATGGACACCATGACAATGTGTGAATTGTGTGCAGCATTTTATGGACATCATGACAATGTGTGCATCTTGTGTAGCATTTAATGGACATCATGACAATGTGTGCATCAGGTGCAGCATTTAATGGATGCCATGACAATGTGTGCATCTTGTGCAGCATTGCATGGACATCATGCCAATGTGTGTATCAGGTGCAGCATTTCATAGACATCATGACAATTGTGCATCAAGTGCAACATTTAATGGACATCATGACAATATGTATATTAAGTGCCGCATTTAATGGACATCATGACAATATGTGCATCAAGTGCAGCATTTCATGGACATTGTGACAATGTGTGCATCAAGTGCAGCATTTCATGGACATCATGAAATGTGTGCATCTTGTGCAGCATTTTATGGATATCATGACAATGTGTGCATCAAGTGCAGCATTTCATGGACATCATGACAATGTGTGCATCTTGTGCAGCATTTAATGGACATCATGACAATGTGTGCATCAGGTGCAGCATTTAATGGACGTCATGACAATGTGTGCATCTTGTGCAGCATTTCATGGACATCATGCCAATGTGTGTATCAGGTGCAGCATTTCATAGACATCATGACAATTGTGCATCAAGTGCAGCATTTAATGGACATCATGACAATATGTATATTAAGTGCCGCATTTAATGAACATCATGACAATGTGTGCATCAAGTGCAGCATTTCATGGACATCATGACAATGTGTGCATCAAGTGCAGCATTTCATGGACATCATGAAATGTGTGCATCTTGTGCAGCATTTTATGGATATCATGACAATGTGTGCATCAAGTGCAGCATTTCATGGACATCAT
This sequence comes from Protopterus annectens, assembly GCF_019279795.1. NCBI lineage: Eukaryota > Metazoa > Chordata > Ceratodontiformes > Protopteridae > Protopterus > Protopterus annectens. The sequence continues at coordinate 1,074,704,414 of NC_056733.1, forward strand.
GACAATGTGTGCATCTTGTGCAGCATTTAATGGACATCATGACAATGTGTGCATCAGGTGCAGCATTTAATGGACATCATGACAATGTGTGCATCTTGTGCAGCATTTCATGGACATCATGCCAATGTGTGTATCAGGTGCAACATTTCATAGACATCATGACAATTGTGCATCAAGTGCAGCATTTAATGGACATCATGACAATATGTATATTAAGTGCCACATTTAATGTACATCATGACAATGTGTGCATCAAGTGCAGCATTTCATGGACATCATGACAATGTGTGCATCAAGTGCAGCATTTCATGGACATCATGAAATGTGTGCATCTTGTGCAGCATTTTATGGATATCATGATAATGTGTGCATCAAGTGCAGAAATTAATGGACATCATGACATTGTGTGTATCTTGTGCAGTATTTAATGGACATCATGACAATGTGTGCATCTTGTGCAGCATTTCATGGACATCATGACAATGTGTGCATCAAGTGCAACATTTAATGGACATCATGACAATGTGTGCATCTTGTGCAGATTGGCATGGACATCATAACAACGTGTGCATTAAGTGCAGCATTTCATGGACATCATGACAATGTGTGCATCTTGTGCAGCATTTAATGGACATCATGACAATGTGTGAATTAAGCACAGCATTTAATGGACATCATGACAATGTGTGCATCTTGTGCAGCATTTAATGGACATCATGACAACGTGTGCATCTTGTGCATCATTTCATGGGCATCATGACAATATGTGCACCAAGTGCAGCATTTCATGGACATCATGACAATGTGTGCATCAAGTGCAACATTTAATGGACATCATGACAATACGTGCATCTTGTGCAGCATTTCATGGACATTATGACAATGTGTGTATCAACTGCAGCATTTAATGAACATCATGACAATGTGTGCATCAAGTGGAGCATTTAATGGACATCATGACAATGTGTGCATCAAGTGCAGCATTTATGGACATCATGACAATGTGTGCATCTTGTGCAGCATTTCATGGACATCATGACAATGTGTGCATCAAGTGCAGCATTTAATGGACATCATGACAGTGTGTGCATCAAGTGCAGCATTTCATGGACATCATGACAATGTGTGCAGCTTGTGCAGCATTTAATGGACATAATGACAATGTGTGCATCAAGTGCAGCATTTAATGGACATCATGACAATATGTGCAGCTTGTGCAGCATTTAATGGACATCATGACAATGTGTGCATCAAGTGCAGCATGTAATGTACATCATGACAATGTGTGCATCAAGTGCAGCATTTCATGGACATCGTGTAATATGTGTCTTGCTCCAGGTGCAACGTAATGCAAAATGTCACATGATATCTGCATCGTATGGTCGTATGTGTATTATATAAGCATGACAACAGCATGCTATGCATGCACAAGTGTGCCTATACAGTACAATTGTTTAAATGGCAAACATTATGGTGACAGCAGTACACAAGTGGATGACATAACAGTAGTTACTGTCTCAAGTCCCGCCCCGACAGGGATGAACATTTCAAATGATCTCATGAGCTATTTCCCCTGAATGAATCTCGCATGGCATATGGCATATTCTGGAAGATATTCCCCAGCAAGGCCCTTATCTGTGTCCAAAAGACATCACTCATCACTTTGTCTGCCTTTGCTGGTGATTGACATCTCCTTTGGGTTACAGCAGAAAGACAGCATGTGCAGACACAGGTACTTACTCATTGTCATCATTGTCTCCATCATGGTCATCGTCATGGAATCCGAGTAATGAGGCAGTGGTCTAACATGTGCTTGGCTTCAGCACCTGACAGAAGAGCGGCCACAGGTGTAATGCTCTGTCAAGGTGAAATACATAACAAGAAAGAAAGTACATAATATGCATTCCTGCAGCTATGACTATGTAACATACCCACTGTGACACAATGCACAGACTGCAAATATTCAGTATGTCACATTACTATTAGGTACACCCATAGTCATATCTGTCACCATATATGACCGAAGGCTTGAATCCAAACCATAACAATAAAAAAAAACACTTGTCTATCTGTCTGTACATTCCTGTGCAAAACATGGCTGCCATGAAATGCAAATCAATGTGCACATAAAGAATTTAACAGACATTAGGTACTATGCCTACAACACGACCCCTGCCAATAATAAAAAAGGTATATCATTATACATTGCAGATGTCATTAAAATCTACTTCTCAGATGATATAGCCTATATGAATTATGTATAGGGTGCATAATACAAACATGTGAGACTAGTGGGTGGATAGATGTGCAGGACACATTCCTAATATCCTAGTATCTATATTTATGGATGATATTAATAGAAATCTATGTGCGGCCCACTATATCCATCACAGAATGTAAAGAGGTCACTCCACTGCATGACATGGCATGAATTGCAGAGCTTATCTGTGGAAATCCTGCCATTACCTGACTAACTGGCAACGACCCATCATTGTGCATAACAAAACACGTGCACAAGCCACACATGTATACATTGTGATATATGAAGATGTGCATTGCATGACAGATGTTAACATTGCAAAACAAGTATAACACTATCAGACCACTAAAAAACTGATAACATAACACAATGATAGTATCTGACATATACCACACTACATATACTGGAAGACTATCTAAGAGAATATCACTACTACCATGTTTTTTTCTGTTGCATGTGTGCCTCACACAATTATGTTAAGGTGTGAATATGTGAATCACTCACAACTGTATTCCAGGTGTTCATAGGTTCATATGTTCATAGGTGGGTGCTGGGCTAATGGCCCTTTATCCTTTATAAGCCTAGCCCATATGATTACCCTGGCATCTGCCACACAATCTTAGTTCCCAGTGCCTCTGTTGAGTAGAGCCACTGGAGTGATCCCCAGGGTAAATTTTCTATTTCCCATCCACTCATCAAGATTTCTCTTGAAGAGGGCCAGTGAAGTGCTCTGCTTGACATGTATGGGAAGTCTGTTCCATAGCATGGGCAATCACTGGGTTATGAACCTGTCCCTCCAGCATGTTCTGTTAATTTTGGTAATGAGTCAGAGGTCTCTGGAGTGTGTGGTGTGGAGGGATTGGGATTTCTTTAGATGCAGCATTTCTAACAGAGCTGGGTCAGACATGACTTTGTAACTCAAGCAGAGATTGGCTCTAAGTAGGCGATATGAAACAGAGAATAATTGGAGTTTTTTGAGTCTGTCCATATAGGACAAGTGTTTAAGGCTAGAATCCTCTTTGTGAGGTACTTTTGTGGCCTCTCCAGTTGTTGCAGGTGTCTAGTGAGGTACATGTGAAATGGGGCATTGTACTCAATGATTGCCCTAATGAGGGAAGAGTAAAGGGAGACAATGACCTCTTTCTCCCCGGATGCAACACCCTTAGTAATGAGATGTGCCACATAGAAGGACTTTCTGACCACAGTGGCAATGTGGTGATCAAAAGAGAGGTTGCTGTCAACCTGTGTTCCCAGATCACTTATAATGTCTTCTGTGTTCAGTAGACTACCATCAATGTGGTAATTCTTGGGAACTGGGTTTTTCCCAAAAGGGGAATGACAACACATTTTTGGCATTGAGCTTAAGGCCATGGTTCTGACATAAGTCCTTGGTCACAGTGAGGCCATTGTGTAAGGAGTTATTAACAGCTCCCAACTTGCAATCATCTGCAAACTTTGTCAGCCAAAGTCCCTTTGTGTTGGCCTGGACTTCAGAGAAGTAGATACCAAACAGGAGAGGACCCAGGACTGAAACCTGTGAGACTCCACTCATGACTAACTGGCAGTCTGACTTGCAGTCATCTACTTTATCACTGTGGGTTCTATCTGTGATCCAGTTTGCAACCCACCTAGGGATATAGCAGTTGATGCCATGTGCATGTAATCAGTTATGTCAATAGCCCCCAAATAACCCATGTGCATTATGTAGATGTAGTAAAATAAAAAATCAGTAGGAAATACAAATGTTATATGCAAATAAACTGAACAATGCAACATGGCCACTGGCTGACACAACTCAAGTAATTGAAATGTAATACAATGTCATAGAACAACTGGACAATCGTAAACACGGTGACAGCATGTGACATATAAACCCTAAAGTTATGCTCATACATTACTGAAAACTAATGTATCTAGCCTACATACTCTTTTTCGTGGTTCCTGTGGATGTAACTGCAAAATGCAACCAGTGTAATGCTGATCTGTGATTATGTAACAGGCAGATATAAACAAAGAACATGAACAATTCCTAAACACAGGAAATAATTGTGTTGTAAGTGAAGCATCACCAATGTTACAGGCAGAAGCACAAGTCATAGTCTGCCAACAGCAGTCCAAAGGGACACCCAGTCAGTATGTAGATAGGCAGTCTATATACAAAAGAACAGTTACTAAGCAATACAACCAAATATACAGATATATATCGTCCTGCAAGGAAGAAAAAACACACACAATTAACTTGTATATAAAACACTAGAAACAAAAGCACAGTAACAGTAATACAGAACTGTCTGTCATATAGGTTGTGATGTTAAATGAAAAGCATTGCCCTCAGCAAATAAGTCCTGCTCCTAATGTGAATGTAAATGTTTTCAATAAAATGTATATTGTTAAGGATAGGAAATGTATGACTATTGCAGTTACCTTACAGATACATGCTGGGTAATCTTGCATTAATAGTAGCAGGCATAGAGCTGCACACAAAACCACTCATCTAACAATGTTATGATCAATTCTAGGTAAAATAATGTGAAAATGTCTAACACATACCTCTTTTCCTCTACTGCTCCTCCAGCCTGTACATCTGCTCAGTACAGAATACATAATTTCTTGCCCTGTCTTCATCACAAAGCATGTATGAGTTGCAAAGACTAGGTAAGCATAATGCGACAGAGAGCAGCATATGTTCCCTGCCTTTCACATTGAGCAACATTACAGATTCTGCATATTTTTTATTACTGTGTCACTACAACATTTTACTCATTGGAAGACTTTTGAACACAGATTGGAGGACTTGAGATTCAAACATGTGACTCATCTATATTTATACTATAAACCCAACATGTACCTGATAGCTAATTCATCTTGGCTATGATTGCATGGAGTAACTGCAACTAAACAACTCAAAGGTATGACTGTGCAAGGAAGGAGTAAAAATATGGATCAGGGCTTCTACATTACAGTATGGGTAAACTACAGTCCAACATTCTCTATGCACTGTGCATTTGTAAAAAAAATATGCAAGCCTGACCGCATCTCAGCACACAGATCACAAAAAACACAACTGTAACATTTCTTAGCTCAGTCTGATACATTTTAATAGAACAAATACATCCAACTTAATTTTCATCACATACATCAAAATGTAGGGATGGCCTCTCTGTTGTTGAAGAAAGTAGTAATCCTCAAAAATCACATAAACTGACAGACCAAAAAAAGACCCATAAAGATGATAGTGTGGACAATTGTAAATATGAAGGAAATTATATGTTGCTACTATTATGCAAGAAGCCTAGAATTTCCAAACAGAAGATATAAAAAGAATACGAGAGAAATTAGAGGAAAGAAAAATACTTCCACAAGAAAAACTGTCAAAAGCTTCAAATGCAAATGTGTGTTCATTAATACAACAGATTCATGAAAAACATCATATAGACCAAAAAATGTTGGGTTGTTTGGAAAAAGAAGTGACTATGGAACTGCAAAAATATAAAGAAGAAAATCTAGAGATTTTTAAAAGGTATAAAAAAGTAATATGGACATTGGAAAGAAAAATAGATCCGATATGGTGCACTTTTTATGTAAAGGAGAAAGCCAAATTAATTAATGCAAAACAGGCAGCTCCAAAGATATTCCAAGAGAAATACAGACAAAGTAACCCAGATATGGAAAATTTCACATAACAAAATTAAGATCACAAAGGGGAAATGCAGAACAGAAGATCGTTAGTAAAGTAGAAGTTAAACAAATGGATGATAAAGTTATGGAATACCTGCAAAGTGAAGGATTTAGTGCAGAAAGTCTAATACAGGTTATATCACATCATGATGAAACAATGAGTCCTCAAGTAAAAAAAAATCATGAGAAGCAGGAGACATCTGAAGAAGAAATAAGGACATAGGAAAGAAAAAGAGATTTAATATGATGCAAGATTTATGCAAAGGAGAAAGCAAAACTAATGAATACAAAAAAGCAGCACCAAAGATATTTGAAGAGAAATAAAGGCAAAGGCATCCAGATATGGAAAATTTGACAATACAAAAAATAAGAAAACAATGGGGGGGGGGTAGAAAAGAAAATTAATAATGGACAATTTGAAGAAATAGGAGCTGAAGTTATGAATTACCTGCGAGGTGAAGGAGTAAGTGTAGAACTCTAACTCTGATAACATCACAGCATGGTAGAATAATGAATCCCCAAAGTAAGGAGAAACAGTGGGGTGGGGTGGGAGGGTGGCCTAATGGTTAAGGTGTTTGCCTTACAAACACAAGGTGCAGGGTTTGAATCTCACAAGGGATAATTGTCTAGGAAATGGCTCACAAGGGCAGTTAGCTTAGTACTAACTTCTGAACCTATGGGAAGCATCTTAATAGTTGCCATATAAAGATGAGTCATTCACCCTAGAAAAAGTAAGGCCAGTACTAAGAAAATGAAGTCAGGGAAAGCAGGAGGCTCAGAAGAGGTCACTTTTGATATGATCAATATATTAGGTAAGATAAGGGAGCAATGTCTCCCTAAGGTAGTCATAGCAATAAGAAGAGAAACACATATCCCAGATAATAATAATCATACTAGTGCCAGTATACAAGAGCAAAGGGGACATCCACAACTGTGAGCAGTACAGAGGTATCAAATTCCTGTTACACTGCATGAAAGTTCTTGGGACACTGGCTGATAAATGAATATGCACAGTCATACAAAGTAAAATGAGGCATGAGCAGTTCAGATTCAAGTTAGTATGCAGCACAATTAGCTTGATGTTTGCAGTGAGACAGATAGTTAAGAAGAAGGCAGAGATGAGGAAAGAATCCAACTTTGCATTCCTAGACATGGAGAAAGCATATCACAAGGTCCCAAGAAATGTGATTTGGACAGTCAAACGGTGGATCAAAGTCCCAGAAACATTGTTAGAATTCATGCAGGTTATGTACAAGGACACAGTGTCTCAAGAACAAGCAGTGTCACTCTCACAGAGGGATTCCCAGTGGGAGTGGGTGGGCATCAGGGATCAACTCTAAGCCCACTGCTGTTCAAACTGCCGATGGACTACATTAGCAAACAGGTTGGAAGGCAGACATCAGCAAAACTGCTGTGTGCAGATGATGTGCCATTTAAGGGCAGACTCTGAGCAAGAACCTCAGCAAAGGATACATGAATGGGATGCAAATGGGAAGAACCTTAAGGGAATGGAATGCAAAACTGAAGGCACATAGGAAGAACCTAAGTACAGCTAAGACTGTTATAACAGCAGCAATGAGAGGAAATCAGAAGAAGCTAAAATCTGATATAGAAGTGAAATAGTGGAACATTTAACAGCTTCATGTAGTTGGGAGGGGTGACTGAGGAGAAGGGAAAGTCTGCATGTGGAGGTCAAAGCTAGAATTAGAGTGGCTACAGCCAACTGGCACAAACCTAGGGGTAGGTTATGCCAGACAAATCTCAAAGAAGCTGAAAAGTAAGGTGTACAAAACAGTGGTGCCACCAGCAATACTGTGTGGTACAGAAACCTGGGCAGTAAAGGCAGAGCGATTGAGGAAACTTGAAGTGATGAAGATGAAGTGCCTGAGATGGGTGGTAGGATACACATCATGAAACAAAGGGCTGAGGACATCACAGAAGAAATCAAAGAAGCTCCATTTGTGGAGAATGTTAAAGAAAACAGACTACACTAGTTCAGAGATATGTGTAGAAAAGCAGAACACAATCTGGAGAAGAGGATTTGGCAAGAGGAAATGGGGGCATCCAGCAAATCTATTTATTATTTACTTAATGACATTTTTCAACCAGGAAAGTCCACTTGGTCGAAAACCCAGTTTCAGTGGAGGCCTAGGGGAAATGCTCCAGATACAACATTCAGAAATCTATTAACATATATAAGATTTACATAAGTCTTTTTACCACAACTATTCTAAAGAATGATAATACATTAAGTATAATGTTTTATACAGTTGTATAGCATTTACAATTTTGTTTGCTTTAGGATTAGCATAATAAGATGTAAAAAGTACATAGTCAAGTTAGTGTTAGTAGTATATATAGAATATTTCTGTTTAAGTACAAATATGAGGAAAGACAAATAGGTACAATGTTACTAAATAGGAAAAAATAGCATTTATGATGGATAGCCACACAAAGGCCAAAGATGGCGTGAAATGGAATTTTGACAAGTATAAAAGAGCAAATTCACACAGGATTAACTTGAAAATAATAGGTGTCATATATTTTCAGATATTTAACATAGCTTAAGGAGGTCTATTATTTTGTGAGCATGGGCATGTCAGTTTACTAAGGAAGTGATTATTTTAAAGTGAGTTTGAAATTTTTTACAGAATATAATTGAGTGATAGTGGGAGGGGTAGGGTGTTCCAGAGTTCAGATATGGGAGGGGAGTACAAGCTTTATCCAGCCCTTTTTTTGGATTTGTAAACATTTAGGAGTTGTTTGTTAGTGGATTGAAGGGTTCTGGTAGGGGTGTAGATCGAGTGGAGAGATGGGCAATTTTCTTTATTGTATATTAGTTTATGAGCTAGTGTTAGCTGGGTATATTGAAGGAAGTGAGGGAATTCAAGCCATTTTAGTTCCTTACTGGCTTGACAGTAGTGAGTTTGGTATAATAGTCCAGTATCGAATTTTGCTATTTTGTAATAGTATGATTGTAGTTTGTTGATTTGGGATTTGTGCAGGTTAGTAAAAATGGGGGAACCGTAGATGAGGGATGGGAGTAGGAGGGTATTAGCCAGTTTTATTTTTGTGGGAGTATTCATGTATAACTTCTGTCTATACAGGTTACATAGTTTAAAACGTGTTTTCTTATAGTGTTTAGAATAGGTTGCTCATAGGATAGTTTGTCATTGATAATAATACCTAGTAGTTTTGCTGACTTCGCTGCTTTAATTTCGGTCTTATTAAGAGGATAAATCTTAAAATCATGTGGAGATGACTTAGACAAGAACAGTAATGGTTTAGATTGCTTGAGATTTAGGAGAAGTTATGATTCATTTAACCAAGAGTCTATGTTAGTCAAATACGTGGATGGATTGTGTGAGAGAAAATTTGTGATAGGTATGACTGACAAAGAAGATAGGAGAGTGTCATTGAATCGAGAAAGTTGTTGACAGTTGGCACAACACCATGACCCTATATAGAAAATCGGAATAAGGGGGTTAATGCTGATGATGATGTTGAGTCAATTTGCATATACATTTATATATATATATATATATATATATATATATATATATATACATGTGTGTGTGTGTGTGTGTGTGTGTGTGTGTGTGTGTGCCTGTGTGCTGCTAGGGAATGTTGGAAGTGGAAATTTTATGGAAGTTGGCCTTATTCCTAAAAATTAGTTGTGGTATCACTATAATTTGATGAATGTTCTTATACAACGGATTTGAAGGACTTATTTCTTGTATCTTCACCTATTTGCAAGGTCAGTGGGTTTTAGCTGACTAACCTTTGTGTTACCAAGGAGCTTGTTAATTGCATTCTGTAAAAGTTTTAGATCATTATCATTTGTTTTACTGTAAGCTGTTTGTTAAAATAAAGTTTCTTTACTTGCTTTATTAGAAATTGGCATTTATTGCATGCTACTGTGTTCGTTACATAATTTCATACATGCAATGCAACATTGCAATTGAACATGCATTTACTCACTGTTCCATTGATCCAAGATTTACTTCTTATACATTCTTGATGGAGTTGTGTAATTGTAATACTGAGTCAGTGTTACCAACTCAGTCCAAGCAACTCCACTTTACTTTTTCATCTCCTACAGTTTTCTGAATTATCACATTTTTGAGGTTTCGTATGTTGAAGATTTTTGGATTTTCTAGTGGTCATTTGTTTTCTCATATAATGGGAATGCAGACTGAAGTGCTTTGAAGTGCCATTGAGTTTGACTCATAGCTCTCAGCTATCCAGATTTTCAAAGAATGTCCAGATTTTTGCCTCATATTTTTGGTCTGTTCCTCATAAATTGTTTTCTGGCAAATTAGTGAGGATTGAATTCACTACATAAAGGCAGAGATTTGAGCTTCAGACTTCTTATCCTTCTGAAAATAGAGGGTAACACAAAACCTTTTACTCTATCAACTTTCTGTATTTCTAACTGGTTGGAACTGGCCTGCAATAAGGTATTTAGCTAACAGCTCAGGGACATGGGTTGATTGGTCAATTCCAGTGTTTCTGTTTTACTTTTGTTTTGTGGTACTTGCTTGTTTTAGTCAAGCTACAAGGTGGTGAGCATTCTGCATCTACCCTATGTTGATTTCAAAGCTGCTGAGAGAATCTACAAAACTAAGTGCTATTTTTCAATTCATTCTGACTTATACTGCACTTGTATTTGATAAAATGTGCTGTTTATTAACTTGCATTATAAGTGCACTGTATTTTTTCACTGTTTTACTGTTAAACTGTCTAATTAATTGAGTATGAACTGTTCTACTGTTATATTTAAGTGGATATCTGTTCTCCTGTGTTCTCCTGTGATAAATCAATGTCTAACATCACCAACACCTGTACAACACACTCCCACATATGTGGAGATTCTCAACAAAAACATACCTAAACAAAAGAGACCTCCAAGGCAAAAACACAGATACACATCACAACCTGCAGCACCAACCACCACACATAGTACACATGCCTGTGTCCCACAGCCTTTAAGGCCCAGCCACAAACCCAACATACTAGTCATAGGAGACTCTATCGTGAGACATACAGATGTGCCCCTCAGCAGGCTAGACAAGGACAAATTCACAGTAAGTTACTTGTCAGGTGCTAGAATCTGACATATCATGCACACACTCAAGTCTCTCAACAACAGGTACTGTTATGACTCTGTTATAGTCCATATTGGTGTGAATGACTTGAGATATACCTCTCTGGACTACATGATTGAGCTCACTGAATATGTGTCCCAGGCAGGTATGTGCCTAGCCTTAAGCAGCATCCTACCATCACTCAGAATGATGCCTCAATGCAGACAGAAAATGATTTACTGTAACAATTCGCTTAGTTTCTGGTATCATTCCAAGGGAGTCCGGTACTTGATAGCCTGGGAGGTCATGACTGACAGACCACGATGCTTTGCCAGCGATGGCCTTCATCTGTCTCCCCAGAGCTTCAGGCTTCTGGCAAAGGCTCTTTCCTCCCCATAGTGCCTTTTTTAGACAAAGTCATGAGGACAAAATTACCAACATGAAAAATTCTTCTAAACAAAATTTAAAGGACATGCTGCTAAATGTTAGGAGTCTTAACATGAAAATGCACTCATTGCAAGCATTCATCGCCCTGGAAGATGACGACATTTGTGCAGTCACTGGAACCTGGTTCAAAGCTGCGGACAGCACCCCAGCCTTACCAGGTTACTCATCCTACCATACTTTCAGACCACAAATAGGTTCATAGGTTTATACTAGGCTATCTGCCCTAAGGCATTTATAAGCCTAGCCCAAAGTTATGTGGCTTACGCCACCCCTTATGTTAGAAATAATGTGCCCATTAGTTTGTTGTGCCTCTGTCCAGCAGTGAAACAGAGATGATTCCCGGGGTAAACCTACGATCTCCCATCCACCGATCAAGATTTCTCTAGAACAGAGCCAGCAAGGTGCTCTGCCTCACATGGACCGGGATTTTATTCCACAGCATGGGGAGTCTCTGGGTGATAAATCTATCCCTCCAGCACGTCCTATTTATATCCGTGCTAAGGTTTAAGTCACTTGCTCTAGTGGTTCTGGTGGATTTGGATTTTTGTGAGGTGGAGCATGTCCATTAATTCCGGGTTGGTCATGGCCTTGTATGTCAGGCACAGGTCACCTCTGAGCAGACGGTATGCAACTGAATAGAGTTGGAGTTTCTTCAGTCTGACAGTATATGACAGGTTTTGGAGTCCCTTTATCCTTTTGGTGAGGAACTTTTGGGGTCTCTCCAATTGCTGCAGGTGTCGGGTGAGATACATCCCGAATGGGGCATTGTACTCGATCATTGGTCTGATAAGTGAAGAGTACAGGGGAACAATGACCTCACTTGATCTGGATGTGAATCCCTTCATGATCAGATGGGCAATGTAGAAGGTCTTTCGAACCACTTTAGCAACGTGAGTGTCAAACGCGAGGCCACTGTCAACCTGGGTACCCAGGTCCCTGATAACCTCTTCTGTGCTTAGTGGGTTGCCACCTATATGGTAGCTTGGGGTTACCTTGTTTTTCCCAAAGGGTATGATTATACACTTTTTTGCATTTAACTTCAGGCCATGGCTCTGGCACCAGCTATCAGTTTCCGTGAGACCCCTCTGAAGGATGTCTGTGTCCGATGTACTATCCACTATGGCACTCAGTTTGCAGTCATCCGCAAACTTTGTCAGCCATAGTCCTCCTATGTTTGCCTGTACTTCTGAGAAGTAGATGCCGAACAATAGGGGGCCAAGGACTGAGCCCTGTGGGACACCACTTGTAACCGGCTTGGAGTCTGACATGGCTCCAGCAACTCTAACCCTGTGGGTTCTGTCCTTTAGCCAGTTTGCAACCCATCTTGTGACATATGGGTTTACATTTAAGCTAGTAAGTTTCTCTATGATACCCGAGTGGGGTATTGTGTCAAAAGCTTTTGCAAGGTCAAGGTAGGCTGTATGGACTGCCTTTCCCTCATCAATGGCCTTGGTAACTGTTTCGAAGAAGTCGACCAAGTTCAAAAGGCAAGATCTGCCCTTGACAAAGCCAAACTGGGTTGGGTCCAAGGTCTGCAAGTCCCCTATGTCCTTGTTTATGAGTTCCATTATGATCCTCTCCATAGCTTTGCAGACCAGGCTTGTTAAGCTTATGGGGCAGTAATTACCAGGGTCCGTAGAGGCATCGCCTTTGTGGAGTGGGACCACAGTTGCCGTACGCCACTCATTGGGCACATATCCTGTGGTAAGGCTAAGATTAAACAGCTGCCTTATGTGCGGGTTTAGTTCTTCATTGAGTTCATGTAGCACACAGCTGGGGACACCATCTGGTCCCATTGATGCTGTGTTTTTAGCTTTAGAGAGAGCAGCTTTCACCTGCGCATTTGAGATGTCTGGGAGGCTACACTCTGTTGGGATAGTTATCTCTCCTTTTGGGGCCGAGAGCGGGGTGAAGTTTGCGCTGAACTTGTCTGCCAGTATGTTGGCAATGTCTGTGGGTTCAGTGATTTTTGTATCATTTTGGACTAATTCTGAGCATATATGGGAGTTTCCACCCAGGTTTCTGACATAGCTGAAGAAGGCCTTATGATTGTCTTTTGAATCTATGGCAATTTTTTTCTCAAAGTTGGCCTTGGATGATTTTATGAGGGATCGTAGTTTCTTGCTAGTACTGATCAAAGATGCCTTCCCTTTTTGGGATTTTGCTCTATCATGTAATAGCTTTCTCCTCTTATTGTAAAGTTTGTTTATGGCTGGGGTCCACCAGACTGGACGCTTGCCCTTGGTGGAAAGAGTCTTGGTTTTATTTGGGATTGCCTGATCCATGCAGTCCTGAAGGTGTTCATAGAAGGCATTTGTAAGGGCTTCCGCAGCTTGGGTTGTGGTTTCCATTAGCTCGGGGGCCTTGAAGGATACCACATCTGTCTTGAGTAGTGTGAAGTTTGCTTTAGAGAAGTTCTTCACTGTGGTCTTTTTTGTTTGGGGTGGGGGGAATGTGGATTTCTAGTGAGATTAGTTTATGATCTGATCTCACCAAAGAGGGATATACTTCTGGTGTGGAGCATTTTGTCCCCATGTTTGTGATGATGAGATCTAGTATATTTTCTCCTCTTGTGGGGACGGTGACTAGTTGTTCCATGGCATTTGAATTTATGAACTCCAGGAACCTTTGGGCTAGAAAGTTGGGGCTTGAGTAATGTTCCCAGTCTATATTCGGTAGTTGAAGTCACCCAATATGATGGTGTTTGGTGATACATTTATACCCTCCAGTGTCTTCAGGAAGGCTGTGTGGGTTTCCTGAGTTTGAGAGGGTGGCCTGTAGCATGCTACAAATTGTAGAGCAGTTTTGCCTATGGTTAATTGCACCTGGATGGTTTCTGATGCTTCGCGTAGCCACCAACCTGGAGGTGTGGGTATCCTTGATGAATATGGATACACCCTCCTTTTGTGGTATGGTCCGGGTTTTGGGGCGGAACGCATGATATGAGGTAAAACCTGATAGTGCCGGGGTGCTCTCAGGAGCCTTGAACCAGGTTTCAGTCACAGCACAGACATCGATGTTCTCCATACTGAGAAGGGCCTCGAGTGCGTGCATTTTGAGATTTAGACTTCTGGCATTGAGCAGCATTACCCTTAGTTTCTTCCTGTTTTGTTTTCTAGGGTGGTAGGTTTAGAATTTGAGCCTTGCCTAAAAAGGCACTATGGGGGTGGCAAGAGCCTTAGCCAATATCCGAATTCCAGGGTGACAGGTGCAAGCCATCCCTTGGCAGCGTGGCTTGTCAAGCATGTCATCCCAAGCAGACAGACACTGGATCCCCTTTGAATGACACCAGAAATTAAGCCAATCGTTAAAGCTGATCATCTTGTCACTATATTGTGGCATCATTCGTGGTGAAGGAAGGATACTGCTCAGGGTCAGGGTCATACCTGCCTGGGCTACATAATCAGAGAGCTCCTCTGTCTCTTTTCATGTAGTCCAGGGAGGTACGTCTCAGGTCGTTCACACCAGCATGGACAATGACTGTGTCATACTTGTACTTGCCGTGGAGTGACCTGAGTGCTTGTGTTATGTGGCGGATTCTAGCACCCGATAGGCAGCTTACTGTGACCTTCTCCTTGTTCAGCCTGGTGAGTGGGACGTCAGTGTGTCTGACTATGGAGTCACCTATGACAAGTATGTTTGGTGTTGTATTTGACCTTAAGGGCAGTGACTGCTTTGCACACTGATTTTGTTTTTTATGTGTTGTTTGTGTGGTGTCTTGAGTTTGCAGTTGCTTGGGTGTCTGCTTTGGAGGCCTTTGCTGTTTAGGTAAATTTTTACTCAGAGCCTCCGAGTATGTCTTAGTGTGTTTATGTGTTTGATTCAGTGGTGTGGTTGAGTTATGTGAGACTTGTATTGTGGTGTGTGTAGTTGCCTTCTCCTCCTGCCTGGTCTTGCCAGTCCTGAGTTGAGAGAGCTCAGCCTCCAGTTTGGCTAAATAGCTGCATCTCTCGCAAGTGTTAGTGTTATGTGGGAGGAGGAGAGGGTTGTCCGTGTACATGAGGCAAGTGCAACATTGCCTCAGAATTCCCAGATTCACCAACTGGGCAGGAGAGGACACCAGCATCTGACCCTTCGACATGCTAGAAAGAATTATGAGTTGGTATGAGACAGAAAATTAGAGGGCTTAGCAGGGAAGTGGGCACTCCTGGGGGGTTTTGCAAGTGAGGGGTTTGTATAATATAGGAGTGCTTGACCTGCAAAGAAAATGCTTATAAGACAAGGGATATGCTTTTAAGACAAGTGCTGAGCTTTTTGAGAAGAAAAAGCAATTAGGAACAAGTGCTGCGCTTTTTAGTGAAGGTGTAAACTGTTTAGGTTCCTAACAGAGCAGTTCTAAGGGAAAAATTGAACAACAGACTTTATGGAGCCAGAAAAAGTTTAACCTTGTTAAACCGGCGCTGCCCGATGCTGCTCTAGTGGCAACTCTGTGCTAAATCGCGCTAAAGCACATTAAGGCATGCTTGATAGCAGGGGCTGGAAAGAAGCAGGAATAGACCCAAAACGGACAATAAAACTACAGTTTCAAGTCAGTAACTACTCCTACGGGGGGCAGGGAAGCTGCTCAGTGTTATTCACTGCCACTGATCAACAGAGAGCCTTTCCTTTAGCCCAAGCAAGAATGGCCTCACAGAAACTTACACAGAAATGGAGGGCTACAAAGCCAAAGGAAGTGGAGTTTCAGTATTTATTAAAGACATACACACCTCCATGCTGGACAAACAATATGAAGCACAGGAGACACTCCAGGTGCAGTTAACTGTTGTCAAAACACTTATTCAAATCATAGCTAGCTAGAGACCACCAACCATGACCCAGGATGCCCACTCCACCTATCTGGACTTACTTGAATCCAGCAAGATTCAACCATCTACCCTGATCCTGAGCAACTTTAACCATAGAGTGGAAGACCTATTCTAGCCCAAACATGAATGCCCATAGATTTCCCGACTTTGTCAATGACAAAGTCATTGGATCAGCTGATCAACACCACCAAGAAAGGTGAAATATCCTGGACCTGGTAATAACCAACATGAGCAGCCACTGTAGCACCCTTACAGTGTCATCCTCCATGGTATGGTCTGACCATAAAGCAATCACTTTCAAAGTCTTCATCTTCCCTGACCCCCCCCCCCCCTTGCAAGGCTCAAACAAAAAAACTTTTCCAAAGCTGACTACAACCTCCTGAGCTCAGGTATAAGCAGCTTCACAGCCACCAACCCTTCAGCACTATCTGACAGAACCAAATCACCTTCCTCAAGGAAGAGAAAACCTGTCTGGTGGACAGCAACAATAAACAAACTCTATAATAAAATGATAAAGCTGCTGGCTGTCCAGGACCAAGAAGGAGCAGGAGACAAGTTGTAAGCAATCTTTCCTTTGTCTGAACAAGTAAATAAGGTCACTGGTAAAATCCTGTAAGGCTAACATCAAGTCCAAACTGGCCACATCCAATAAGGACAATCACAAGGGTTTCTTCAAATATGTCCGCAATCTCAAAGGTAGCACCCAAATCTGCTCTGAATTGGTGGTCAAGAACACCACATACACAAATGCCATAGATATAGCCAACCTGATGGCAGACAGGTTCAGTGAAAACTTCACCTCCCTGTCCCCCATCAGTAAACCAGGACATCACCAGCACCTGCCCCCCTCCTTTCATCACCAGGAAGCAGGTCTTTAATGCCCTCACAAAGGCAAAGAATGCAGCCTCCATGGGCCACAACAACATCCTTGACTGCATCCTAAATAAACTCAAGCAAGAGTTCTTAGCACCACTAGGCAACCTATTCAACCAAAGCACCGGCTTCATCCCAGCCGAATGGAGGGCAGCCACTGTTATCCCTCTACACAAAGGTGGGGCTTCCATCAACCTAGGCAATTATTGTTTCTGTAAGTTAAACATACATTGTAAAGTGCAGAATGATATTTATGGTAAACTGGTGAAACTGTTACAAAGTTGCAATATTGTCTGTTAATATGATATTCTAACTAGTTATACTGACTGCTGCTGAATAAGACTGGTTGCAGAGTCTGAATGTATTTCTTTTGATGACTTCTAATAGGCTATGCTCACTTGCTCTGCTTTCTGTACAATATTTATGATGGTTGTGCTTATTTTGATGTCCTTATTTTATTGCTTTTAGTCTTACATTCTTTCCTTTTCTCTTCTTTGCAACTTTTAGAGCCACTGAGGACCTAATCACTTTGACCCCCCCCCCCCACACACACACACACAATTGTGTGAGTAAGGAATCCTTTCACTCCAGCTAAAAGAAAAGAAAACTCAAATCAGCAATCATCCAAAAATAGACTGTAGCCCCAGGCTTAACTCTAAGAACCTTGTTGTTGCCACTTGTGTAGTGTAGATGCCAGCTTTTGTGACTACTGTTATGCCTTGTTAAAATCTGTTATAGTCAGCTAGAGTGCATACCCCAGGGGACAACAGCTGCAAACCTTCTTCCTATTAGCCCACCCCCACCCCTTTCACTGTTGATTATTTGTTGTATGTTAAGGTATTTAGCCCTTCTCAATGGTCATAGCCTTCAGTCCCTCCTCCTCAATACTTGTTCTTCACTAAACACCAAACAGTGGTGCAAAGTCTCCAGCTGCTTTTATCTTTAGCTACATTGTGTGCAGCAAACAATGAGCAAAGGGGAATACAAATATAAAAGAGAATAAAATCTGCCATTGCAGACTAGTAAGCAGCATACTACTTCTCCCTGTGGTGTACTCCTGCACATAGTTTTTCTTGGAGAAACCTTCCAGTCCTTGAACAAGGGTGCCTGTATGCTTACCTTATTTCCTTGGCTGTCCTTTGATAATTATCTAGGTTTTCAGAGTGCCTTGGATTCTCCCCTGCTACTTTAAATTCCAATAGATGGTTTCCCTCCCTTCCCCCATCACCCAAGTGATTGTCAGGTACAACACACCAAAGGTTTTAAAAACCCTGGATGCTATATTTGCTCTAATTGCAGCTGAAAGCCCTCCGTAGGTTCATAGGTAGGTAATAGGCTATTGGCCCTAGGGCCTCTACAAGCCTAGCCAAGAAGGTACCCTGGCTTTTGCCACCCAAGAAAATTATTTTCCTGTGCCCCTGTCAAACAGGACAACAGAAGTGATCCCTGGGGTGAATTTCCTATTATCCATCCAATCATCAAGATTTTTCTTGAAGAGTGCTAATGAGGAGCTCTGTTTGACATAGATAGGTAGTCTGTTCCAGAGTATGGGAAGTCTCTGGGACAGGAATCTATCCCTCCAGCATGTTCTGTTTATTGTGGTTTCAAGGTTTAGGTCACTAGAGCATGTAGCTCACAGGGATTGGGATTTCTTTAAGTGGAGCATGTCCAACAGCTCTAGGTTTGACATAGCTTTGTATGTTAGGCAGAGATTGCCTCTGAGTAGACGATATGCGATGGAGTAAAGCTGGAGTTTTTTGAGTCAGTCTGTAAGGCATCTGTTTGAGGCCAGTAATCCTCTTTGTGAGGTACTTTTGCTGCCTTTCCAGTTGTTGTAGATGTCTTGTGAGGTACATACCAAAAGGGGCGTTGTACTCTATAATGGGTCTAATGAGTGATGAGTAGAGGGGAACAATGACCTCTTTTTTTCTGGATGAGAAACCTTTTGTGATGAGGTGTGCCATGTAGAAGGATTTCCTGACCACTGTGGCGATGTGATTATTAAAGGAGAGACTACTGTCCACCTGTGTCCCAAGGTCTCATCACACTTTCGGTGTTAAGTAGACTACCGCCTATATGGTAGTTCATGGGTACAGAGTTTTTACCAAAGGGAATGACAATGCACTTTTTGGCATTGAGCTTGAGACCATGGCTTTGACACCAGGCATCTGTCTCAGTGAGGCCCTTTTGTAGGATTTACACATCACTAGGCATTTCGATTATGGCTCCTAGCTTACAGTCATCTGCAAATTTAGTTAGCCAAAGACCTTCTGTGTTAGCCTGCACTTCAAACAGGAGAGGACCCAGGACTGAACCCTGTGGTACTCCACTTATCACTGGTCTGCAGTCTGATTTGGAGTCTGCTACTTTCACAGTGTGGGTTCTGTCAGTAAGCCAGTTGGCAACCCATCTTGTGACATAGGGATTTATACCTAGTTTAGTGAGTTTATCTATAATTCCAGAGTGGGGGATGGTGTTGACCACCTTGGTGAGATCTAGATAGGCTGTGTGAACCACCTTACTCTCATCTATGGCTTTGGTGACTACTTCAAAGAATTCTATCAGGTTTAGGAGACATGATCTGCCTTTTACAAACCCTAACTGTGTGGGGTCCAGAGTTTGGAGATCTCCAATCTCTTTGTTTATGAGTTCCATGACAATACGTTTCATGGCCTTGCAGACCAGGCTTGTCAGGCTAATGGGGCGGTAGTTCCCAGGGTCTGCTGTGGTCCCCCTTTGTGGAGGGGGGGGTCCAGGTGTAGCATCTCTAGTAAGTGTCCCCGGACTAGCTGATATATATATATATATATATATATATATATATATATATATATATATATATTTTTTTTTTTTTTAGCTAAGTTCTATCTGGACGGTGTAGCCCCACTCTGTTCGCTCCGCTCACTTTGCTCTCCTCCCACCCCCATCCCCACCCCCCCATATACCTTTATACCTATCCATGCAACCACACCCCTTCACTTCCTCCCTAATCCCCCACCCCTCTACTTCCTGTTCTCATACCACCTCCCTTCTTTGCTCCTCCCCACACTTACCTACTATTCCACTATCAAAGACTACTATACCTTACTCCCACCCCTTCCTCTCATCCTCTGTTCTACATCCCATAAAGTGACATGTCTCTTACAACTCAAACTATGCTCTTACCTTCTCTACTCCTTCTACTCTATCACCTCACCTCCTATCACTCACAATTACCTACTCCCTATTTCCATCCCTCAAACACCACTCTTAACTCAAGTACTACACCACAACTCTTTCTACTAATTTGTCCCTCCATCCTTCCCCCCACCACTCCCATTCCTGAAATAAAAATATATCCCCCCACCCCTTTGAATCATAAAAACAAAGTCTACTTACTCAAATTATAACCCCATTACAAACCTCTATTTCTATCTGGTGACATTCATCCTAACGCAGGCCCTACAGACACTACCCTGAACAATAACCCCCTGTATCTAAACCTGCCAACCCCTCCATCCCACAAAAACAAGTACAATTCTGCTCTATCAACATCAGGAGCCTTGTAAATAAAGTTCCCAAACTCCATGCTTAGATAGCTAACTATACTCCTGACATAGTTATCCGAACTGAAACATGGTTAAAACCACACCATCTGGACAGTGAAATCATCCCTCCTGGCTATAATATCCTTAGATTAGATCGACCTAAAAGAAAAGGAGGAGGAGTCTCCATACTCTACTCCAATTTTCTCTCCCAAATCAGTCCCACACTAGACTTACCCTCCTTCTCACCAGCTGAACTCCTACTGACCAACTTCAAACTTAACAGTTTGAACATCATAACTGTCGCAGCAATCTATATTCCCCCTGGTGAAAATATTAACATACTTGAGAACATACTATCTCACCTCTCACATACCACTCACAATGAAATAATTATACTGGGAGATGTAAATATTGATTGGCTTACAATACAAGCTCCCAACACTACGCCATAAATATTGATTGGCTTACAATACAAGCTCCCAACACTACTTCCTGTATAAACCTACATGTGTTTGAGCAGCTAATCACAACCACAACCTACATTAATAAATCTCACCTACCTAGCTCTCTTCTAGACTGGATATTGGTCTCCCACCCTCAAAATTATCATAACTCCCAAAACCTTCCAAATGCCCTCAGCGACCACTGCCCTATAACAGTTACCAGACATACTCCCCACCTTACCAAACCTAACAAATTTATTACCACCCTCTCACTTTCTTATATCTGCCCTAACTCCTTTATTCACCAACTCTCCAAATTTAACTGGTCTTACCTCACCAGTTATCCTTTAGATGAAGCTGTCCACTCCTTCAACACTACAGTACTAAACATTCTTAACTCCCTTGCTCCTCTTCGCACAATTAGAATCAAATGTAATACTGCTCCCTGGCTCACTAAATCTACCAGAACACTCATGAAAGACCGGGATAGGATTTGGAAAATGTGGACTAAAACTAGGACCCCTTCTCTTCTTCAGAAATATAAAGAACTCAGAAATAAAATAAAAAAAAATCATCCATTATGACAAAATAAACTTCTATGTCAGTCTTCCCTCTACTCTTAAATCAGACCCAAAGAAATTCTGGAGCACTATTAAACAGACTCTTCATCCAGGAAACCCTTCCAATCCTAACCCATGTCCCAATGCAACACCTAAAGACATGGCCAACAGATTTAACATATATTCATTTTATAAACTCAGTAACCTCCATAATAAATTCTCTCCCCCCAGAAACAACACTAGCACCCCCACAAACTCTATACCTCTTCCAAACCCTCCTAACTCCTCTCTAAAAGCAGTATCAACTAACTATGTAAAGTCATTACTCTCTAAACTTAAACCTTGCTCCTCATCTGTTGACAAGCTACATTCTTACTTCCTGCAGATCGCCTCTGAACTTCTTGCCTATCCTGTATCCATCTTAATCAACCGATCCATTTCTGAATCCTATGTCCTCACTGTATGGAAGAATTTCTTTACTCTACCCATTCACAAAGGGGGCAACTCCTCAGGCATATCCAACTTCAGACCGATTGCCATACTCTCTCCACTCTCAAAAATCCTAGAGAAATGCATTCACAAGCAGGTAATGCATTACCTTCACCAGGAAAACCTTCTCGCACCCACACAGCATGGTTTCTGTCCCAAGCATAGTACAACTACTGCACTCATATCATTCATCAACACAGTCACCCTAGCTCGTGATAACAATAAACTTGCCTCATGCCTATTCCTTGACCTTTCTAAAGTCTTTGACACTGTTTCTCACCCACTCCTTCTAGATAAACTCACTAACTTACATTTCTCTCCCCCACTATCTCTCTCCTGGTTCTCCAGCTATCTCTCTACCTGCCAGCAATCAGTTAAATGGCTCGCTGCTACTGGACCACTACTCTTTAATATTTTCACCAACTTGCTCTACTCCTCTTGCCCCCAGTCATCTCTTGTGCAATATGCTGATGACTCAACTGTTATAACCATTGCTGACAACCCAACTGACCTCCACTCAACTACCCAGGCATCCTTCCACACCATTGAGACTTGGCTTAGTGATAACAAACTAATACTTAATCCAAAAAAAAAAAACTAAGCTCCTAATCTTCCTCCCCAAAAACATCACCACACCCAAATGTACATGTACCATCTTATCCTGCAACAACACTATCATCTCAGCTGAATCTACTACTAAATTACTAGGTGTTACAATAGATGATCAGCTTAAGTTTGATCTCTATATTACTAACTCGGTAAAAAGAACTCATCAGAAACTTGGACACCTTTTCTGTAGCAAGAAATACTTAACTAACATTGCCCAAATAACTCTCTCCCAGACTTTATTACTCCCAACACTCCTGTACAGCTGCACATATTCACAAACTTAAATTCTACACTTATTTCAAGCTTAAAAATACCTATAATAAGATAGCCAGATGTGCAGCTAACCAAACCTACAAGTCACACCACTGCTTAGCACTACAGCAACTAGACTGGCTAGAATTCCCTCAGCTGCTCCAACTATACCAACTACAAATCATCCACTCTATCCTCTATCGACCCTCCTTCTGCCCCAGCCTCTCCACTGTCATATCCACATATTCCCCTGCTAGGATGCTACACAGCTCAAATCAAGAATTATTAGACATCTACAAACCCAAAACCAAAATAAGCTGCCTTCTCTATAACTATAACCCAGCTACATCCTGGAACCAACTCCCCTTGGAAATAAAACCCCTCCAGCATAGCAAAGGTTTCAAATTAGCCACAAGGAAATACCTAAAAACAAAGTGGTCTTGCCACTGTAGCCAACCACCTTGAAACCACCATCTTTTCACCTATTTCACAACCTCACTCTTAATGTATATCTAACACTATTCCCCTGCCTCTTCTACCTCTTCCCTTCCTCTATCTCCAACCACCCTTAATTCTTACAGCCTCAAAACAACCTACCTGTCTAGTCTGTCTCCTATACTCAACCTCCCCTACATCTCCTACTAGCCATTCTTACTTTCGTTTCTTGTTTCCAAACTCCTATACAACTAGATCCTACCCACTTTAAATAAGCATCTGCCTATCTATTAACTCATTTTGCTCTGAGCAGCATAAATAGTATTGTAACTAGTTATATTTTTCTTCTGCTAATTGTTTAAAACCTTGTTTGTAATAACTCACATACTTGTCTGCCAATTGTTAATACTCTGTATAATTGAATTGCCTGAGGAGCTTTTTTTCTTTCCAGGTCTCTGCTTGGAAGATCCTATAGCTGATTGTTACTACTATGTTACTAAAATTTAATAAATTGTTTTCTAGTCCTGAGGAGCTTTTCTCTTTGGGTCTCTGCTGAAAATGAGCCAAAAGCTCAGCCAGAATAACCTGGTTAACAAATGTAAAATAAATAAAATAAATAAGTCAAATAAATATAGGCCCATCAGCCTAACTAGTCTGTTCTGCAAGACCATGGTATGCATTATAATGATCCTTATAAACAAGGACATTGGCAACCTCCAAACACTTGACCCCACTCAGTTTGGTTTTGTTAAAGGAAGATAATCCTGTTAAACTTGGTTGACTTCTTCAAAACAGTCACCAAAGCCATGGAAGAGGGGAAGATGGTGCGCACCACCTACCTTGACCTAGTCCAAGTCTTTGACACTATTCTCTACTCAGGCATTATAGATAAACTCTCCCAACTTGGTATCAAACTGTATAATATCAGATCTGACTAACTAACTAGCTAACTGGCTCACTGATAGAACCCACTCAGTCAAAACAGGGGAAGCCACCTCTAGTACTAGACCCATAATGACCTGCATACCCCAAGGATCGGTCTTGAGACCTCTACTGTTTGGGATATACTTTTCTGAGGTGCAAGCCAAAGCCAGTGGTCTGTGGCTGTCCAAGTTTGCAGATGACTGCAAGCTGAGTGCTGTCTTAAATTCCCCTAGTGATGTGAACATCCTCCGAGAGGGCCTTACACAAACTAATGACTGGGGCCAGAAGCATGGCCTCAAACTGAATGCCAAGAAATGCACCATTATCCCCTTTGTGGAAAATGGCGCCCCCTCTAATTTTCAAATTAATAACAATGTACTAAGCATGCAATCAGTCATAAGGGACTTGGGCACCCAGGTTGACAGCAACCTGACTTCTGGCCTCCACATTGCCTCCATTGTATGGAAGGCTTTCTACATGGCCCACCTCATAAGTAAGGATATTTCATCCAGGAACATGGAGGTCATAACATCCCCGTACCCCTCCCTTATCAGACCCATTATCGAGTACAATGCCCCCTTTGGCATCTACCTTGTCAAGCACATGCAGCAGCTGGAGAGACCACAGAGGTTCCTGACCAGGAAAATCCAGGATCTCAAACACCTATCCTATACAGATAGGCTAAAAGCCCTGTCCCTCTACTCAGTCTCGTACAGACTGCTCAGAGATAACCTGTGTCTGGCATACAAGCCTGTCTCAGACCCAGCTGTGATGGAGTTGCTGCATATAGGTAAGTCAAACTCCACTCATGCAACCTACACACAATGCCTCAGTCTGGTCTGTGACATTAAAAGAACTTGCTGATGGGATAGATTTGTGTCCCAAAGACTCCACCATCTGTGGAACAGTCTCCCTCTCCATGTCAAGCAGAGTACCTCACTGGTCGTCTTTAAGAGGAACCTGGATGACTGGATGGGTAAAAGAAAATACATCCCAGGGATCCAACCTGTGTCCCTGCTGGACAGGGGGAAATAGGTGCTGACTTTGTGGAAACATGGGAAAAATTCTTTGTTAGGCTTATAGGGGCCTCCAGACCAATAGCCTAGTATCGTCTTATGAACTCATAAGAGCAATATTTGAAATTTGTCCCTGTTTTTGGATCTTTGACCCCCATTTTTTTGGCTCGTCCAGATTTCTTATGCTAAGAGGTTGAGAGAGTTGATTTGAGGTTGCTAAGGTGTTCTGTAAGGATCCAGTCTGGTATGTTGGATGTCCCTTGGTTTGAGTATTTTGTAGTTCATTTAGATATAAACTGCGAGAATTCCACTGATATAACATCTGAGATAATGTTATAAAGACACGTATGGAGCATTTCTCCCCGGGCCTCCTCTGAAAATTGGCTTTGTTCCAAGTCGGACTTTCCCAGTAAACAAATGCTAAATAAATAAATAATTAAGGTCTTCATTACTTTCTTTATTCCAAACAATGTTAAACTTTCCAAAGAATAAGAATTACTCTTTACACTTACTATTGAAGCAGTATATGTTGTTACTTGTAGAAGTTACTTAGATTTTTGTGGGGGAAATGTACATGCATGCAAAATGAAGTTGTAAAATAATTACTAGTATTACTGCTATTTCTAGAGTTGATAAGATTAACGAAAGTATACTTTAAGGTTAGTAGCTTACTGTGCTAAAATAAAGAAACTTTAAGCTTTGATTCCTTGTTTGTCCTTTCTTAAAGTAGTGCAGCTTGACAGAACAAACCCCTTATCCTAAATATGTGGTTTAAGCCATAACTGAGATATTACCAGAACATGGGCTTGTATTTCTGATAGCTAGACTTGAATTTCAAGTATACTGTTGCAGAGAATTATATCTTTACAAGAATCATATTTATAAATTTGGCATTCTGTATTAAGTATATAAGGTTCTAAATGTTTGAACAGTTTCAGGGTTAGGTTCTGTTTCCTGAGCTTATTAAGTAGTAAATGATAAATGTACCTGCTGTTTTTTTAATTTATAACTTTTGACTGTATGTATCTTCCAAAGGGCATGTGTCTTGTTTTTGTAATACTGGGAATCTGTGTAGTAATTTTGGTGTGGCATGTGTTAATTCTGGAAATATCTGTTCTTGCCATGGATTGTTTGCTATTTATCTATGGCCAGCATTAATATGTATTAAGATTCCTGATCTGTAGCTAACACCAGTGATGTTATGATAAATATTATAAGTAAATGTTGTCATTTGTGTACATCTTACCTAGTTTTATTGTGATAACATTGCAAATTGTTATTGAGGAGTCATTTTCCATTTTTGAAAGGCTGTGTTTTGTTTGGTGAAGTATTTCTTAGGTTTAAATTCTGGGCAGGGTGATTGGGGATGGTAGTGGTGGAAAAGTGAAGAGAGAAGCCAAAGAATTGGTGTCAGAGTCATGAACTAAAACTAAATGCCAGGAAATGCATAATAGTTTCATTCAGGAAGTCATCCACCCCTGGTAACTATCATAGAGCTGACCCAGTAGTTAGGGACTTAGTGACACATATAGATAGCAAGCTAGACGTTGACCATCACGTGTTTACAGTAGTGAGGAAATCCTTCTATGTTGCAACATATAAACAAAGGTATGGCATCTAAGTCTAAAGATGTCTTTGTTCCACTGTATTCAGCATTCATCAGACCTATCACTGAGTACTGTGCCCCCTTTGGTATGTACCTAACCAGGCACATCTAACAATTGGAATGACCGCAAAGGTTCCTCAATAAAAGAATACAGGGCTGAAGTAAAATGTCCTACGCAGTCCACCTCAAGGCCCTATCCCTGTATTCTGTCTCCTACAGGCTTTTGAGGGGAGATCTATGCCTGACATACAGGGTGTTGTCAGACCCCACTCTGATGGACCTCCTGCATATCCACAAAACAAACAGCACCAGAATTACCCATTCTAAAGACTTAAACCTTGCCTGTAATATAAATAGGACCTGCTAGAGAGACAGGAATATATCCCACAGATTACCCCATCTCTGGAACAGGCTCCCCATTCATGTGGAGCAGAGCTCCTTCCCAACCCAATTCAAGTGTAACTTGGACAATTGGATGGGGAATGGGAAATTCATCCCTGGTTTGGCACCTATGTCTCTAATGGATACAGGCAACCTGTAAATGGTTCATCTCCCAGGCCCTAACTTGTAACTGTTTCATCTTCCAAGCCCCTGCTTACACTTATTAAGGGTATCAGAACTTGTCAGAGATTTGGGATGCATGGCTAGGCTTAAAAAGGCCCTTGTGGTCATTAGCGTAGTAAACACCTATGAACCTAAGAAGTACAAATGCATGAAAGACAAATTAATTCATGTGTGCATAAGACCTATCTGTTTGATCTTGGAGAACTTGGTCAGATACGATAGTAAAATAATTACAAAAGCTTTGTTAAAAATGTATAAAGTTTTTCTAATAAAGAGAGCTCTGGCAATATGGTATAGAGCCCGAATGTTATATATGGGCGAATGGTATGGATGCTGCTTTCACTCTAATGTGTAAGAGTCAATTTCTGGCTTGTCCAGATTAAGGAAACTAGGAAGCACAATGGACTCTTATGCTACTGACTAGGCACTCTGAAGAAGGAACCACAGTTAATCCCTTCTGTTTTACAGCATCACAGTGGTCTGTTATTGCAGGGTAAAGGGTGGAAATTAATTCAGTCAAGCTGTTTTAATGACTGGAATGAATAGCTACATAAAAATGACACTGGGTACCTAGTTATAGGAATATCCTATAACAAAACCTTTGCACAGACGTGCACCTATGCTGAAAAAAAAACTGCTAAGACATGCAGCAAAAGGTTATTTATAAAAGTACCTATGCATTGCACAAAAGTCAGGTCACTAAAATGTAGCAGTAAATTTTTGTTAGCCATTAGTGACTTTTAATACATTGCCTGGTATTGCTGTGGAGGGGAACTACTGCCCAAATACTACCTCTCTGAAACAGAGTAAGGTACACATAGGTCAGAGATCATGTAATACTCTGCTTGAGCATGTGTATGGCTCTCACAAAACAGTAAGTGGATACATCTTTTGTGGCAAAAGCAAGCCAGGGAAAGTGTCGGGTGTTATGAGGACTTTGGTGGTTATTAATGTAACATTAGAAAAGCATAATTACACTTTAACATGGTTGCTATAGGTCACCTACATCATGTTTAGATTTCTAGGAACAGAAATTGTAGAAAAACTACAAAATGGGCAACAAGGACAACTATTGATAAATGTAGCTACTAACACTTGCTTACGTGAAGTTGGTGACATCACTCCACTTATCCTGGATCAAGGGTTCAAACCATGGTGATTCACAATGTAGATATTTATTTTGTAATGCTCTGTTTGGGTATGTTCACTGGAATACTTTTAATATAACATACTGGTAAAAAGATTGAATAAAGTGAATAAACAGCTAAAGAAACTCAGTTAAATTATTTAATAAAGTCATGAGAGATTATAGTAGTAATACATTACGTGCTAGAACTCCAAGTGGCTTTATATAGACATTGAGGTAAGATAGTTAACAGAGGTAAAAAAGTTATGTTGTGCATACCAGTTCATACTTACCCATCACAACTAACTACTTTAGTCCTGATGGTCAATGTATAAACAGTTTTGATTGCACATTTAATATGCTAAGATAAACAACAGATTAGCCAGAGAAACATTTTATACTGCAGAATCTATGCTTACATTTTTTCATATTATGCATTCAAGATGTCCTCATTCTCTTACATCACAAAGATGAAAGAAAACAAATACTGTAACAGCATGACTTTGACACGAACGAGCAGACAGGTCACACTGTAAGCATGACTTTGATATGTACGAACAGACACGTCACACTGCGGCACTGATTTGCAATCAGGCTACAGATAGTTTGGAGAAGCACATATGACACAGCAGTACAGTAACTCTGCAAACAAAACCAAGTTACTAATTAGCATACAAATTAACTGTGTAAAAATATTGTTGCGCCAGTGAGTGTGAGTTAGTTTTATTCACACATTGTGCACTGACCTGGTGTGGTAACAATCTGTGGACAAAAGCAGGAAAATAAAGAAAGGGATGAGTGTCCGCATCTATAGGCTAATGAATTCTAAAGAAATCATCATTTCTAGTGGGGGTTTCAAATATAATGGACAAGTAACCAAAATGAAAGGATGATGGAAATATGTGCTCAGTTATGTGTTATGACCACAAGCAGTCTCATGAAAAATGAGTTAGTGGCTGCACGCCCATTAGCTGGCATGTTAGTAAAAACTAGTGATAGAAGTTTTGTTAAAAGTTACAACAATGTTTTGTTTAAAAGGGAGCACTCTGATTATATGTCAAAGCACCTGAATGTTATTTAGAGATGGATACCAAGTGACATTGTTTTTGGTCTAAAATGACAAAGTCAGTCTCAGGCAAGTCCAAATGAATTGGGCTAAAGTGCAATAATTGAAATGCTTCCATCTTAAAACAGTGAGCAAGGATCCCTGGTCAATGTCTTCAGTTTAAAGCCTCACAATGATCTGTCACTGTATGGACATGGATGGAAATCAATTCCATCAAGATTTTTTGTATCTGGAAAAGCCATGTCAAGGAAGAGGTGTGGCACATTCAGTAATAGGGATAGCCTAGAAGGGGGCCTATTAATGTTAGGACACACATGACTGAAAAATAAATATATATAAATATATATATATATATATATATATATATATATATATATATATATATATATATATATATATATATATAAGCTCCAAAAATAGTATTTGTTGCAAATACCCAAGTGCTGCATGAATGGCCAAGTCAGCTCAGGTCAGTAGAATATGGCAGCATTTCTTTATTAGCTATTAGTGACTTTCATGATTTAGCAGAGCTTTGCTGGGAGGATAACTACTTTCTGTACCTACCATCCTAAACCTTGTAAAAATGGCCAGGTCTCTGAAACAGGGCAACAGATTTTCTCCTAGCTTTTAGTGAGATCTTGTTTGGCATAGTCATTTAAAATGGATATGACCCAGCCAATTATTGAAAAGTGTTGTGCAGTTAAGAAAGCAGATGCTTCAGGACAGGATAATAATATCAGTCCAGTAGGAGGATTAGCACAGCTCCCAGCTAGATGCAAACCAAGGCCCCGACAGCGTAGTTCACTTGAACAGCTGGAGAGCACAATGAAATTAAATGTCTGCTCAAGCCAAAAGCTATGTCTTGGAATACAACCACAATATCTGCAGCAAAAGTGGCTATAAAGAATTCATGTAGGAAATACAGTTTGTCAAACTTATTTTCTGTAAAGACTAAGTGAAGAAGCTGAGATGATCAGGAAATATGAGAGTAGTTAACAGTTCTAACAAAGCAGCAGCAACATTTATGCACTTTGAACTTTTGCACTTTGCAGACATTTTGGAAGACCTGGATGATTCAGAAGTAATCTTTCAGGGAAAAAAAATCTTGTATTAAGCCAATGGATTTAAGTGAATTCTACATCTCTGAAATATTATTTAGAATTGTTGCATTTTGCATTTGAATTTATTTTCTCTTGTTTTTTTGAAGATGTGTAACTAGAAGTTTTACCGTAATTCCATTGATAGAATGAAATGCCATCCTACATGTAGGCCATGTGTTACACAATCCACAAATGCAATAATAACCAAGGAGTGGTAGTCACTAGTGATGAAAAAGAGAAATCAAGGCACTAACCATTATGGCAGGCATTGAAGGGCATGCTCACAATTACTTCAGTCAGCTTTGTTCGAAAATGTTAAAATAGAATGTTTTATTTTGCAAAGGGGTAAGTGGTATAGCAAATGGCAAAGGTGCACCAACAGCACTTGGTTATTCAGTTTAGCTGAAGAATCTTCTGTGTAAATGTGCATTTTCTTCCTGTATCTGTGCATTTTTTCAGGCTGTCCCAAATCTTGTCCCAATATAGTAGTATAGTGTAAGATCTTTTCTATTCCCAAAAATTGAATAACTTAAACATATGAATGCCTAGAGGTAAGGCTGCTCTTTGATAAAGCAAAAAAAATTCTTTAATGCTGAAAATATTAAATAATAAAATATTTCAATGAACAGCAAAGTAATGATATATGAATAAGACTTCTACATTTGTGAGCGGTCATTGAAATTTCCTATTTTGATTGGCTTAGAGAAGACAACTCTCAAACAATATGCTATAAATATCTTTCTGCATATTCACTACCATTTATTATTTATACAGCAGGCTGCTTTGCATGAAACTCTAAACCTGGCACGTTTATTGACATTTTATTCATCTATTTATTTCATGTTTTTCTGTATCAGCTTTATCCAACACATGTCATCCATCAAGCTCGCCCCATTCAAACTCTGCCCATTAAATCATTCTCCTGCACTACAGATAAACACAGTCCAGTATGAGGGACCATCATTCACGCAGCCATGAGAGCTTCTTGTGCCCATCACCAACATGTTGGCATTTAGGGAATTTTGGGGATGACCTAACCCCATGCTTTGGTTGAGAGGATATGCAACCTACATCACTCCTCAGAGTTGACCTCTTTCTGGCATACATAGCAATCCCAAACCATGCCTTGATGGGACTGCTGCATATCCGCAAGTCAAGGTCCACTAGAGTAACCTGCATGTGAGACCTTGACCTGGTCTGTGACATCAATAGGACTTGTTGGTGGGACAGATTTGTGACCCAGAGTCTCCCCTATCTGTGGAATAGACTCCTTCCCCAAGTCAAGCAGAGTACCTCATTAACCCTTTTTAAATGCAACCTGGATAACTCAAAGAGGAACAGAAAATTCACCCCTGGCATTCCACCTGTGTCCCTGCTGGACAGGGGCATCAGGTGCTGACTTGTCCGAACATGGGCTAAATTCTTGGCTAGGCTTGTAAGCGCCTCAGGGCCAATAGCCTAGTAACTTCCTATGACCCTATAATCCTATGTGAGGGTCACTATGCCATCCACTTACACAAGTGCATGATCCTGTGTATATTTTGCTCAATGAAGTCTACCATCAGCTGTGGATTAATGTAACCCATATATGCTCCAGACTGAGCTACTGAATCACTGTTGCAGCAGGTGTGTTTGCAAGGTATATGAGCAGACATACCGGCTGTGACACACATTGTCTGCATCCATCAGTATGTGCATGGCTTTCTATGGCTGTATTTCTGCACTAGGGTCCCAGCTGAACATGTACTTTGTCATTGATGCCTTAGCAGGTGTGTTTCAATATGTTGCTGATAAAAGGGCACATTTACCTGCCATCACAGGCCTCACTTACATCCATTATTATGATTGTGGCAGTCTAGTGGTATATTATTGCCCCACAGTCCAAGGTATACTCTCACTTCTCCTATTAAATTTTATTCCAGTTTGCTTGGTGTGGTGCAGCGCACAGCTCTGCTGTGACATGCCCAATGCCTGTAAATCACTATGGTTTGCTGAAAACACCTATTTTAATTAAGATCAGCGTGGCAGGTTAGTGCAGTGTGCTGTAGGTGTGATAGGCTCGAGTTCAAAATATGGCAGTGGTTTTTATTTTGTACATGTGTCTGTCAATGTAATAAACACATTTAATCATTGAAGCTCCATTTAAGCTCAGCTAAGTGAAGGGGCATGGCATACCTCGCTGCACCACTCTGCACAGATCCGTGCAAATGCACGCAAAAAGATTATAAAGAAAAGAAAAAAGGGGTGATACAAAAGTGGTAAAATGGGGCAAGCAAGGGGAAACATAGTGAAAGGCAGGTAGGGAGGTGCAGGAATGGTGTAGGAAAGAACCATAGGTATCCATTTTTTGTAAAGCATCAGCTGTGCAATTTGATAGATTTTGTAGGTGAATTTGTACTATCAAACCCCAAAGAGAGTGGTGAGGACAACATAACTGCATTGTCAAGCCAGATGGACCAAATTACTTGTGTACAGTGGACACATCTGCAAAATGGAGAGCTATATACGGGGTGATTTTTTTTTTTTTTTTTTGTGACAGGTGTCCATTTTTTTTTTTTTTTTATTAAGGTGGGAGTGGAATGTTGGGGAAGGGACATAGGCACATATGGGGAGGTAAGTTGGGTAGGACAGGATGCATTTGCAGACAAAAAAAGCCAGACAAGACAGCAGACGGAGCGGTGTGTGACACATGAGGTGGGTGAACTCCTTGGATGGGGAGGGTGTTGTGGAATTCAAGTAACGTGCTTCCAGAAGGCAGCAGCATGAATTCCATCCCCACCAATGGGACAGTTGACACTGCTACTTCACTACTCGAAGGTGGCTGTACTGAAGACTGGGCACCATGGAGAGGCTGCCCAACCAGGTTGGTCAGCATGCCCTCAATTCAGCACAGGCGGCATTCATAGCCCTAATGAACATTCCTGCACACCATGACCGGCAGTTGATCCTGGGTGAAAATGGCCCCTCCACCACTGCTTTCAGGGGGAGGCCAGGACCTGTCCCTTGAGGCAGTTCCACCCAACTCTACAGGTGGTGCAGGGGCAGTGGAGGGACCACCACCACTAGACATGCCAGGACCCAGTGGCATGGCCAGTTGAGGCAAGGTAGGCAGATCAGCCGGAACTGGCCTACCCTGACATGCTGTGGTAATGGAGTATTTCAATAAGTATAGATTAGCTGTGAACAAATCATTGTTAGTAATAACAGCATGGCAGAACATTGGAAGTAACCCAATTACATATCAATGCATATTATGTGAAACACAACAATATATAACAGAACAGTCATTATGTTAACAGCATGCCAGTAGCAGTTACAGCATAAGGCCAACAAAATAAGTAATTCAACAAGATATAACATGCAACCATTATAATACGTAATAATAATACACATGCTCCAAAATACAGTTAATGTAACAACATATGTGAATAGTAAACCATAAGCAATGGATAACAATAAGAAATAAATGAAGATAAGGGGTGGGGTGAGAGAGAAAAACAGTCCATTAGTAAGATTGCAGGTTATTTCCTTGACAACAGTACTACTATCTACTCTACAGGTCTGTATTTTCATTATGTGTACAGTGGCTACAAGTCTCCTATAGCTGAGGTAGCACATACATACTTCTCAAGCTATTTGCATTGGACACTGTGGGTACATAACTACACAGAACACTTGCATGTCAGGTGGACCTATATAACTACCAATGGGTTCTGTGAGCTGATTTGGTGATACTTTGCAATCTAGACAATCATTTCCATGGTAATTCTGTGACAGATGGATTATGTACTATTAATTACTATTAATTACATAACATGAAATTGTGGCACTGGAGAGACATGTATGTGTATAGTGCAGACACTAAACAGCTGTCATGCCTTGGGTGACAGGCATGGGAATAGAACCTAATAGCAGTGATTACAAGGGACATCTGTATAGAATATATTACTTGACTGCAGCAACCTTTAACGGACACTCCAGACATACAACTATACTGGGATTACACACTTTATTTCTGACTGAACATTGCTAATGAACACATTTTTTCCTAACGATTTTAATAGTCTGTGACATCTAAACACACAATTATCTACACATAATATGGGTTACCTCACCCATTTACCTATAGGTCCTGTGGAGAGAGAAGTTATAAGCATTACATGACTGCTACTGTAACATTTACTGGTACATACCACTGGATTTGCACCATGGAGTGTGTGTGGCAAAATGCATTATATATAAAGAGCATTTAAACTGAGCTCCTGAGTCACTGCTGATTACTGACTGACTGATATTTGCCTAGAGCTCACCTGGAAACAAATTATGACCTGGTAGTACTACTACAGTGTTATACTAAGCTGCAATGACAGTAGAATTCACATGCATGAAATACAAGCATAATGCAGATAGTAGGTAAGCTATATTTCAGTATCATGTATGTGAAGTCAACAAACAATATCAGCTCATGGTGTGGGCTGCCTCACCCATATACCTTTATTACCTGATGTCTGTGGATGACAGAGAATTATGTGACCAATATTAGCATAGGCACCTCCTTCAACTGTACTATATGAGTTAACCAATACAACTTACAGCCATTAGACTTGCATTCTACAGCTATTACAGTGTTATACTTAACTGCAGCTCCTTACCTTACAGCCTCAATGCATACAGCTCTAGTGCAAAGGTACAACAACACAATCCTGATGCACACCATTTTCCTTCATGTTATTGGTATTGTTTTATGTTTTTATTACACTACAGTTGGCATTATTCATTTATTGCAATACAGCTCTTATTCCACATTTAGTGCGCTATAAACTTTATTGTATATACTTTAATGCACTTATTTGTATTGTTTCATGTTTTTATTGCACTACAGTTGGCATTATTCATTAATTGCACTACAGCTCTAAGTCCATATTTATTGCAGTACAAACTTTACTGCATATACTTGATTACAATTAATGCTTTACTCTTTCTTGCTTATTTCATGACAGTTAGCATAATACATCTGTACTCACCACTCTCATGGTGCAACATGGCCAAGCGCCCAGCATGTGACTCATCACTGAGTGCTCTCTCACTGTAGCTGTTGGGAGAGAGGCTCCTCATTATGCATACCAGTTTTGCAGGCATTCAAATTATATAGGGGTAAAACAGAGGAAAAAGTTATTAAATACTTGTGGGGCATTCCCTGCCTTTGTTTTTTGCACCCAAGTGTACAAGAGTCCCCTCTTTCATCTTTTCCGGTCATCATGGTCATGAAGACACTGCTCACCTGCAAGGGGGATACCAGTAATACCGGTGAGTTCTCAGGCCAGCCGGTTCCAGGCCTCTGCCTTACACTCCAAGCCCTGAAAACTGTCCTGCAGCCTGTCATCGTGGTTTCTAACAAGGAGCCCAACCATGATGCACCTTCACCAACACCACCATCCATAGTATACAGTCAGTGACAGAGCTCCAATGGATTCCGCTGTATTCCAACCTACTGGGCTTAATATAGGCTGTGTTCCCACCCTTAAAAATCATTGGGCAACATTTAAAAAACATTTAAAAAAGTGCAGTGTCACTCAGCAGTGCTCAACCCAATGCAGCTGAGCTGAGAAGTGAGAAAACTCAGAGAACTGTAGTCTTAGGGGAGCTTAGCAGTTCGCAAACCAGCCAAGCAGTGCTGAGCAGCACATAAACATTGGCAGCCATTATCATGTTTATGCGGTGCTTAGCAGATTTAAGCTTAGCTGAGCAGAGCTTAGCTGAGTGCAGTGGGGCCATATTTTAAAATACTATAATATGTATATCAAAATTAAATACATATGTTCCCTTCCATGTATTCAAGCTGTGGACTTACTGCAGATGAAGCCGTAACTCTACCCATTTAGCTTTATGGATATTAAGAAATATGTTATACCTTCACATATATCACTGAGCTACGTATAAGCAATGCTGAGCACCGCTTCGCACCATTCAAATACACTCATACATGCCTAAACACACCTTTAAATAAATAATTAATTACATCTGGTTTCTATTTTAAGATGTCTGGTAGGTGTCTGCTGTCTTATATGTGGGCACAGCTTGGCATTTCTGCACTTTGTGCAAACATGCTTTTTAAAAAAATAAAATAAAATAAAAAAAAAAAAAGGACACTGCAGGGAGTCTCATATTCATCCGTGGCCATGGTTAGCACTACACCTCTCCCTACACTGATTCAATAACCATGTTTCTTGACTCTCCATCACCAATGTGCCATCACTAATATGCATGTCACGCTGCAGAGGGGGAAACATGACCAAGAACAAGGATACATTCTGTGTAGACACTGCACTGTGCCTACACAGATTTTATAAAATCCTGGGCTTTGTCAATGCTTAATGAAAATGTATTGCATGCTTCCTTTATATATACAAATAAGCCAGCCTATCAAAAACTAATAGAAATCACATGACTACAATAATTAAAAAAAAATATATATATATATATATATATATATATATATAATATATTTTTCATATTAATTAAATTAGTAAGACATAAAATATACATATATATAAATGCAGTCCAACAACAGAATTATAAAAATGGCTTATAATAGGTCATATCAAAGACATATAGTTTCATAGTTTCATAGTATAGTACTAGGCTATCTGCCCTGGGGCATTTGTAAGCCTAGCCATAGTGATGTGGCTTTTGCCACCCCATGAAATGGTACAAAAATGTACAGAATAAATCTAGAATACTGTGCCTCTGTCTAGTAGTTGACACAATGAAGGTCCCCTTATATAATAGAATTAGTTTACTGTGCCCCTGTCTAGCAGTGACACAGATGTGACCCCTGGGGTAAACTTACGATCTCCCATCCACTCATCAAGATTTCTCTTGAAGAGAGTCAGTGAGGGGCTCTGCCTAATATGAACTGGGATCCTGATCCAAAGCATGGGAAGCCTCTGGGTTATGAATCTATCCCTCCAGCATGTCCTATTCATACTTGTGCCGAGGTTTAAGTCTTTAGCTCTAGTGGTCCTGATGGATTTGGATTTTTGAGGTGGAGTATGTCCATCAGATCCTGATTGAACATGGCCTTGTACGTCAGGCAGAGATCACCTCTGAGTAGGTGGTATGCTACTGAATAGAGCTGAAGTTTCTTTAGTCTGGCAGAATAAGACATATGTTGGAGACCCTTGATCCTTTTGGTGAGGTACTTTTGTGGTCTCTCCAGCTGTTGCAAATGCCGGATGACGTACATACCAAATGGGGCATTGTACTCAATCATGGGTCTGATGAGGGAGGAATATAGGGGTACAATGACATCCTTGGATCTGGATGTGAATCCCTTCATGATGAGGTGTACAAGGTAGAATGTTTTTCTAACCACTTTGGCAACGTGGGTGTCAAATGAGAGGTCGCTGTCTACTTGGGTAGCTAGGTCTCTGATTACTTTTTCCATACTCAGTGGGTTGCTGTCTATGTGATAATTTGTGGGTACTTTGCTTTTTCCAAAAGGGATGACTATACATTTTTTGGCATTTAGTTTAAGGCCGTGACTACGGCACCAGTTGTCCGTTTCAATGAGGCCTTTTTGTAGGATGTGTGTGTCTGCTGGTGTATCGACTATGGCGCCTAGTTTGCAGTCATCTGCGAACTTTGTCAGCCACAGCCCCCCCATGTTTGCTTTAACATCTGAGAAATAAATGCCGAACAAGAGGGGTCCCAGGACAGATCCCTGTGGGACACCACTTGTGACTGGCTTTGAGTCTGACATTGCTCCAGCGATTTTAACTTTATGGGTTCTGTCCTTTAGCCAGTTTGCAACCCATCTAGTGACATAAGGGTTTACTTTTAAGCTGTTTAGCTTATCTATGATGCCTGAGTGGGGTATTGTGTCGAAGGCCTTAGCCAAGTCCAGGTATGCTGTATGGACTGCTTTGCCCTCATCAATGGCTCTAGTGACTGTTTCAAAAAAGTCAACCAGGTTTAAAAGGCAGGATCTGCCCTTTACAAAGCCGAACTGGGTGGGGTCAAGTGTCTGTAGGTCCCCTATGTCTCTGTTTATGAGTTCCATAATGATTCTTTCCATAGCTTTGCAGACCAGGCTAGTTAAGCTTATGAGGCAGTAGTTTCCAGGGTCTGTAGAGGCACCCCCCTTTTGGAGTGGGACCACTGTTGCTGTACGCCAGTGTTCAGGTACATATCCTGAAGTAAGACTCAGGTTAAATAGCATTTTTATGTGTGGGTTTAGCTCCTCTTGGAGTTCATGTAACACGCACCCCGGGATACCATCAGGTCCCATTGATGCTGTGTTTTTTGCTTTGTTTAGGGCAGTTCTCACTTGGAAATCTGAGATGACAGGGAGATTACATTCAGCTGGGATAAGTATTTCTTCTTTTGGGGGTGAAGGAGGGGAGAAATTTGCACTGAACCTGTCAGCCAGAATGTTAGCAATATCTGTGGGTTCAGTGTATTTTTTGTTGTTGTGAACCAACTCTGAGCATATCTGAGGGTTTCCGCCCAGGTTTCTAACATAGCTGAAGAAGGCTTTGTGGTTATCTTTAGTGTCCTTAGCGATTATTCTCTCAAAGTTTGCCTTGGGTGTTTTTATGAGAGAACGTAGTTTTCTGCTAATGTTGATCAGAGATGTCTTCCCTTCATGGGATTTCGCTCTGACGTGCAGTAGCTTCCTTCTTTTGTTATACAATTTGTTTATGGCTGAGGTCCACCAGACAGGACGCTTACATTTGGTGGAGAGAGGCTTGGATCTGTTTGGGATTGCATGATCCATGCATTCTTGGAGATGTCCATAGAAAGCATTTGTGAAGGATTCGGCATTGTGGGATGTGGTATCCACTGGCACAGTGGGCTTAAAGGATACCATCTCAGTTTTAAGAAGAGTGAAGTCTGCTTTTGAGAAGTTTTTCACTGTGGTCTTTTGTGCTGGGGGTGGAGGTGGGATATGTATATCCAGGGTGATTAGTTTGTGGTCATATCTCACTAGTGAGGGGTATACTTCCGGTGTGGAGCATTTTGTCCCCATGTTTGTGATGATCAGGTCTAGTATATTATCTCCCCTAGTGGGAGAGGTGACTAGTTGTTCCAGTGCATTTGAATTTATGAATTCCAGGAACCTTTGGGCTAGGGTATTAGTGCTAGAATAATATACCCAATCTATGTTTGGGTAGTTGAAGTCTCCCAGTATGATGGTATTTTGTGATACATTCATATTCTCCAATGTCTTCAGGAAGGCTGAGTGGGGTTCTTGAGATTGGGAGGGTGGTCTGTAACATGCTACCAGTTGTATAGCAGTTTTGCCTATGGTTAGTTGCACCTGTGTGGTCTCTGATGCTTCATGTGTTGCTACTAACCTGGAGGTGTGGGTGTCCTTTATGAATATGGACACTCCTCCTTTGTGGTTCGCCCGGGTTTTGGGGCCGAAAAGCATGATACGAGGTATAGCCTGGTAGCGCTTGGGTGCTCTCAGGAGCCTTGAACCAGGTTTCAGTTACTGCACAGAATTCGATGTTCTCCATGCTGAGAAGTGCGTCAAGTGCCTGCATCTTGAGATTTAGACTTCTGGCGTTGAGCAGCATTACCCTTAGCTTTTTTCCATTTTTGTTTTCTAAGGAGGTGGGTTTGTCTTTTGAGCCTTGCCTAAAAAAGGCACTATGGGGGTGGCAAGAGCCTTAGCCAATATCCGGAAGCCCAGTGGTGACAGGTGTAAGCCATCCCTTGCGAAGCAGCGTGGCTTGTCCAACATATCATCCCAGGCAGACAGACATTGGATCCCCTTAGAATGACACCAGTACTTGAGCCAATTGTTAAAGCTGATCATCTTGTCTTTGTATTGTGGTATCATTCTTGGTGAGGGCAAGATGCTGCTCAGGGTCAGGGTCAAACCAGCCTGGGCTACATAATCAGAGAGCTCCTCTATGTCTCTTTTCATGTAGTCCAGGGAGGTACGTCTCAGGTCATTCACACCAGCATGGACAATGATGGAGTCATATTTGTACTTGCTTTGGAGTGACCTGAGTGCGTGTGTTATGTGGCGGTTCGTAGCTCCCAATAGACAGCTCACAGTCACCTTCTCCTTGTTCAGCCTGGTCAGTGGGACATCAGTGTGTCTGACTATAGAGTCACCTATTACTAGTGTATCAGGCAAGGTGTTTGGCCTTAAGGGCTGAGACTGGTCGACACACTGATTTATTGAAGTATGTGTTGCATGTGTTTTGTTTTGAGGTGGTGGATTTTTGGATGTCTGCTTTGGGAGCCTCTGTTCTTTTGGCAAGTTTTTTATTAAAGCCTCCGAGTAACTTATTGTGTTTTTATGTGTTTGGTTTGCAGTTGTGGTAGATCTATGTGGGACTGGGATTGTTGTGTGTGTGGTTGCCATCTCCTCCTGTCTGGTCATGCCAGCCCTGAGTTGATAAAGTTCAGCCTCCAGTTTGGCTATATAGTTGCATCTCTCACATGTATTTGTGTTTGTTGGGAGGAGGGGAGGGTTGTCTGTGTACATGAGACAATTGTAGCATTGTCTCAAGATACCCAGATTGACCAGCTGAACTGGAGACGACACCAGTAATCTACCACTCGACATGCTAGAACAGTATAAGGGAGTGGTATACCTTTAAGGGAAGTGGATATTCACAGGGGTGGTAAGTAGATGTAGTTCTTTACTTAGTACGAGAGTGCTTACTTAGCAGAGAAGTATTGAGAACAAGTGCTAGGCTTATAATACAGTGAGTAGTCTGGTTATACTAAGAGTAGAGCTTCCTTAAGGGAAAATTTGAAGAGCAGACTTGGTGGAGCCAAAAAAAGTTTAACCTTGTTTAACTGGCACTGCGCTATGCGCACGACCGCGCAAAGCCATGCAAATGCGGATTTTAAACAGTGAACTACAAAAGAGCTAGAAATGGTCCAAAACAACCAATTACTACA
This sequence comes from Protopterus annectens, assembly GCF_019279795.1. Lineage (NCBI taxonomy): Eukaryota > Metazoa > Chordata > Ceratodontiformes > Protopteridae > Protopterus > Protopterus annectens. The sequence goes on from NC_056733.1 coordinate 1,074,746,210, forward strand.
GCTTCTTGTGCTGAGGTCACTTCCCCCAAGGACAGGTAGGTTGCTCAAGGCTCCCAACTCCCACTGGTGAGCAACAAAACTTCCTTCTATCCAAGTAAGGTAATGGACAACACAGGAACTACACCACAGCCCAGAATACAGCAATGCCTGTAAACTGGTCCAAACTAGTCGAGGAAGGCGGGAAAACAAGGATTATTTTTTTTGTTTTTTTTGTTTTTTTGGTAGAAACACACAGAAAATACAGAAACAGTGATAAATTAGTTACACAGGCTAGCACACTTTAGTGGGCAGCCTCCACAGTTAAATTAAGCAAACAAACAAGCAAACTTTCAATCAAATTCAACTAAAATGTAACTTTAAGTGCAGATTTTAAAATAATGCAGCAATCAGTTAAAAAAACAGTTCAGGCTAGTTCAAGGTAAGCTACAGAAGCTATTTCAAGTGAAAAAAAAGCAAAGATACTTAAATCCAGAAGGTAGCCGCTTTTCTGAGTTCCCTGCTGCTAGGACCACTCTGTAAACCCACGTATATAATTGTTGAAATCATATACAATAAATCTTAAAAGCAATTGTGTACAAGGTTGTCACCAGAAATATATGCATATGGTTCATTTTCAAAATATTTATTTACAAAAAAAGTCATTAACAAAAAATAATTTACACAAATCATGTTTAACCTTCAATACAGATTTAATACTGGTCTGATTATGTAGACCAGGTGGGGTATGTGTGCCCTGAAATAATTTATCTATTTATATTCAATCATTTTGGTCCTGGTTGTTAAATTGCCCCCATATATATCTGAATGGATCTTATGTAGCACTCTGAACTTAAACTTATGTTCCTTGCCCACAGATGAAATATGCTTGAACAGGGCAATGGTTTCAACAACTCTGTGCATGTCTCATAAATGTAAACTAATACACTCCTTCGACTTTTGATTAGTTTTGCCTATATAAAAAAATGGTCACAGACTACACAATTAGCAATATAAACAACATCGTCTGTATAACAAGTTGCACATGTAGTAAAATGAAATTGTTTGGTGATAGGATGCCTAAATGTAAGTGCTGTATTGATTTCACCACAAAAGGTAAAACTGTAGCAAGGTGTAGTTCTTTTTTTCTTTATACTAGAGATATCGATATTATTTTGGTGAAAATCTTTATAGCACAGATATTGTTTAAGATTTTTTTCTCTTTTGAATTTACTGTAGTCATGTGACTTCAATGTTAGCTACCAAAGTATATAGAAAGGAGTGTTGGAAAAATGCCCTGCTAACAAAAGATAGCATGCATCCATGACATGTCTTTACTAATATAGCAAAGGGACAGCTGATGAGGACTTCTAGATTGGGTACAGATTACCTTACTTTTCAACAAGAAATTGAACGACTGCTATCCAACTTTCAAGCAATGGGTTATAAGGAGAAGGATCAGGTAGCTATGAAAATGGACCTTAAAGGTCTAAGAAAATATTGTGAACGGCCATGGTTTGGCAAGTGGAGAATTCAAGTTGATACAGTCATAACTACTAATAATACTAACTCCTATCCTAGGGTGATTTTGAAATACAATAACCAGATAGGATGTATCTGCCATATAATAAGAGAAAACTGGAAACTCTTAACTACAGCTGATGATTTGAAGGAATTAATTAATCAGAAGCCTTCTTATACTTTTAAAAATAATGCTAATTTGAAAAACGTATTGTGCAAAGACATTCAACCCACTATGATGCCCCTCAGTATATCACAAAGGATTGGAATGTTTGCATGCAGTAATTGTAAAGCATGTCAATACATTAATAAGAAAAACAGCTTCATACATCTAGTGACTAATAAAATGTTCAAACCACAATTATATGCTAACTGCTGAACTCAGAATCTGGTTTATGGTGCTACTTATAAGCAGTGTCAGTGTTTCTATTTGGAGAAAATGAATCGCATGCTAAAGGAAAGAATTCTTCAGCATATTAGTAATATAAGATGTCATGACAAGCGCAATGCACTATTTAAACATTTGGTTGATTTTCTGACACATACTTTTGTTTTTATGGTTTTACAAGTAGTGTTCAGAAGCATAAGTTGTGGAAATTTAATAGATTGCTCTGAAGTGAATGAAACTAAATGGATAACTGAATTGAGAGCGGACACGTATCCAGATTTGAATGATGTCATTCCATTGAAACCGGTCTTAAAGGGGTGTAGACCATGCCTTTAATTCTGATTGGTTACAGCTGACTTTCAAAGACTGTGATTGGCCACATTTTGCTTTTAATTTTATGAAAGTTTGAGTTATGGTAGATCTGATGAAGGGCAGTTGCCCAAAAGTGCTAATCTCTCTTTTTATTGTTTTATGGTGTTTATTAAAGGTTTTAACTTTCTCTTAGCCCTGGTGGTTCGATTTTTTTTTTTTTTACATTTCACCCTCGATATCAAGCATGCATGCCTTCCCTAATAACTCTTGAGCATGCATTAGGCACTGAAACAATGAACTTAGCTGTGCATGGGTTCAATACCCAGAAGCAACAATTAGCTTTTATTATAGGATAGTATTTCTAAAAGATTAACATCAATAATATATGTCAGAATCAATTCAGATATGGTAATTACAATTATTACTTTAGAATGTATACATCCTATCTGTCATGAGGAAATAAAAGCTGTTCTTTCTTATACCTAGTAGTGAGATTTGTTTATTTTATTACACATTACTACCTTCCCATCATATATGGATGTGGCAAACATGTACAATAGTAAATTATCATAATTGTTTATGTGCTGCCAACTTTTATTGAAAGAATATAAAATAATGTGACATGCTATGTATCTAATTATCTCTTTTGTCTCCTCCCACTCTCTCTCTCTCTCTTTTTTGTGAGGGAGGGATTACATTTTAGTAAAATTTTATTGTTTACATAACTTGCTGCTGAAAAATAAATGACCACCAGCACAGAGAGGTAGGCCAACCAGTGAAGTGCATCCCACCATACATCCACAGATGTCAGCACAGACACCCAGTACTTCAGGGCCACAACTTGTCAGTGTTGCCTCTACAACCTCTGTCTTACCTGCTTCACCTGTGTCAGGTAGCTTTGCCCTGGCTGCTAGTGTAGTGGCACTTTCTGAGAGCAGTACCAGTGGAGGTGGTCATTTTTTTACCTGGCAGGAGGTGACAGAGCTAGTGGAGGATATTATGGAGAGGGGCCTCAGTGCACATATTGGCAGGGCTGAAATGGTCCTGCATTGGATTGCAAAAATTATGCCAGGTCAGGCACTATACTGTACAGCTGATACAGGAGACAGTGATGAAAGTTCTGATGGTGAGGACTAGATTCTCAGTGATCTCAAGCTGGACATAGGTGAGGCACTGATGTCCCATACCTATCCCCAATGATAGTGTCCACCAACCTTTTGTATGCATCAGCAACCCTGTCTGTCTTATACGCCCTGTATGTCTGCATATGCTTCATAACCTACCCTACCTACTTAACCCTCTCATTCCTAAGCACTTCCCACAACATTCTCCTATCTCCCAAAAGAAAAAAAAAAAACATATGGGCACCTGCCCCCCCCCAAATAAATAAATAAAATAAAATTACACCCAGTACATAACTCTTCACTTCACCTATGTGTCATCTTGACACACTTAACTTGGTCCAATTGGCCATAACACATTATTCTGTTGTTGTTAACCATAACTGGTGTGGTGAGACTCTAATGCCATGAAATTGTGTGTACAATTGTACATTTATGCCGTGAAGAAGTGAATAGCTATGGTGTTCTCCCACCACCCTCCTGCAAATCCTGTATTTTTCCCGTGTGCTACCCCCTGCTTGCCAACCCCATTTTCACCACTGTCCTATCCAACCCTTTTTCATATATTTATTCTGGTCAAAAATAGATTCATATACAAGATGCATAGACAGATGTGACCCATGAAAAAGCCTTAACTTTACCTCCTCAGCCTTTGCACAGAGGTTGACACAGCACAAGAATGCTGAGTGATGGTGAATGCTGTTTAAGTTCTTATTGCAAAAACTGATAATTTCAGTTTAATCCACAGTGGTCTGGTTACTTCCGTGCAAATGTGCTTAAATCCATTGCACTATAGGAATACAGAGTAAAGGCAGTATTGTGAAACAGTGAATGCAGCAGTTCTTAGATTACTGTATAGACTAAAGCAGGAGTTCCTATACAGTGTGTTGAAATAATTATTCTGTTTGTAGGCTGATGTGTTTATATAGTGTCATGGGTTCAAATACAGCTGCAGGTCAATTTATCAATTTATAACATTTCATATTCCTATTATATATTTAACAGCAAACATCTGTATTTCTTTCCATATACAACATTTCATTAACTTATCATTTTAATAGTGCTGCAAAACATCATTTGCCAAAAGATTGCCAGCCCAACAGGGACACTTATTAAGCCAACCCTACCCTGTTTATGTCTTCATGTTTGCTGTACTGTCCCACTCTTTATTTCCCTTTATAGCGAGCCCTTAGGAGTATGACAGATTAATGATGTTTAATAAGAGTAACACACCTTACAGATATTACTACATGTCCCACAAAGCATATTCTTGTTATTGCTTTCTGCATCTGTCTCTCTCTGTTCACCCATTCTGCTTCAGTTGTCACTGTGCTTCAGTTGTGTTACTCAATGCTGTGAATTAGTTATTTCTTTGTGGCATGATGCCCTAATGCTTACATATATGGGCAGTTTTTTGACTAATTTGAAGGGTTCTAATCCAGCCATTTGCAAAGTCTTACTGACTATTTTAAGCACACTGTTTTGTGTGTACCTGTTGGTTACATAGTGTTATGAGCCACCATTAACCTTCTTCTGTAATAAGGTACATTGTCCTGGCCTCCATCTCACCCTGTCAATGTAGCTTTTCCCTTCTGTATCACTATTCTTTCACCTCTGCATTTGCACAATGTTTGGTGCAAGACAAGAAATAGAACTATTGCTAAATGGAAGTAACCAGCTTATGACAATAGCTTGTGATTTTATTGCTTTCAGCCACACTACTCTGCTGTGATAAGTTTAGTCAGTTTAATATACTTTTTAACAAGCTGAAGAGTTGGCTATACAGATTACAGTTGTCAATAGGGGAATAAAAATGAACACATACATTCATGTTTACTGAAATCTGTTGTCAAATGTTAACTAGCAGAATTATGACTTCCTACATGGTGTGCTTAGATTATACTCAGCTGTAAGTATTTTCTGCGAATGCTCTAAAGGTTTGAATTCAAATGGTTGAAAAATGCTTCAGAATGTTTGCTCTGAATCCTGTGGCTGTAAATGCTGGCTACACATTTTCTTAACAAATCATTGCCCTGCTACTATAGTAATGTGCCTACTCCTTGTTAAGAAGCCTGTCTTGTACTGACCTTTGTGCAAAAGTTCACAGAGAGCAATACAGAATACCGTTAACCCCCATTCTAAGTTAAAAAATTCAAGATATCATTACACGTGTGCTAATACTTTTCCAATAACAGTGCAATTCAGCTTGGCAGAGCTGTGTTCAAAAAGTAAAAAAAAAAAAAAGAAAATTAAATAATTATTGTTGTGGGTTGCACAAAGTTTTTATGTCTGTATTCATTTTGTCATCAGGTTATCTTGATTTCAGACTGATGCTTACTCAGTTAATCAGTCAATTAATGTATGCTTGCTCGACAATGTTTACACTTGTAATTGTGTTACAAGTTTGGGTAACCTGTTCTCACATAATCTGTCACTGCTATTCTGCAGTGCACTATCCTTTGTATGACTTGCATGTTTGTCTTATCAATGGACATTGTGCAAGTGTGTAACAATACAAGTATGCAATCATCCAGCGTGAAGTGACAAGAAAGTTCGATTGATAATCCACTAGTTTACAACTGTGAATTTCTTTGGCATCTCATACTGTGAAACATGTCAATACCTCCCACAGTAATGCAGTCGACATGAAGGACATTATCTAAATGCCAGCTGAGAAATATGCAGTTGCATGGGACAATCATAGCAATATTACACTGCCCTGTGCACACATATGCATTTGTTGTAAAACCTGTGATACACAGTACAATCTGTTCCAAACAGTGGATCTTCAAAAAGTACAGATACGCTTGTTCACATCCTTAAAAGTCAGTCTTTTCCTGTGGTGCTTGGTATTATTACTGTAGGCTGTGTAACTAGATAGGTAAGATGTTCAATGCTCAACATGGGAAACTTTATGCAAGTGCGTGTGTGTAATGCTTGGTGCTATATCCACTTCCCTTGAGGAGACTGCATTTAAATTTACACATAGCTCCCTTATCCCAAATTTTACAGAAACTCTCTGCAACACACTTATGAAATCATCCTGACAAAGGTGCAATCTTTCCCCTTACAAATCAGACTTCTCCTGCGGGGCTTGTGACCAATACTGTGCTTTATAGATTTTGAAACTAGACAGGTAGATGGTTCAATGCTCAATATGAAGAACTTGTGTGTGTGTGTGTGTGTGTGTGTGTGTGTGTGTGTGTGTTTATGTTGGGGATGGTGTTTAGAGTTAAGTGAGCATGTTCTCCAACGCAATTGTGCTCAATCAACTTCTACTCTGGAAAAACATGTTGAACTGATAGATGACTCCACCATCCCTCTATCCTACATTTCACAACCACAACTTCTTTGCAACACAAGGATTTAGCTAGGCCTACTCTTTGTACTCTACTGAGTACAATTTTCTATACCTTACTTACAGAAACCATGGCTTTTTAAACCATACTGTGTCCATCAGTCTAAAGCAATGCCTCAGTAAGAGTTTCATACATTGATAATGTCTAGTTAATGGTTTTAAAGGGAAATTAATGCAAACATTTGTTAAGTGCTGAGAGTGGGGAACGTTTCAATTTTTTAAATGACAGGTGGGCTGCCTACATTCATGGTGCAACACACTGATGAGGTCATTCTTTCTAAAGGGCACTCTTGCACTTGAAATGTCAGACTTCTTCTTTAGCACATGGGTTTCATACACCATTCTCTAGAATGTGTGAGTAGGTAGGTATGAGGTTCAAATACAGCCATGTTTAACCTCTATAAGTGTGTGTGCAACTGTAAATTAATTCAGTATTGGTTTACACACATTTGCAGTGGCAACTTTACAACCTAAGATGGCTGTAAAAGTCAATTTACCAGACCCATCTCCATGGCCATACACTGCTGATGTCATCCCTTTACAGATGCTGTATGGTTTAATTGTACTCTCTATTCTCCAGTGGCACTGGCTGCTGACCGCTTGCTGTGTAGACTGTGTAACCAGATAAGTAAGTGGTTTGAGTCCATCTCTGTTTTAGTGTGACTGTGATTACTGTTGTATACCACTGGCAACTTCACAACCACTATTATATACACTTCCACTAATGAGATGGATTTACAGTGCCAAAATGTTACACTAGCAAGTCCTGGCACCCCTAGGGAAAATAAATTTTTGGCCACACAATGATGACATAAATCTACCATAACTGCAATATCTCACAGTTGGAGTGCAGATTCTCCTGTGTTGCATGATTCTGATGCTGTGCTGTGTATGTTGTTAGTTTAACTACATATGTAGGACATTTGAGGTCAGCTGGGAATGTATCTTTCACCCTCATACTGTGTAGACAATTGCTTACAAAACAGGAAATGTCAGGACTTTCACCTAAGCTGCTGTCAATCAATTGATTATGTAGTGGATTGCCAGATATGAAAACTCTTCCATCTTTTTGCCTGAAGTTTAATCATTCATGTTCCCTTGTTATAAATCTCAAGTATTAAAATGAAATGAATGTTTAAGTTATTTAAATTTGATAGTGCTGTACTGGTGAAGCAATGATTTCCTGATGTATTGTCTTGAAGGAAAGCAGGGAATGGTTGTCAGTGCTAGCCTACCTTTACACTTAGAGAGGGTTCTTCTGCTCTACAATACGTTTCTGCTTATATCACAATTGATTAAGTTGTATTGCTTCAGAGAATGGCTGTCCATAATTTTTTTTTTGCTTGCCCCATTTAGCAGCAAGGTACTGTTGCTTGAAACAAATTGTGATCTATACTGTCTGAGATTACAAACTCCAAGATAAAGTCCAAGACAGGTTTATAAATAACTTGGTCACACTTTCTTCAAGTCATAGAGACCATGGGTGAGAATAATAAAGTAAAAGTGGGGAGTAGACATGCAGAGCTGGTTGTTACAACTTCCATTTCATGTCACTGACCAATGCAATAGTGGGTAAATATGAAAAAGAGTTATTTTAAGAGGCAACAAAGTAGTGTGCAAATGTTAAGCTATGTATAATTGGCAAAAAGTCAATTATTTGGAATTGGATTCATTATTAAATGGTGGTTATTTGGCTAATAATGGTCATAATTTCCACAAATTAATTGTACTTAGACTGAGGCTAGTTAAGAAAGAAAGAAATAAAGAAATAGCTAGGAAATATACTTAATCATGATGTTTCACATCAACGTGCAGCAGTTTACTTTTTGTCAGTAAAGCGTACCAATTAAACAAAAAGTGCCATAAATTTTCAAATGAAGGCTACAGAATATTTGAAACAAATTGCTGGGAGGAGGCGATATGTACTTAATTACATTTGTTGAAAAGTATTATCATTTATTTTATTTTATTTTATTTACATTTGTTTACTGGGAAATTCCAACTGGACACAGGTCCTTTTTCAGTGGAGGCCCGGGGAGAAAAGCTCCCCAGAACAATAAAAGAGCAGGAGAGTGCATGAAGAACTGAATATACATACAATAGCAAATAATACATACTGCAGCAAACATTAGCTATACATACAATATGAAACACAGTAATGAACAGATATACCAATGTCTAGCTAGAGGCTAGGACCTTTAGGTGTTTGAGGATGCAGAGTTGGATGGTGTAGTAGTTCAGCAGTTAGTGTTGTTACCTCACAGCAATAGGTTATCTGGTTCAAGTCTCAGCTGGGTGCCTTCTGTGTGGTCTGCATGTCCTCCCTGTGTTTGTTTGGGTTTCTGCCAGTTGCTCCAGTTTCTTCCCACAATACAAAGATGTGCATCTGGAGCATTTCTCCTTCGGCCTCCACTGAATTGGCTCATTCCAAGACAGGCTTTCACGGTTAACAAATGTTAAATAAATAAATAAAGCTGGGTCATATTTTAAGCTGCACTTTAAACATTTCCAACTAATTGGTTATCCTTCTGCATTTTACATGTCATGCTACAAACCATCCTTAGGCTGACGGACTGAAACTTTATATTTCAAATAAAATCCTTCAGTTCCTCTTAGTAACGTATACATTCTAGAAATTAAACTGTTTTCCACATATAACTTTTGCTTTGTTAAATCATTGTAAATTTAAGTTCCCAAGATTAGGAAACAATATCCTAGATAAGATTTCAAGAGACCTTTAGAAGCTATACAGCTTCCAACTTTCTGCTAATGCCACTCTAGTTTCTATATTTTATTGCTTTCAAACCTTCTATGCCACATTAGTTGGTTTCCCTTTGGCCATGAAAGAGGAGAATCCAGGTCACTGTTAATCTGTACATATCAAGTTTCCCAGGAAAACCTCATCCTAAATGTAAAACTATTATTCTATTTTCTTTTTCTATTCATTAATTAGCCAATTTATGTTAATTTCTTTCCTTTTTGTGTTAAAATGTTATGTTCATTTAATAAATAATTAAAAATCATGTACAATAAATAAGCTCATGTACAGATGATTTATCCTGCAATTATAAACATGCATCACGTCTGAGAGATGTGTAACTTTTCTCTCCGGGCCTCTGCTGAAAATGAGATTTATTCAGTTGGACTTTCCCTGGTCAATAAAGATGAATAAATAAAAAATAAGACCTTTGCCATGATCCAATAATAAAAAGGATGAAACATTTCCAGTGGAAGAAAAAAAACAGGTAAACATACTTTAGCATAGTAAGATTTGGAACAGCTGAATGGTTCCATGGCACAGGGGAATAAAGCCCTTCATGCACCTCAGACAACCCAAGTTCAATTAAAGGCACATGTGGTGTGGGCTCACAAGGGGGTGGATGGGAGTCAGCTCACTTTTGCTGTGGGGACAGAGGAACCCTAGTCTCACAGTAATATTCAGCATGTGAGACTGGCCATCTCCATACTGCATGACCAGTGAGTTACTTAGTCTTAAGGCTGTCCATTCACTGGAGTGTGCATGCATCTCATAAGGGCAAGGTTAGCAGAGCTAGCAAGGCTGGTGTGAGGGGGGCTAGTGCTACAGCACTCAGAAAGCAGTACAATGCTGCACCAGCATCCTCAGTCTCCTGACAAGTCTCAGACAAAGGACAGGTTGAACCCAGTGGACACTAAGACAGGTCCTATAGACATAGTGAATGAGGCGTAGAGCTGGTGGAAGCTGATGGTCACCTGGGGGAGATAAAAAGAAGGATTAAGAAAAATGTTTTGAGAAAATTAGGATTCCATTAGGGAGCAAAAAGTATCAGTGTAGACAATAGTGATACAATGCCAAAGCAATGTCGACAATTCACTGCACAGTATCAGCATTAAGACATTTTTTAGCAGAGCAAGGCCCAGAAACCTCAGTGTTTTGGACAGCTTATGTACTAAAAGCCCCATTTCAAAACTACGGGATATTTAAGCATTACATTCATGTGGCATGATAATGGAGCAGTGAGAGAGCACAGAACATACAGCAGCAGCCAAGCCATATATAACAGAGCAAAGAAGAGCAGCAAAGTCCAACTGGAGCTGGGAGCACGTGTGCAAAGTGCCCCAGTTAGCGGTACTGTCAAGTTAAGTTACTTTACTCTGTGTGTGTGTGTGTGTGTGTGTGTGTGTGTGTGTGTGTATATAAAATGTCCCACTTAGGAGTACTGTCCAGCTAAATGCTCTCTCTCTCTCTCTCTCTCTATATATATATATATATATATATATATATATGTGTGTGTGTGTAGGTTCCATTCTAACGTTTGACCTGTCAGTTATTCAAACACTGCAAATATTGCAAAATAGCTTGAAAATTCATTTATCAAATTTTATCAGGATTTGCATGTGCAAGATCGCAGTACATCATGCACAGAGAAATTGCTCATTCCTTACTGTAGTGTATTCTTGGAGTTGGTATATATAGGTTGCAGGGATGTGTGTGGGGGTATTGTGGGGCTTGGCCCTAAATGTTAAAAGTTTCTTTTTTATTTTTATTTTTTTGTTTTTTTGATAGGGTATTTTTTCCATTTTTTTGACGATTGTGTTGAACTTTTGATAATTCAACCACTTGAGAAACAAACATACACACACATATATGTAGATTGTAGATCGATGGATGCATATGGGGTTGTGTACTCACACACACACACGAATATATAGAAGACGACAGAGAATCTCATTCATACACACACACATTTGCTCAGATTATGTACTACGACTTTGGTTTAATTTCAGCACTGCCAATGAAGATCCATATTTTAAACATGACCTGCAATTTTTCATAGAAAACAGTAAAACTCTCATAGTGTTTTTACATCTGTTTATTTTGGTGCCATTGTCAGGTGTTTTGATACACAAAATATAATAAAGCTTATTTCACCTTTCATTTTTCACAGCATTCTCATGTTAAAATTTTGAATGTTTTACAATGGTATTGAAATTTGTGGTAACAGACATGGTTCCAGAATATATACTCATTAAAAACATACTAATAAGCTGAAAATTGCAGCAGACAGAATTTACTTCAGCTAAAATTTTATAATCTTTAGCCTTTTACAACCTGACTGTTTTATATTTCAGATATTCAGGTTTTGGTTATGAATATTGTATAACCTAAAATGGATTAAAAATAGAGAAACCTAAATGCATTATCTAGATTATAAGGAATTTTACAAGATACTCAAGATATACATTTAAGGTCAACTACTGAGAGTTACTTCTAAATGAACCATCAGTGCCTTTTTAGTAGGATACAAACAAGAAAGTTAAAATGAAACATGTTAAAGATCTGTAATTAAATGCCACTAGATAAAATTGGTTTACTTAAAATTCAATCCTGATGTATTTCTCAGAATTTCTTGCAACACTTTAGATTTACAGTTGCAGCACCATATATACATACATACATGCTTTGCAAATTACTAATACGAGAAAATATATATTACAGTGGTATGAAAACATATACAATAATTTAAAAATGCATTAAATATTAATGAAGCACAAAAAATGTACAATCACATTTTGAGAAATAAGACAATACTATTTATTACTAAACTGAGAAATAAAACCAGAGCATTATCCAGTTAAATAAGAAGCACACCTCTCAACTGTTCAGATCTTTGGACTTTTCTGCATAAAATTTGTGATTTTCTGGAAAATCACTTAAGTTACTAAATAATGACATGGATTTGAATTTCAGACTTCATGTCTTTCATAAAATTCATACCGACACAAATTTCTAAGTTTATAAGAGCAATATTTAAAATCGTCCCCTGTTTTTGAGCCTATCTCTTACCGTTGTTAGGAT